>NW_008794371.1:1090899-1105339 GCF_000699145.1 Aptenodytes forsteri | reverse complement strand
GGGCGGCACCGGCCGCTTATAAAGGCTTGGGACGTACCACCTCGCGGCGGCGGGGGGGCGCGGACCGTACCACTGCTACACGAGGCGGCGGTGGGCCGAGACGCCCATTTCCTGCAGCGCGGCCCGGGAGGGGGCCGCGGGAGCCGGGCCTTGGGGCTTCTCTCAGCCTCGCTAGGCCGGTAGGACCCTAATTTTAGGCACCCCTCTGCTCGGTTGAAAGCAGGAAAGTGGGTTCATTAAGACCGGGCTGGGACAGGCTACACCTCGAAGCAGGGACCCTCATCTTGCCCCCAGGAAGGCACAAGCCCCACTCAGGGCAGCCAAGGGAGCACCCGCAGGCCCCTCACCAGGAAGAGGCGCAGCACTGCGCCTTGTTACTTACATTCCAGCAAAACTGGATAGGTCGGGTGTGAGTTCAGACCGCTTTTATTTGGAATAGAACAGCTGTTTGAATAAAAGTGTCATTATTTTCACATTATAATGTCATCTTGAACTGAAAATAAGGAGGTTTTTGCTTTCCTTTTCCCTCTCTTAAACACATCTGCCATCATCTTCAAAAAAAAATTTAAAAAAAAAAAAAAGCCCTCACTTTCAAGTCTCACCATCAACGCCACACGTTCAGAGTCTGCCTGAGGACAGCTGCAGGCACAGAGCCCATAGCCCCCACGACAATTTCTTTTGCACAATGTAACAGTTGCCTGAACCGTTTACCAAGAAAATACCTTTTTAAAACAGCAAAAACTTCCTAGAAGAAGGACTAGTGCGGTCCTAGAACGAGTCACCTAAAATTCAGAAAGATTTAATTTTTCCTCTGAGGCATAGATCCTCCAGCAAAAGCCAAAGCCAAACTACTTGCAATTTTCAACGTAAGTTCATTTTAGTAACATACATAGGTTGCACTTCTCAGTATCCAAACATTAATTTCTGCATCAAATTCCTTCAAGGTCACCTTTGTAGGTCTTGCATTCTTTTTATTATGCAAAGAATTCTAATTACTTAATTTTGCTCCTTACATTGAAATTGTAATTTGTCTAACCTGGAATACGCTAATATCTAGGAGTTCAGTGAAAGATCAAGAACACCCTAGCTAAGAGCAAAAGAGCTGACCGCAAAGAAAAGGGGACTTAAAACAAAATTCTCTATGCAGTCTCTCTCTAGGTCAAATAGATTTAAGTTAACCATGTTGAGGAAAAAGCATTCACTAAAGATTCAGTGCTCATTTTTAATTATCAAAACCCAGCAGTTAACGTTCAGGTAACTAAGGAAGACCAAAGCTAGAATTCCTGATACCAGCAAACACTTGTCAAGGCTTCTCTGTACATCATCAAAAAGCAAAACCAGGCAAACACTCAATTACAAAAAACTCTCTACAGGTCCCTTGAAGAGTAAACCTCTATTTTTCTTGCAGCTAAGCTATCAAGGTCTCATTAACACACATAACCCTCCCCCCAAATCATAAACACAATGGACCCGACTAACGCGGAGGCATTTGTTAAGGCGTATTTATGACTACCTGGAAGACAGAACCAGCCTTAATGGCTCCTCTTCATCGAATGCGAGCCTTCGCCTACATTGCTTTTCTTGCTTTCATACATCCATCAGTTCAGATCTTTTATATCGGTTGAAGGGATTCCCATTGCCATTCTGCCCTTCACACCAGTTAGTCTGTCCTTCACCGGGCTCAAGTTATGAGTATTTACATGGAAACACAGTGGTTATCAGCAATGTTAACAGCAGACCACAACCAGTTGCTGAGCTTAAAAACACGCAAAGATTCGTAACAGCGCAGAAGCCTGTCTTCGTAGACCAGGTGCGCGATTCATATCCACCATCTCCTTTCAGGAACAGGAAAGGTCATAATGGATTCAAAGCAGTAATCACTGCTTTGAACAGTGATTTAAATAATCAATAAACACAAAGGTTTACTGGCAAAAAGACACTGGTTAAATAAATTTTATCAGGATCTTGAGAAATGAGTACGGTATGGGTGCGATTCTATTTGAAAGCTTTGGAAGGGATATTAATGAAAGCACACGTTAAAATGAATTATTACAGTGATCAGACATTGCAGTCATTTACTCTCAACAGTACTTTTATGAGACATATTTATATATTCAATAATTAAATATAAAATCAAGGATGAGTGTCACAAAACAAGTAAATAATAAGGCTTGAAGCCCAGTCAGTCCCCAGATTACCCTTCTAGTCACTGCACCTTTCATTTTTACCTTTAATTTTTTATGCTGCTATTCTCACACATAATAAAGCAATAAGAAAAGTTAATCGCAGATTCCTTGCTTTTGTGAAGCCTCAAACCTACTTCAACTTAGTACAAAAATGGGGGGGCGGGGGAGTTTGTTAAAAAGCAGAAAGGGGAAGAGAGATTCATAGACATTTTGGACTGACAGAACCTGGGAAATAGGGACAATGCAAACAAATTTTCAGACTATCAAAATGTAGCAGACGATGTTTTTGCTACCTGTTCTGTTTACCAGAATGTGATGTGCTAGCATTATTCCTTATTTAGAATTATTGGCAATCAAAATAAATGCCATAGGCAACAAGAAAAAATTGCAGCTGCACACTGATCAAACCTTTTTCCTACCTAGGGAGGGTATGCGGGTAAAAAAGCTGAATGTAACAAGTCAACCATGTCCACATCCACATGTACTATACAATAAGAACATTCAAAAATATTGACATGAGACAGTGATCCTATAGTTTTCCTTTTCTCTTTCAGTTATATATATATAGTTAAACAGCACATAGGAAAACACCACTATAGCTTTCACCGTGGCCAACAGGAAGATTCTCACAAATATAAAAATGTATGCTTTTACATTGTTAGATTTCTTCAAAACATAATACAGATGAAATGAAAGAAATATAATTTCTCATCATGTAACAAAAAAAAAAAATTAAACCCTTGGGAATTTACACAATTCTCAAACATCCAACTTTGCAGTCTTGAACATCTCGATCCCTACTACAGCAGAACATAGTATCACCAAAATAAATGCGCAGAATTCCTTGAGAGCAGTGATGCTACTTGGATACTATGTGAAATTTCACTGTACTGAAACGTTTAACTTAGATTTACATTCAGTATTTTGGAGGAAGGGAAAGTGATAGTCCCTTCATGCTTTATCCTTGCTGGCTGCCTACCCGGGAAGCATTATTGTTATTACTTCAAGAGGAAAGGAAAGGTGCTGGTAAGAGCCAGAAGGGCAAGGCAATGATGTTGATTATGAAATGCCCTGTTCTTTGGACAAACTGTGTAAAATACTTTGTTAAAAGGCTCCATGTTAAAAATATTAAGAACAAAAAGGTCTTCTTAAAAATACAGAGCATTTCTGCCTCTTCTTTTAAGTTCAAAGCTTGGGGAAAAGTGTTTTGCTAGAATTAACTACAGGTTTGCTGTAATAAACATATATGACAATGCCCTACATAACACAGGGCCAACCACAGACTCCAGACAAACGTGATTGCTTTAGGTTTCAAGTGGTATACGCATCTCTATTTTTGTATAAAAGGAACAGAGACACTTCTGGAACCTTCACTGCAGAGTCTTTGCCAGTGTCCAGCTTTGGGGCAAAGGAAATCTTGCCACACTGCAGAGTCACAATCTTGAGGATCAGAATGTAAAAACAATCATGATTCAGTGTCTGATCCAGAACTGCTTTCTCGGCTGATTTCAATTTGTAGAGATGGTAAATTATCCAATCGACTCTTTTTTTGCCGAGACTGTTCTTTTTCCTTAATGAGAGCACCCCAAACCCGCTGGAGCTCTGAATCATCTTCCTCTGGAGATGCCACAGAGTTTTCAGGTTTATCTGAAGTCTTTTCTTGTGCCTTCGGAGCAGACCCTAATCGGGTCCATAAATTACCTAATCAGATGAAAAACAAACATTTTTTTAAAAAAGACAGGACTAAGAGGAATTCTGGAGGAACCTAAGTCTTAAATTCACTGCATCTCTTTAAACTCCTCGTACTCCTCCCACCTTAATGTTTGGCATGGAACTTAACTATGCTTTGAAGCAGGAGTTGAAATTAAAATGCGGGAGGCTCAGTGCAGTCTTGTTCACTGTTTCCCATTTGCAGAAAATGCTACGCACAGGTCTGAAGTGCCATTGCATTCATCACACTTGTTTTAGTGCCCTGTTTTGACCACCATTTTAAAGTAGTCCTCTACTTTCAAGCATCCCTATATAAAAACATCGCTCATAAAAATACTCGGCTCAACCTACCTACATGTATTTAGATTTCAAAGCTCTGAACAAACATTTGCTAATTCGTCTTTAATTTCACTCAACTGAACATCCTTCATGATTTTCTGCTGAAATTTCTCTTATACTGTAAAACCAAAGGCATTGCAGTATTACATTTTCTCCATAAAACTGACCTGATTTCTTCTCTCTGGTATCAGAGTAGAGGCCTTTTACATCTTGTTTGGGGATTCCTAACCGGCTGTGTACATCTGATATCGGTTCTCGACGAGGAGCAGAGGTACTACTTGGAGGTTTGATTTCTGGAGAATGTGGTCTTTTTCCCAGTCTTTGCCGCACATCTAGGGATATTTTCAGTGATTAAAATGACAAAAATCATGATGTATTTATTTTAGTTCTGCCAGCTAATTTTATGCTTGATGCACAATTTGAGGAACTTGAAACGAGCCAGATTCTCTGTTTTTATCTTTTCTCTAGTCTTTTCATTAGGTCTTTCATACTCAGATTTCAGTCCTGGCAATGTCTGCAATAAAACTCATCCAGATTTCATTTTCTTTTTTTTTGGCAATAAATTTGACATTTAATGTTTTCAGGTTGTGCTATGTCCAGAAGATTGAAAAAGTAAGTTATTCCATGGCTTGCTGCATTTCTGGTTTAGCAGCACAGCACGTATGTATCCAGCATGAGACTGATTATACAAAAATTGGTATGCCTTCAACGATTCTTTTCGGATAATAGATACCTTGCTTTAGAATTCCAATACTGCTTAATATTTTGCAGAATGAAATGAAAAACAGAATATAAGAATCCTAAATATGTTGATACTTAACGCATGATGCAAGTCGTACATTCTGAAGTTTGTCTGGTTTAGCTAGATATTCCTAGTCTTAAAGAGGGTTCAAACAAAAACATAAAGGCAAAGGAAGTTGCAGGATTTATGTGCCAACTTGTCAGAGCCCCAAAATGTGCAGGAGGGGTAAAACATACTAACATAATTTCTACATTACATTGACACAAAAAAGTATCTTTCACTTATCAGATAATCCTCTGGATACTACATATGTCAGAAATAGCTGAAATTACACGTACCTGAGTCAAAAAAGCAACACTCAATTAAGCCCAAAAATAAACCTTGTCAATTGAAAAATATGTCCATATTCATGTAATACATGTTCTTTCATGCAAGTAGCTAGTGTTTCACGTTTCATTTTGTACATGAGCCCCCCCCACATGCTATGTTTCTCAGTCATACAGAATCTCTGCCTCAAGGAGTGAGCAAATCAAAAAGGACAAAGTGGGGGGAAATAGAAACAGGCAAATAAACTGGATAAAAATAAATGTCACTCTTTCACTCAAATGTACTTCATTTTTCCCCAAAGCAATCCCCAACACAGTCTCTTAGCAAGGAAAAGTTAACTGTATGGATGCAGAAACTGCTGCTGAACAGAATTCCCTCGGGTTTGTAAGTTGCAGTGGAGCACAGATGTGAAATGAATATATCCATTTTAATGAGCCAGTTACAATTCTGCACAGTGTAAGAGTTTAAAATTACCTGATTTTACAGTGCTGTTTGGCTGACGTGGCCCAGTATTATTCTGACGTTTTTCTTCTAACAGTAGTCTTACATCTGCAACTTTCTCTGATGATCCTTTACTGCCAATCCGGTTTTTGATGTTGCTGGTTGCTATGCTATCTGCTCGCATGGAATTCCTAAATAAAATAATAATAGATTTAACGTCCCTTAAATGAAATGAAATCTAGTATAGTACTTAAGTCTTCTTGTATGTAAAATTACATCATAGAAAACAGTAATATCAGGCTTTCTCTACTGAGAAACACAGGTAAAAACATTACTTAGAAGAGCACGTGTTCCAGTCAGAATCCTAAGTTTAGCAATAATCACATGAATACCTCAGTATCTATTTCAAGGCAGGTATCGAGTTTGTCTCCTTAAGGCTGTGTCTCTGGGTCAAAATTCAGAGCAGATAAGCAACCTCAAAACTGTTAAAGGACTTGACATTATAAAGAAGTATAATCATGCTACTGAAGGGACGCATGTTAAAGTTATTTTAATAATCTACAATATATGCGATTTTGGTTAATATGCCCATAATGAACGTAAATTCCTTTTTGTCATCAACACTTAAGGGTTATTCTTCTTTCTGAGAAAAGAGGAAGGGGTAAAGGGAAAAGAGAAAGAGGAGTTCTTTCTCCCTGGCCTAGTTATGAAATGCAAGAAGTTAATTGTGCTTGCTTGCATAAATGCCTATTGATTCCACTTTGAACTTCATTATTATCAATAAGGAGGGTTACAGAAATCTGCAAAGGAAGCTATATTTTAAAATGTTAATTGTAATTAAAAGCCTGTATCACTGCTTTCTATATTTTGTATTTCTTTCTAAAATATCTACTACAAAATTATGTTAAGAATTGAAAAAGTAGCTTCAACAGTTTGTCTTTAAGCTTTGACAGCTCTGTCACTAATTAAAATTTAGAATGCCTTTTCACTGATACTTTTAAAGAATAAAACTTTTACCTAATATTTTTCAGTTGTGATTCCACCTCATCTGCATACATTGTCATTTTCATGCTCTTTTTGGGAGAGGGTGTTGATATCATTTTCAGTTCAAGATCATAGTCCATTTCATCAGAATCAGATGCACTAGCACTCGATCGTCTTGCTGCACTGCGGTCTCGGGACTGTTTGAAAGCCTGCAGTTCATCACGGTACTCTACCACAACTCTGTCATCTTCATCCATATACTGATCTTCCTCCTCCTCTTCTTCCTCCTCAATTGGCTCCTCAGGAACATTTACTAAGCCTGTAGCAAAACAAAACTGATTCTGATAAACCGAAGTTTATCATTCATATAAGGTACCTCAAAACCAAGGCCAAAAAAAAAAAAAAAATCACTGTAATTAATGATCCATTACAAATGAGTCTTTGTAGTTCCCTAAGGCTAAAGGGAGAGAATATTTTGCAAAATAGTCTAAGTGGAATGTATATTACAGAATAGCCCAAGTGGAAGAAAATCGCCACAGGAGAAAAAAAGTCCATGGTGTTCACTATCTCAGAAGCCTGCTCAAGCATAAAGCTGGACTGAATACATAAAATACAACTGCCTCTTGTAGTAGGTGCAGTTCATACCTCCTGAACTAAGCATAACAATTCCTACGACCTTGCAGGGCTTAATGTGACAACTGCTGGCTCCGCGATAATCCTTTCAAGTCCTGTAAGCAGTAATGCCAAAAAGAACGCACATATCATTCGTACGAATTTATCACATATACCGATTTAAATATAAATCAAAACTCAAATTTAGTTATCAGCAGCGTGCAAGCATCTTTTCAGGAAGCAGTACATCATCAACATGCAGAACCTTCCATGAGATTTGATACATATATGGCTGTATTTTTAACAGGCCACTCATATGAAACGTTGACACTGCATTTGTCTCACGTCAAAGATTTTTACACCAATTATTTTTCTAACGCACACCCCCTACCTTAGGGAGTAGATGAAGCCTAATTAATAGAATTTTCTCATCCTTATTGTTCTACATCTAGAGCTTGCTTTTTCACAGAACGGAAGAATTGACACAGCACGTACGACAAATTGCCAAGAAGTTTAAAGAAGTTATTTATTCTTTTTGCCCTTGATGCTATAGCACCCATGTCCTAAATTTGTAAAAGAAAAATATCACATAAAAAGTAGCAGCTATGTTGGCAAGCCAATGAGCAGCATGAAGTTTCTGCCTCAGTCGCTCCCTGCAAACTCTTAAAATGTGATTCAGTTATAGGTGTATTTTTTAGAAGTACACTTCACTTTCACGCACCGCAGGGGATTACATGAGGCATTGTTTAAGGTCCTTTCCGGCCCTCCATTCCCCAGTTGTGTTCTTACAGGGTTGACAATACTGGCATCAATTACCTGAATGGCGATGCTTATAAGGAGGAGTCAAGCCAACATCATCCCCAATAAGTGTCCTTTTCTTTATCACATCCCGATGGATTCGACGTGAATGGTATCTTCGTTTCCTGAAACACCATAAAAAGAATGACATTCCTGTCACAGAAAAGGCATCATGAATGACCCATATTCAGTCCTGGATTAAGCATATGCAATTATCACTCACTTTAATAGCAGACGTACATTTATGTCAGAGATCTGTTCTGAATGTTTTGAATATAAATATTCTTTATTTTCATGAGAAAATACTCCCCTTGCAAATTCATACTCACATTGCAAAAACATTGTTTACAAGTAAGAAGCATCTACATAAACTGAATAGAAAGAAAATCCTCAAATTAAAACAGTTTTAGACTATCTTGTCCAATTACCTGCAATGTTCCAACTCCTCTATCCAATACTCACCAAGAATTGCTAAGAATCCCCTTCATGCCTCCATAATTCGGATTGCCATATTTCATGTAATACTGGCTTCGCCTTGCAGCTCCCAGCTCTTTCTTGTCATCTAAAAAAACAAAAATTAAAGGAATATTTCCCTCTTAGAATGTATCTTACAACACTGGCATAAAAATAAATAACCATCCATCAAAGACACAGAGAGACTGACTATGTCTTACAGATCAGCATTACTTCAACCTCCTTCATGAAGGATACAATTTTGCTGACACCTCTGAAATGTCTCCTACCACCACATTTTTATTTGTGTCTAGAAACTTAATTCTAGGGAGACTGAGTTTCTACATATCAGCTTAACAGAGCATTACATCCCACTGTAACTGCTGGAGGCTATACTTACCTTATTCATGACCTTTCTTTTCTTTCTGTATGTGTCACTTACATACAATTTCTGGGCCATGTGGGATTTTCATTTTACTCATAAATATCATTTAATATCTCAACTGTATTTAGCAATAATTTCCACTAATACCTCATCAGCATCTCAAATGATTTCCATATTGATAAAATGTGAAATTTACCTCTGTGGAGAAGGGCATCATAAAACCTATTCTCTGGTATTGAGAAGAATGCCTTGAGCCCAAGATAAAATTTTTATGTGCAATAATTTTCATACAACTTGAACTAGATTTAATTCACATATTAAATACAGATTTATTGCAAAATCTTAATACCTAATGATTAGCAAAAAAAATTTGCAAACAATTTTGCAAATAAAAATTAGGTACTTCAAGTCATTAATTAGTCAACAAATAAGACTACAACAAGCGATTAATTCATTATGCTCGTTAAGCTGTTCGTTTACCTTTAGTAGCAAATCTCATGAATAGCTTGTTTCCTTTAGCCAGTTTATTGGCAGGGCGAAGATCATTACGCAGGAGAGAATCCTCTTCTACCTGGGAGAGGGCATCCAACTTTGGGGGGAAAAAAGGTATTTTGGACTCAAAAATAAAATTACTGTTGAACGAAAATGGATTGCTTACAGAGAAGCAATCAACTGATTATTAAGAAAGTTACTTTTCAAATTATGTTCAAATGAACTCTGCTTTTTTTCTTGACAAACTAATGTGGATTTTTAAAGTAATTTGCCCTAAAGGTTTAAAATATTTCCTTCTCTTCCTTCATAACATTATCAGATTATTAAATCCAGTAATTTTCAAATGACCCTACACTACGGACTGAAATGCAGAAAATAAATAGCACAACTTGGACACTGAAAAACAACTATTTGATTTTTTTTGCTTGTTTCATATCTAAATGGTTTTACTAACAGGTTCTCATGCCCTCACACAATGACTAAAAGGCTTTTTTTTTCCCATTTATATCTGCTTTATAGAAACTAAAATTCAGCCTTCCATGATGTATGAGTGTTCACTGAGCCATTCCTAAAGAAAATACTAATCACACCTATTATATATTCAGCCAGTGAAGATTAAATTACTTACAAAATGTCAATGCGTGTGCTGATTCCCACACATATCTATGGACAGCCTAAATCCTATTTGTCTCTTTAAGCACTGCCCTCACTGCTGAAAGGCCATTGCCTTCCATTATTGTTCTTTCATTGCCTCCTCTCAGCAGAAAAGAGCAGCCAGTCTAGCTCTTACATGCTGGATGTAGAGCCCTAGCACTCTTACAAAATCTACTTTCACAAAACACTCTTACATAGCTATTCTTACCAACAGCATATCTGCGCTTCCTGTCATTTCCCCATCTAATTTACTTCGATAATTAAATTGTGAATTGCAAATATATATGGTTAGAACTATAACGTTACGAAGACTTTACACCAGTCAGAGCAGAACTTCCATAATAGTGTTTTCACTTTCTTTACTGACCTCAACGTCACTTGGATTGTCATCCTCAACCTCGCCTTCTTCTGTCTCATCATCAGAACTTTCCTCCTGTTTTTCTAAGAAGGAAAATAATTGGGAGGGGGAAAAAAAACCCCTCCATTTTAGTGTGTCAGTCACATTTGATTATTATTACCTACATTCTCTGAAATCAAACTGAAGGTGTTACCCTTTCTTCTGTGCATCCTAGAGGATAATCAAAACAGTAAATGTCTACAGAAATTTGAAGCATGCACGAGCACAGAATAACATTAACTAGACAGCCTCTGTGCAGATAACTGCCTGCGGCAGCACACGTGGATTATTAATTCTTTGAAAGCAAATGAAATTGCACTGCATTTCAGGGTATGACAGAGATCAGCAAGGCCAAGACTGTAAAAGGCATGTAAAAGCCTATTTCCTTCAGCCTCCCTTTAAAATGCTGCAAGTACCTACAAGTATCCAATACTAACAATGTAAAATAGGTTATTATTCAAAAGCTTAGAAGTTTCTGAGAGAGAGCAGGAGGAAAAAAAAAAAGATTAAGATACCTTAGTGTCTTAATTTCGAAGTGAAATAACTAACAGAAGAGTATACACTTCCAGAACTACTATAATTGTGAGATGCTTGCACAGATTTTTCAGGGTTCTTTTTAGCTCAGAGTAAGAAAATTGATATAGGAATATTTTTTTTCAAACAGTCCTCAGGAAACAAAAAAAAGTAGTGAATATGGACAGCTATCAACATATACCGATATCATTTGCAAAGATCTCAAAGTACTTCATAGATATAAGACTAAAAAAACCCTCTTTTATATTTCAGAGTTCCTTATCTTAATCTCAGCCAACAGTAGACTTGAAAACATTGAGAGCCGTAGCTGTTCAAAAGATCCTGAAAATATACCCAAGTTCAAAGAAGAGTAAAGCACAATTAACCAAACTGAAACCAAAGAGAGAATTTAGGTAAACAAATGAGCCAAATTCAAACCTGAATAATTAAGTTCCATCAGGGACAGCATTCAAACACTTTTTTTTCCCCCCAAATGATAAGCTTCTCACAGTAAAGACTAGTCTCTTGCTTCCATACATGCCTAGATAGCCCTCAAATTACTATCTAAAACAGGAATGCAACTAAGCCAGATTACTGCAGTGTATCTGTATGCATCTCACACCTTAAGATGTAATTGAACAGTTTGTACTTTATCTAATATCCCACTTTTCCAGATGAACAGGAATAATTTAGATGACATTTTTTATTTTGAGATGTGGTGTAATGATGATGTAATATGTAATTTGTAGTCAAGAAGATTAAATACATATATTTATGCTCCATTTAAACAGGGCAGTCACTAATCTCCAAAAACTTCATAACGAGTCTTCCTTGAAGCATTATCAACATTTGCCCAAAAATTAAAGTCACATGGATTGTTGAGGAGCGACTGCATTGTGGAGAAAAGCAACAAGAAGAAAAGGGGATGAGTTAGAAGGATCCACAAGTTTAACAAAGCCCTAAACCCCAAACTTGCTAGAAAGGCTTTTGGTAGCACTGCAAATATCTAACAGAGAGGCTGGCTATTTGCATTTTGTTCATATAGCATGTTTAAGCAAAACGTACGGAAGAGTTAATAAATACAACATCTCTCTTCGCTTTGTACTGTGTGGTACAGTACTTTGAACCACAGCAATTTATCACACCAGCCTAACAGTAAAACAGTCCTAAGGTAGAAAAAGCCCAATTTTTAATTTACATCCATAAAAGTAAAATAAATTTACAATTAAGGCATTCAGGTACCAGATATATCACAACATTAAGGTGTACTTTCGCTGCTTTGCTCTTTTATAACTGACCTTTCAGTGTGCTTCTTTCTTGAAAGTATAATAGCCAAATTTAGAGATGATATACACAGTGGTGAAGTGATACACTGTCACATCAGTGTGAGTGATATACTTAAAGGATGGTGGTGTATCAAGAAAGGGATCAACTGTGGTATTTCAAAAATAAGACATGTTCTTACACCTTCTTCTTCCACACTTAGAATCCATCCTTTTACTGCCTTTGTACGCACATCACAGACTTATTTCTGTGCAACATGTACCACTATAAATATCATATCTGAATATGACCCTGCATCTAACATGTTCAGTATCGACTGAATTACTGCTTTTGGTCTAGCTCCAACCCACCTTTTAAGAAGCAGCTTCTTCAAAAGGTTTCCAAGATGAAAGCCTTTTTTAAAGTGGCAGAATACATTTACCTGAAACTATATGATAGAAGCTCCTTCAGTAATTTAGATTATGCAGTACCCAAGCACAAGTTTAAAGTTTCATTGATTTAACTAGATGATGTCTATATATGCATATCTCAGTCTATCTTTCTTGGTTTTTTCAGCTGTCTTCTCTTCATGGCTTTCTCTGCTTTTTGTTTTCTCCTGATCAGGCAAGGAACTCATATTTATTAGAGCCCGTGTCGCCGTTACTTCATCAAGCCAGACCACATTACCTATGACATATATAAACACATACAAAAACAGAATGCAGTTTGTATAATCAAGCAGTCACATACACTGCCTTACTGAAGGGAAATTACTAACAAAAGTTCAGAAACACTCTTAGATAGTGACATGACAAAAAAGTAACTAGATACACCTCTTGCAGAGAAAGTCATATTCTTTAACACACTTGATAAGGTGGAGGACACACAGCTTTCATCACATGACAACAAACACATACAGCAACTGATCAAAACCAAAATCACTGAAATGCACAACCATATATATTAGAGACTGCTTCCTGAGCACAGCAAATTAGGATATTGAATCAGGGTCAGTGTATTTCATGAACGTGTTAGCAGACAAGTGCGATTAAAGGGGGGTGGGGGAAGAAAGAAACCTTGATTATTTTTTTTCCCCTTTGGCAGTTTAACAGAACCTTGGACCTTATTGCAGAATTCTATTAATCTTTTCCGAAAAGCAGGAAAATAGGGGAAAATAGGAGAGACTGCTCAAGCACGAATTATAGTGTACACAGGTTAACAATATGATTCAGTACATGCCTCACACATGCCTTAAGTATCAGCATATACAGGTACTAAAATATAACTTATTAGGCCAATTAAAAGCATTTTATAGATGCTGAAATTGAAAGAGCTAAAACTGCTTAGAAACAGGTTTTGAACAAAAGCTTTCTGCACGAATGCATTCAGTGCAAACACAGCAACAAATGTCATTTACTGCTCTGCTGTTAAGCAGACTGTATTCAGATATCAAGAAAACTATGCAGTGTCCCAACATAAAAGATTCTCTCTTAAATTACTTGAACAGACAAGATTTACAAGGTGAAGAACACCCAGATACTAACTTCAATGATTGGCTAATAACTTTTCATTGATGTATGCCTACCTGCTCTTCACATCTCCAAATTTTCAAAGCCTTTATCATTTTATGTTCATCAGTTTGAAACACAGAACACAGCCTAAATTCACCTTTGCACTAAGACATCTGGAGATGTAATTCAGTTGGGAATGTTAAAATTTTTGCCATGCTGTGACGCAAATTTAAAAAGAAAAAGACAATGCTTTTTCTTGGAATTTTCACCAAGTGTAGCTGGCATGCTAACTCAGACACAGCATGAAAAATAATCACTAAAAAAAAGATATTTTTTAACTGTAACTGGGTAAAGTACCGTTACGACTCTGAAGCCTGCGTTTTTGCACTGCAAGTTCACTCTGGTTCCACACATGTAACATTTAAGAAAAAGGATAATCAGACAATCTTAGAAATGTAGCCTCAGATACAGAGTTAAGCTGTGCACTTGCTAGCTTATGCATCACCACAGGTTCATCTAGCAGCTCTTCACTGCAATTGCCCACCCAGGGCTCATCGCATTTCAAATTTTCTGTCAGCATGTGGCAGTATATCAAGCCGTCATACACAGTGACTTCAAGGTTACCAATATTTT
>NW_008794371.1:1084548-1089848 GCF_000699145.1 Aptenodytes forsteri | reverse complement strand
AAAAAAAAAAAAAAAAAAAAAAAAAAAAAAAATTTTAAAAAAAAAAAAAAAAAAAAGAGTAAGGACTACAGACAAAAGACTCCATTTACTTACATGATGTATCATCTAACCACTCAATATGAGCAGGAGGATACTCTTTGAAATAGGCAAAGATGTCCTGTGTACTCATCTCATCCACCCCACAAATGTAAATTGTGTCCAGTCTCACTTTAGGAATTGCTATAAAGAGGAAGAGATACAAAACTGGTTCTTATTTCTATAGAGCAAGCTTTTATATTAGTAACATGGGTTTATAAAGCAAACATTTTAAATAAGCTAAAGGGAAGCTAATTAAAGCAAAGGATGATGTACACCATTCTAAAACACCGTAACTTGAATTATTATTCCACAATGCAAAACTTTAATAAATTGAAAATTAAAAAGCATTAACATTACAAGCATTGGTAGATGCACATACTGCATAGCAATCAAACTGCCTTAAAAACATTTTTTTTAAACGCTGCCAAAGTACTACCATCAAGTAGCCAGAATACTAATGAGGCCTGTGACCAGGACGTGCGTACAAAGCACTTCCACTTGTATCATCCGATGGAGAGCTGTTACAGGCCACGGCTTAGTGGGTCCAAGCTGCCAGTTGGGAAAAAAAAAAAAGCCTTGAGAACTAACTGGATGCCAAAAGCGCCAATCTGTTGCGCACACATCTGCCGGCTGATCTGCTTATATTCCGACATGCCCAGCTTGCCATCTAAGAGCACATGCGCAATCAGTCCAGCTTCACTGCGCGTACAGCACAGAATCTGATCTCACTGTGCATGGGACACAGAGTCCTCCACTCATACACAAACAGTGACCAAGGTCTTTTCGAAGAATTTAAAGATCCTTAAAGCAGCACTGATCCAGAAAATGAATCTTGGACATGTTGTAGCACTAGGTGCCGTTGCCAAACAGTAAATAAGGTACACAAAAAATGTTTTCTTCTTTTGTAAATAAGGTACACAAAAAATGTTTTCTTTCTGGGGTTGGTAAAATGGGGAGCAAAATGATAACTGTCAAGTAGGTTAAAAAGTAATGACATTAAAACAAAAACGTGGGGGGAAAAAAAAAGTTATTTCTTTTGGCAACGATCTGGGAAAACCTCTGGGATGCAGGAAATATTATAGGATAAATCAAGTAAAGGAACTGTGAGGAAGTGAACAACAGGATCTTTTCTTCTTGACTGTTGGATAAACTTGTACCTTTCTTCATCATGTCCCGATCCAGCGCCACATTCCTTTGGGCAAGATTCACTTCAGCTCGAAAATGAAAGCGTTTTGCTCTCTGTTCCTTTTTCTCAATCGCTTCCTGCAAAATGCAAAACAATGCAGTCAAAACAGGAATCACAGCAGCATTCCCAACAAGAGATTTAAAGTAAAATTTACCAGACAACAACAATCTATATTAATAATTCTATTAATTCTAAAGAGACTTGTATGTTTCACAACGCAGAAATAATTCATTGAAACATTTCTGTGCCACGTAATAGTTTTAATGTAGGTCCAGCAACATAATGGGAATCAAGATGCACGGAAAACAAGCTATCTTGGACAATGCTCAGACTCCATGATGGAACAGTAACATAACCTTTTCCTTCCTAACAAATGTACAGAGGCTGTGCTCAAAAAAACCCTCTCTTAAAACTAGCATTTCTACCACATGGAAAATTGGTCTTTTAAGAGATTTTTCCTTATCTGTTTTTTAAATATATACAAAAATGTAAACTTGTCTCTCTGACCATGAATTTAACACCACTAGCTGGAGTGCTAACCACAGATATCTTATTTAGACTGGCAATTCAAGCTGCTTTTAAGTAGCTCATGAGCTATAGATATTTTGTATCTTTATTTTGTAGTATACCATATCTTTTGTCTGGCACTCTAACGTAATTCCTTCAGGGTCATTGCAGGGAACCATGCTACTAATTCTCAGGTCTCAGCCATGCTTGTCAATAAACCAGTTTCCAGCAATCCCAATCCAATTGGAAAACCTGCACTGGCTCCTCCTTCTTTTTCTATGATTTCAGTTACGGGATTTCTAGCCACATGACAATCTCAGAGCCTTCCAGTTCCATGATCCAGTGCCCAACTGTAGCAAACAGCTCTTCTACAGCCTTCAGTATCACTGAAGAAAGCATGACTGTCAACAACCTTATATCTTTCTGGCAATCTCACTGCATGCTTACTCCCCAAAACCACCCTTGCAATGTGAATTTACATTCCTTTTCCAATCTATGGAAATCACATTCAGCTGCTACCTTCTTCCACCCACTAATTTCTACAAGAAAACTATAAACTATATAAAACTATAAACTATAAACTATATAAAACTATAAACTATAAGAAATAGTTTATGGGGATCTTGTGCAATTTTTGAAACTGACTGAGAAGCTCCTTATTCTACAGAATTTATTAGGAAGCATTATAGATTTTTGGATGTTACTAACCAAGGTCAAATTTGGAGCACAAACTGTGATTAAGCAAAAACTGCCACCAATGACACCCAAATAAACATGGGCTTATTACTAGTTTTTAAAGATTGCCAAAACATCTTTGACAACATTTCTTAAAGTTTTTCAGAGTTGCATCGTTAAAGAACATAACAAAAGATGACAGCTTTCCCCTAACTAGAGGAACTTCAAATTCTTTACCGAATTACAATACACACAAGCTAGCTATTGAAGCCGAAAAGCTGAGTTTCAGTCTTCACCTGAAATCCTTTTTGTACTCTTTGATAAGCACAATCTTCTGAGTTTCAGTAATGCAAAATGGGAATTCATGTCATTTGTCAACGCACTGTTGTGGTGGGGATTCATATTTGTTAGAACATGTGAAATTGTATCAGTCCTATAAAGTATATGACTAAATGCTTTTTCTTCACTACCAAATGCTAGATATAGTGGTCAATTGTACAATATGAAACAACAGCCAATTTAGTATTAAATGTAGACGTGAGCTGTAGGATTAAACTCCTGAAGTTCCACAGAATTATGTAACTAAGTTATTTAAATGCAACAGCTGTTCACATTCTCCAAACTATGTCTTAAATAATTAAACAACAACATGCCCTTGGAAGATACAAGGCAATGAAACCAGATTTTCCTGCCAAGCACTTGTTCTTCCTTCTGTCACTCACCTAAGAGGAAAACCCGCAGCTGACTTGTCTCAAAGGGCTTTGTTTTGCAATATCGAGTGGCACCAAGGCGATTTCAATAGAAACATTTTCAGGTTTTGGCACACAAATTTTTGTAGCTTAAAAATGCTAATTCTCACAGTTTACAAGAGATATCAGGTCCTGATGCAGGCCACAACCAACAAAAGGAGAATTCCCCAGAAAAATGCCAGCTATCTGAACATGAGGCTAAGCTTCTGTGCACGCTGGGGAAGAAATAAATGAAACGGTTCCTCCTTTCCAGTAGCAATAATTAGAACATGTTGAAGAACCACAGCACAAAAATTACCTTGGAGGTTACATCTATTCCAGTAATGAAACTTCCAGCTTTGTTTTCGTATCTCCTACTAGTGTCCTGAAACAAAGCAAAATGGTGGTGAAATCACAATGAACACCAAAAGCAACATACTTGCTATGCTGAAAAAAAATCTGGCCATTTCTACAATAAATACATCTTCTTTTCCTTGATCCTTACTCCAAGCTACATCCCTAGATAGACAGGTACACAAGCAATAACTCTCGCTGATGTCAGTGAAGGTAAAAGCACATGAACTGAACCAAACTTCCTTTACTATCAGGATTCTTTTCTTCAGCAAAATTGTTTCTGTGTCTGCCGCTGCTAAGGTTTTTCCTTACTCTCTCTCAGCCATACAGAGGAAGTCATCAAACACCTTTCCTAGCTAAAACTTCCACAATTTTGGTTTTGGGTATAATTTCCTTGTAAAACATGAACAGATTTAACAGTGATACCTAACTCCTGAAGTGTCAACTTGCAGCTTTTAGTCTCAAAACTCAAGCCATACCCACAATTAAACACTTAACTTTTTATGCCTAGCATTATTTCAAACCCAACTTCCAAATACCAGCAAGATGAAACATTACTGTTTTGATACAACCCTACTGATAAAGAGTAAAAACGGAGAATGATGTGGGAAAAAATATTACAAGTTTCATTTCCATCAGTCAGGACTGCTGAATTCACAAGACTGCACTAAACCACACAGACCCTGGAACAATGACCCAATTCAGTCCCTTCCATTGTTTGCGTATGTAAAAATGGCACCTCTTCATTCTGGCACCCTCAGGACCATCACCTGGCAAAAGTCTGGAGCTGGAAGAATACCTCTTGCTTGCTTTAGGAGTAAACGTGTTCTTTACACTTGTGCTGCAATAATTATTTTGGCTAAAGGACTTTTTCTAGAAAGTAGGCCAGTCTCAGTTTAGAAATACCAAAGTACACACAATCTAACCGCTTTTCTTAGTAACAGCATCAAAGTTTATCTAAGGCTGCTAAATGTTTAGAGCTATTAAAAAGAAAAAGCAAAGCAAAATAAACGTTATTTTTAACTTTAAAAAACCCCCACTGTCTAAGGTGGACTCATGGAGCACAAGGAAGTACAGTAGGGTGCTGTTTCTTAGGCCACATATTTGGTAGAACCTCAAGCATGTTGGTAAATCAGCTAACTAGAGATTAGTTTCTAAAGTGATTTCCACACAAGTTTTGAGGCAAAAGATTACTTAGGAGGTTAGAAGAACTCTGACCCACTTTTATGTATTAAACCTGATCCTACTAAAACTTATACAGGAACAATTAGCAAAAACGAAGGGGGGGGGGGGAGAAAGAAAACCTTCAGAACTCACCCATCAGAGCCCACATACCCAGCGCCTCTGACTCAGTTCTCCCACAGTCACCTCCCCCCTCCCTACTCCAGGTATCCCCTATATTTCTTGCATCAAGCATTCCTTTTACACTCTCCCACCCGCAGCCTTCCGTGATGGACTCATCACGACACCCCAAACCCTCTTTTCCACCACCCCACCACCTCCTTTATTCCCTCCGCTCCCAAGCACATCCTGGCCGCCTCCTCTTACAATTTGCCCCCAAACTCTCCTCAGATACCTCTAAGTCCTCTCATGGCCCCGCTCCCCGCCACCCTCACCCTACCGCTTCCCCCCGTGCACCTCCCACCCCACGTCGCCCCTTTTCCCACCAAGGTACCTCCAATTGGCCTTACAGACCCCTGCAGACCCCCTCCCCCGTACCCTGCCTCTCCTCAGGGGCTGGTCCCTCCTTCGTCCCCCCTGCCCGTGACCCC
>NW_008794371.1:1080366-1084148 GCF_000699145.1 Aptenodytes forsteri | reverse complement strand
GAGACACGCGGTGTGCGCAGAGAGCCAGACCCCGGTGGAGGTGGGGGTTGTGAGGCGCAGGCCTCGTCAGAGCAGGCTCCGCTTCCTGCAACGATTTTTTTAAAAAGCGATGTGAATTCCTAAAACCTTCATTTCCCCCCCTCCCCTCCCCTCCCCTCCCCGCTGTGGGAAGGTCCCTCCGGAATTTCACCTCGCTAATTTTCAGCTTACGGTTCTCCGCAGTCGGCCTGTATCCTCTCGTCCTTGGGCTCAGTTACTCTCTTTGTCCAGTGCTGTTTTCCCACCCGAGGTGTTCAGGCTGTTCGGAGGGGGAAGCCCTACCTCCTCTCGGCCTAAACGAACCCTATGGTCTAACCGATCCCCAGGGGACGAGTTCTTCATTCCCCTAATTATGCGAATCGGCTCTATCCCCCTCGCACACAACGGACCAGAACCGCGTTCTCGCTGAGGGCTTGCTCCTGCCTCGGCATCGTCATTTCCCCATCCGTGGCCTAACGCCACGAGCGACGGGCTCCGCAGCCGCACCTCATCGTCACCGGGAACGACCGCTCCCTCGGCTGTCACACCCAGCCAATTCCGTGAGGAATTCCTAACGCTGCTCCGGCCGCAGGACCCTTCCAGCCTGCTCCAGTTTCACACTGCTCCATTCCTCAGTTCTGCACGTTTTCAAACCAAAACCCTCCAGCCCATCCCCTGCGATCTGTCACTTTCCCTCCGAACTGACGGAACTTCCCAGCAAAATCCAGTAGCAAATTTTGACTTTATGACGAAGAAATTTTGCAGCTGGCAACATAAAGGCTCCTCCCCTTACACATAATCCAGTGGGACTGACACATCTCCTTGCTACCCATCGCATACTCCAAGCTTATTTATTTTTAGCCGTCTCTGCGCAGAGCTCTTTACACAATAGCTGATGTCACCTGCGTTCACCAAAGTGCTGTATCTGGTGGTGACATCACGTAGACAGCATCTGGCAGGAACCTCCGACACAGGCGGTACTTCCAAGCCGGGTGTGAACGGTTATGGCAGAGGCCACGCACGCTTAACGTGGACATCAGCAGCAAACCGGACACGGACACCTCCTGCGAGGAGCAGATTCCGAAATAATCGCAAGAGGAAACACATTTCTGTGGCAGAAACGCTATTTCTTGAGGTCACAGGGGAAAGAAACCAAAAGATGCACCTTTTCCTCCTTTAGTTTTAATTTTATAAGTAGGACACAGTATTGACCTATGCGATCCCGACCAGATTTACAAAGCCCGACCCTTCAAAGTGATGGTTAGGGCAGGATTGTGTGACACCAGGCTGCCTTGCACTGCTGTCGTTAGCAGACGAAGCCTTCGGTTAACCCAGATGTTTCCTCATTTTGTTTTAACATCCTTGATTGTCGCCTGGGACAGAACCTTGCCCTACTACAGCGCTCTCCGCTTGGCACAAGTTCAAGACTCGCTCACTGAACTCGGCAAGAAACTTTCTACCGACTAACTGGGGCTGTAGCTCGGTTGCCAAAGTTTTAGAGCTCCTTTGGAAAAAATAATCTCTAGGCCTACCGGCAGGGACAATCAAATCAGGAGAGGAAAATCAGGCTGTGAGAGAGGAAAACAAGGCCTGGGTGCCGGTGGGGCTTTTACTGCCAAGTAGGTGAATGGAATATTCTCTTGATATTTTTCAACTTCTTTCAGAATCTTGTTATTAACAGTGAATTCTTCAGAATTACAAGCTGATTCAGTTTTATTCTTCTGAGACCGTGGCCAAGAGCTTTGTTTTTCTTTCACGTTCATCTCGGGCTGCAATCCCTCTGCCTGTGAAAGACGGGTGTAGGAAGCAGGTTTGGGCAGAAGGGCTCCACCTCTACGGTAGCCTTTGTGCAGAAGAGAAAGGTAGTAAACTACTGAGGAGTGCAGGGGTTAAATACGGGAGGAAAAAGGAATTTGGAAAAGGTTCCCAGTCATTATCAGGAGAAGCCCTAAGTAAGGAAAGGCTGTTACAAATAATGAAGGCCAGAGAGTGACCGAACAAGAAATCACTCCAGCATGAAAGTAGCAAAAGGAGCATCTTACAACAGGGAAGTGTTACTCCTTTCCCCATCACTGACCACGAGAGGGAACTCTTGCAGTAAAATCCCAACCAACTGCTTCCAGCAGAGAAAACCGAACCTGATGAAAACCTCCACCAGCTCCTGTAGTTTTGTGGTTCAGCTGAAAAGAGGGGGAGGTGGGGTACGAGGGTGGGGACTGGGAAGGGACGGGGAAAAAAAGCGGTCTGTGGACCCTCAGTCAAAAGGAGACTTTTTTACAGCGGAGTCAGAAAAATGGTGAATTTTGCCATTGTAAGAAAGTCCCGGCTGGTTTGTTTGAAGTCTGTGAATGACTGAACTGAATGGACATCTTTTCTTGCTGCTGTGATTTAACTCCCCTAGTGTCCTGTGCACTCAACAAGGATCTGCAGCTTTTCAAATCTGTGGAAAAACCTGGGCATGGAAGTGTGCGACTTCTGCAACTGGCTAGCAAATGCCACATGTCACCAGGGAAACTGGGACTCTAGCTTCCAAATAATGACTGGCTCCTACCTACGGTCCATCTGGAGAGAGAACAGGATCAGCAGAGGAAGGATGTTCATTTGTTAAACCATCGGATAAGCTGAAGTCAAACACCTGGTGTTTTCTTAGGTATTTGGTGAACCACAGGCTCCCATCTGTAAGACAGAATATTTTCTCACTGGGATATCGTGAAGGTTAATACAACCCTAGTTGCCTGACACAATGCCAAAGTCCCATCCATGAGGCAGTTAGTTACAGGGCTCCAAAGTGCCCTACAAGAAAGTAGAGATGCTGTCAGCCAGGCAGAAACACAGCACCCTCACAGTTAAGGACAGCTGTGCTCTAACATTATGTTTATGCAAGTGCTGCCACATGGAGACCACACAGTTGAAAAAGCACATTCCTTTCTGGAAAAAGCTCAGACTTGAGCAGAGCTGGAACAGAATTCAATACACATTTATCCAGGCTCTATAGACATTACTCTGAAATTTAAGAGATCTTGGAGAACAATCTAAAAGTGGTAAATATTGCTCCATTCTTATAGACATCACTTTTAATTTGTGTGCGCACACACACACGCATTCCTCTGTGGCTCTTCCCTGTTTGCAGGCCCCTGGGGTAAGACAGTCAGTGAACTGCCCTGCGTAAAAATAAACTTTTTGTTTTGCAGGGCTATTTTTAACCCAGAACAGCTCATTGGCCCAACTCGGCATGTAGTCCCATGAAAACAGCTGTGCTGGCACAACCGTGGGGTGGGAATGTGCAGCTGGCAGGGAGAATGAGGGCAGGAACTGCTGGTACAGCTCTGGAGGGAAGAGCAGCGAGCTGCACCCTTAACGTGCAGACAAGCCTGGCTTCACATAAGCTCCCACAGCGAGCTGCAGAAGCTGGGAAGCCATCGGGGAATCGGGACACTCGGGGGGATACCCTGCAGCCCTCCTAACGGGACGTACCAACCGCAGAGACAAGTCCTAGCCGCCCTCCCTGGGCAAGGGCCAGGCTACGCCGGCGCCCCTGAACCCTCCCCCCGCCGGCCCGCGACAGAGAAGCCGTTGTGAGAGCACCGGCAAGGCGTGAGGAGAGACCGGCCCTGGAGGCGGTCGCTGCTGCTCTCAGGTACCCAGAGGGGACCATCCCGGCCGCGGGCAGTCCTCGCCGGTACCCACGCAGCGAACGAAGACGCTCCCCTCAGCTCCCCTCAGCGCCGCGTTCCCGCCTCCCCCTTGAGCCCGCCCTGCGCGCG
>NW_008794371.1:1058954-1079986 GCF_000699145.1 Aptenodytes forsteri | reverse complement strand
GGGCCCCACCCCCGCCGCCTCCGTCCTCTGGGTGCGGGAGACCCCCCGCGTCTCGCACTACATCGTCAACAGCCTGGGGCCGGCGGGAGGCCGGCGGGCCGGCGGCGAGGGCCCTGGGGCCCCGGGTGAGTGACCCCCAGGGCTGGTGGTGACCCCCAGCCCCTGCCGCCCCGGGGAGGGCGAGTGGGGCAGCCGAGCCCCGGTCTGCGCCTCCCCACGGGCGGCTCCGCTCTCCTCCCGGGCGGTGTTTCAAGTCGTGAAGCTCTTTGTAGTGGCATTAAGTCGCGTTTTGCAGCTGGGGCTACTGACCGAGCTGAGCCGTCTGTCTGCACCTGCCTTCCAACGACCTAATATCATAGTTAAACATATACTGGAGTTGAGCGCTTATTGCAGCCCTCCTGAAGGATCCTACAGCTGTAGCGCTCGCACGTTCTTTTATTTTCATAAACCAGTTAACTCTAGTTAATAGATTTTGCGTGTCATCTCAGCCAGGGGACGGTTCTTTGGAAGTGTCATCTAAAAGTGAATTCTGACAAGATAGTTTTGCATTAGAAGGCAGGCTGTGAGGCTAAATTTCAAGTCACGAATCGAAGTATTATGTGGGTAGTTTAAGTAGTGGGAACTCTTCAGGAATGTGAAGGCAATTGTTCCTTTAAACCAGATGTGAAGTTCAATTTTTTTTTTTTCACCTGTTGTGTTGAAAGGGAAGGTTTGATATTATTCCTCATCAACCTAGCATCTAATATGAAAACAATGTGTTTAAGTGTAACGCTTATAGAGCAGAGGATAGTGATTGTGTCAGAGGGAAAACTGTACCATGAGAAGGAGTATTTCTGCAAGTACAAGTGTAACTAAATGAATGAGAGCCCCCAGCAGTGCAGCGTCCTTAGATGTGTAAGAACGGGTAATACAAAGGCAGCAGTATCCCTGCTGGGGGCATTACTGAAGTTGGTAGCGAACTACTCAAGTTTGGATATTAATCCTCGCAAAACAATGTGGGCGTATTGCTAGCATCTCAGAAAGGAACCGCTACATAATTGAAGTGTAGTAAACTATGCAATAAGAGATTTGGTTAAATTATTTGGCAGAAAGTAAACAGTATATGAGTTGCTACAGAGACAGTCACTTTCTGATGTAGATCTATGGTTGGAATAAGAGACCTATATTGGGAAGATGCAACAATACTTGTTATGGAAAGGATTTTTCAGTCTCTGCACAGACTGTAGTTGACTAAGAAGGAGATAATCTAAGAAAAAACAAAACTGTTGCCAGTAGGTTTGCACCATTTTACAGCAATTTCCCTTGCTCAGGGGAACATTTCAAACTGGCAAATTTGGGAAAGCCTGAAGTCATCGTGTTTATCCCAGGAACCTACTACAGCTGCAGAGTGCACTCAAGTCACAAAAAGCTCCACAAGGTAGAAGTTAAAGGTGGCTGAATTCAGCTGGAAGTAAAGTGGAAGTCATTACTGCCGTGGGTAGTAAAATGGTTTGGCACAAGATGTGGTGGATTCCCCATTGTTTCACCTCTGTGAAGACAGAGGTTTATTGCCACAGGTTTACGGAGGCTTGATGCGGGAATTGTTGAAATGCATGACTGGTGTTACGTAGAGCAGAACAAGTTGCCAGGATGGTTTGTTGTGGAATCCAGCCTAATAGGATTTTAAAGACAGTAGAGATGAAAAACACTGGAGTATGTCTGCCTGTCGCTTCTGGGCAGTTGTTTTGTTCTCATCTCGGAAAAAACAGTGATTTTCATGTTATTGTGATATCGCTTTAGTACATAGCCATCCTAACGTTTTTATTATGTTACATACTTAAGCTCAGTAACGCTTTGTGGCATTCTATGGGCTGGCTGATGTTATGGGTGTTAAAACATTCTGGAGTTTTTGCGTTCTTTTTAAAAATCACTAAATGCCCGTTAGGTAATTCTCTTCTGTTTTAAATGTTTATCTGTTTTAGAAGAGTAGCTGCTATTGTAGCTGCGTAGGCTGTTGGCACAGTAGGCTTAATATATGGTAAAAAGTATAATTATGTTTTGGTTGGTCTCTTTTTTGTTTGTTTGTTTTTCCTCCTGGGTGTTATGAGGGTAGTATCCTGTGCCAGGGATACTCCTATGCTGAGATTTTAGTAGTTTTAAATAAATCATGCCTCTGTGCTGATATTGCTCTCTTTTCACACTCAAACCAAAGAACGTGCGGGGTTGTATGTATATTAAATTACACTTAAAGTGTAATTAGGTTTTTCTTTCAGAAGAAAGTAAGTGGGGGCAGATGTTCTGCAATGGGAGGGAGATAGAAACATTGGTAGAAGATAGAAGGTGATTTCATGTTTGGCTAGGGAAGCAGTAAATGCAGTAAAATGAGGTAAATGTTTACAAATTGTCATGCTTATTTATCGTGGTCAAGCTAAAACATTAGGAAGAACAACTTCACTATGTTAATTGTATGGTATAGGGTTTTTTTAGCAGTTCATTGGCAAATGCACACTTCTCACTGGGAAGTCTAAATATGCCAGATCAGGTTCTTAGGTTGATTTTTGTTAGTCTCCGTAAGTGTGTGTGCAATTCATGACTGCTTTAACACTGCTGTGTGCAGATGATACTAGGAACCTAGCTTCAATTCAGAATGAATGAGGTGTGGAGCTTTGGCTTCCCTAATATAAAAAGCCACAGTGTCACAAAAACATGATACTTTCTTCCATTTCTGAAGTATAAAACTTGCTAACCTTTTGTTACATTTGCCTTTTGCCTGATATGCTGCAGTTTCTAACTTCTTGCAGGTGACTTTTCAGCATAAAGAAAAAAGAATTTAACAGAACTTCTCAAAATAGATACGTCTTCCTGAAATGTTTTAAGGCCATTAAAAGAAAATAGGATAAATCTCTGAATTATGGGAAAGAAAAACACTGTTTCCAGTGGAGATGGAGACTTAATCGGAATTAGGATATCCTTTGTGATCAAATATCACAGTCACAGCCTAAAGAAATCCCAAACAAGACAAAGTACTCCATGCAGGCGTTAGCATGGTAATGGACAATAGAGGAAATATTTAAATACATCGTATGTTTGTAATTTGACATATGAGTCCGTGGTAGAAATGTATGATATGCACTAAAAAAAAAAAGCCTAAAATATCTAAAGAAAGATATGCTTACTATTGAAAGTACAGTGTAATAAAGCCAGAAACCTTAGAGTTGCAAAATTTGTCTCTCTAAAGTAGGAAAGTATGACAGATACAGTGTAGAAGGTGGTGTTTTCACTAAGTATGCATTTTAAGAACATGACGCTTCTAAATCACTTCCATTGTGATTTTAAAAAAATTCAGACTGTACTTCCTGGAATCGTATAGTCTTTACATAACGATATAGCCATACTCAGCTCTATATGAAATGGCTTTAGATATGTGTGAGCGGTATGATTTAACTCTGACACTTGGGGGTTTTTTGTGTTGGTTTTTTTTTTTATTTTAAGGTCTTAAAATGCAAACTATTGGAAGCTTGGAAAGCGTATGGATTAGACATCTACTTTTCTCTAATCCTCTGATTATCTGCAGAAATGACAATATGTAACTTCTGTAAGAATATTCTCCTGGTATGCTTAGAGGTCTTCTCAGGAGCCAGTGAATTGGGTTTTACTGTTTTTGTAGAACATTCATGGGTACTTATTTGTTTTGCTCAGGCATGAGTAGGGAGGTACTTAAGAACAAGGAAAAAAGGTGTCCCTACGGGGGTGGGGGAAACACAGAGGCTGGAATGTGATGCCTTCATAGCAGAGTTCCCATATGCTCCAGGAGGAAACTGGCTTACATCACTGTGATGTCTTACTTTGAAATGAGAGCCTTGTGTCTCAGTACCCTGCATGATAAGAACAGCTTTTCTTGCCCAAAACATGCTTTATAAGTTGGGGGGGAGGGGGGGGTACCCCTGCAGACTAGATCTAGAAGCAAAAATGAAAACCCATATTTCTGTGAGGTCTTCCCTGCACTGAAAAGGAAAGCCTACCAAAGCTTAGGAATAAAGAGAAAACTGCCTAGTGGCACTAACACAATTGGAGTGAAGAGAGAAATGTGAAACCCCTGAGATGTCTGAGAAAGTGAGAAGTTGCTTTGTGGTTATGCCACCTGCCCGCACTCTCAAGAAGTAGAATATTAGGTGTTTTATACCTCTACTTCTCTAGTATCTGTATAATATTAAAACATATCTAAGCAATCTTTTCCAGACTGACATGAAGCCAACACAGTTTAAAAGTGCTTTGTCAGGAGGGAACATGCATCATAAACAGAAAACTGACAGGGTCCAGATTTGAAACTTTCTTTAATTCTGGGTCAATTTGTATTTTAACTCTTTCCTCACCTTCCTGAGAGCAGAGGTTTCGCTAGCTGTTCTGACATGCTGAAATGGATGGAATGAGGTTAAGTCCTAGTACAGATGGAGCTAGGATGGAATAAGTAAGAAAGATGATACTCAGCCCTTTGTGCTTCTCATTCAAAGGAGTCATCTTACAGAGCCCAGTAGTGCTGCCGGTAGAGGTGCGAGCTGAGCAGCTATTCTTCCGTCGGGTGTGCAGAGCTGGGGAGAAGGGAGGAGAATTTCTAGTACTCCGGTTGTCCAACTTTAATAGGAAGTGACTAAAGTTCCTCCAGTGGCTAGACTTACCTTTACACGCCTTCTCCTCTTCCTGAGAGTCCTCAGAAGATGTGGACAATGTGCTGCTCAAACTTGTGCCTTCAAGAAAACTGTCCCAGAATCATGAATGAAAACAGCTCTACTTCTCCAAAAAATACTTGCCTTGTTGCTGTAACTTTTTCTTGTGGTAGATCTTGCCTTAATTTTTTCATTGGCCTACAGGTATGAGAAGTGTTGCAGTTCAAACAAGAAGCTGAAGAATTCCTCTGAGCCTGAAATCTGTTAATCTTTGAATTTTGTTATACCAGGGAACGACAAAACTTCAAAGCCCATAGTGAATAGAATTGTTTCCCTGCTACGTCAGTGAGCATCATTACCTTGTAGCTGAACAAGAGTATACACAAAAGACTTAAACTGAGGGAGAGTTTACCGTGTGCTTGGTAACGTGTAGTTGTATTTTATTTCCGACCTGTGACTTTCAACTATTTTGTCCTTTTTATGCCTATTTTAACTGAATTTAGAAGTCTTCTATGTAAATTCTCCAGACGGTGACCAGGTTGCTGCCTTTATATTCTTTGGTAATTAATTTGGATTAAGCTTGTAGATTTCTTGTTGCAGAGAGGTTTTCCAGGCCTTCGATTTTTGTAGCTGCCTTCTAGTTTTTTTTAAAACAAAAGCATCGGAAGTGCATGTGGTATTCTGGGAGTGTTCTCTTTGTGAAGATAATGTCTCTCCTTTCTGCTGCTTACCTGTCCCTTCAAGGATTGCATTGACCTTTCTGATCCTAGAATGTATTTGGAGGTTCTATATTCTCTCATTCTTCTTCAATTGTGAAAAATGTCTTTTAGAATATGATTTTCCAGGATACAGTACACTGATTTCAGTCACTTCTTCCCCATACATAAGGTTCCAGTGGACTTTCCTCTTAGAGTCCAACTTTGGGTTTATTCAGGTACATTTGGCAGCTGTTTGAGGCTGTTATGCATTAATTCAAGAGGGTGAACCTGTTCAAAAGAAGAAGAAGAAAAAAAAAGACACCACAAAAACCTTGTTCGTCCTAGTGATGATTTTGGTGCTGACAAGACTGATGAATGTTACTGTTGAACTGCTCATTTCCTATGAGTTTATGATTTTTCTGTGTGCGCTTACTTTGCTGGAGAGACAGATCTCAGCCTCCTGAGTCAGTTTGTAGCAGGTTTTACAAAGGTGAATTAGTGTTTCAGGCTCTAGATTTCTGTCATGTGAAATAAGTTCCATGTCAGTTAACTTACCTGAGATTCAGTCTTTTCCATGTGACTTCAAAGACCTGTGCTGCCCTGGTCCTCTTAAAGTTTCTACGACTTTTGCTTTTGACATAAGATTCTACATGAGCCTTGATCCTTAAAGGTTCATATCTAAAATAGTAGCAAATATAGCTCGTGTTTCTGTCACCAGGTTTGTCCGAAACTTGATGTCTATACCACTTGTTACAAAGCATGGTTTCCCACTTCTAATGCTAGCGGAAGTGCAGCATTCCCAGATCATACTATATGCTTAAGCTGTTCTGAAGTACTGTAGGGATGCTGCCTGTCCAGCCAGAAGTCATCTCCTGTGAGACCACAGGGCTGAGAACTGCCACTGAGATGAAATTCCAGAGTTGTTGCTAAGTCTAGAGCTGTAAGTTACATCTCATCAACAAAAGTTGAGAGGGTTTTGCATCTTTTCAGCATTATACTTTGGGAGAGTAAGGTGGAATCTTCTCTTTCCATGCTGGGTTCATATTTCGTACTGATATTTACATTAGCTTCCTTATCTCTTGATGATGCCAGTATGTGGTTTGTTTTTGTTGTAATTTTTTGAGGGTATTCCTTTTGGGTTTTGGCTCATTGCATTTGTGCTGATTTCTTTTGAATGTCTTTCAGGGTTGTTAATGCATGCAAATGTGCATTTTCCGATGACTTAGTTCTGCTTCTTTGAATTTCCTGTAACCAGTTTCACTGATCTTTATGTTCCTTCAGGATACGTCAAAACTTATTTATCAGGTGTTTGTCTATGTTGATCTTATTGAATCTGGCCTTTTCTCTATTAGAACCCCTTTTTGCTCTCTTCAAAGAACTTGTAATGTTAGCTTTCCATGCTGACAGTGCTACTTTGAAGGAGGTTTTGGATCAGTGACAGCTTGAAGAATTCTGCTAGCTTTGTACTCGAGAGCTAAGTCTCGGAACTGTTAGATATTCCCTGCAGAGACACAGACTTGCAAAGTAAGCATCTCTTTCTTCCTAAAAGAGTTACTCATTAAAGCATAAATCTTTTCCTCTCCACTACCCTCCCCCAGCCTTCCACAATTCTTCCCATAACTGATTACACAGTGTATGGTGCATGGTGGAAATAGAACATCATGTGTATGTTTTTCCCCAGCTGAGCCTGAAGAACATAAAATGGAAAAAAGTGCAGCGCACAGATTGAAAACTGAAATGGATATCTGCACTTTGATACTTCTAATGACTTGAATATGAACATCATCTGTATTTTAATGTATTTGAAGTTCAGATTTATAGCTTAGGCTCCATCTGACAAATATGGCAAAGAAACTACAAGACTTGAGATTAAAAGACTGAATTATACCCATTATGAAAACATATGTTGTTGCTTTGCATTGCATAAAATATACATAATTTTCTCTAACGGTACCTTTTATCAAAATGAAAAAATAACTTCATTTGCTCATTCACATAAATTGTTTGCTGCTGTGCTAAGCAGTTTTCTGTAGTGTCCATGCCTTTAACCCAAGATACATTACAACAGGTAAATAACCATTATTGCAGTGTTGTCCTTTTGAAATAACTTTGAACTGCAAAAGAGAGTTAAAAAAAATTACTTACTTGAAATTGTACCGAAATTTCATTTGCTTTCTAGATTAGAGTATAAAACAGGAAAAAGGGAATTGTCTGTTACTGAAAATTGTATAGGCTCCTGAGAAACTCAGATGTACTGAACATTTTTATCACAGAAGAGCTGAATATGATGAATGTTGATCTAAAGATGACCAAATTCAATATCAAATTACTTATCTGTAAATATCTTTGTCTTCTCAAATGTTTAATTTACAGTTGTAACTGTTGTATGCTCTCTTTGACATATTGCCTTCTTCTTTCAGGGTTGAATCCCACCAGATTTCGAATAGGTGACCAAGAGTTTGACTCTTTGCCATCTTTACTGGAATTCTACAAAATACACTATTTGGACACTACAACCTTGATAGAACCAGTTTCCCGATCCAGGCAGAATAGTGGTGTTATCCTCAGGCAGGAGGAAGCTGAGTATGTGCGAGCTCTCTTTGACTTTAATGGAAATGATGAAGAAGATCTTCCATTTAAGAAAGGAGACATACTGAGAATCCGGGATAAACCTGAAGAGCAATGGTGGAATGCAGAAGACAGCGAAGGAAAGAGGGGAATGATACCTGTTCCTTACGTCGAGAAGTATAGACCTTCCTCTGCTTCAGTATCTACTCTGATTGGAGGTAACCAGGATAGTTCCCACCCACAACCACTGGGTGGGCCGGAGCCAGGGCCCTATGCCCAGCCCAGCATCAACACTCCGCTCCCTAACCTTCAGAATGGCCCTATTTATGCCCGGGTTATCCAGAAGCGAGTCCCTAATGCCTACGACAAGACAGCCTTGGCTTTGGAGGTACATAATGGGCAAAACTTAGAAAGAAGAGATCTGTTCAAGGGATTTCCCTTTCAATCACATTATAATTTTGTAGGAATAAGAAAGGGAAAAGCATTGTAATACTGGTTTTACATCATGATTGATAAGTTATGGATAAAAGCTTTTTTTTTTTTGAATGAATAAGTGACTAGAGTCACTTGTAGACTAGAGTTTGATTATTATAGCATGTTTAGGTTACTGAACCAATATCATGTCTTTGTCAAACATCACTAACATAAGTGTTTCCCCATCCGTGTTTTCACTTCTGAAGTCTTTATTTTAGGGGGGAGGGAGAGGGAGCAGTTCATAAGTTGTGTGTCTGAACTGTGTTCAACGTTGCTTGCCTCACCCCAATCTTTAAAAGATGTGCTGGGTTTGTTTTGTTGTTTGGTTTTTTTTTTTTTCAATCTGTCAGCAATTTAAAAGTGATCAGTGGAAACATTGATAGTCACTTCAAAATTATACAGACTGAGATGATGATGATGATGATCACACACAGGGTTTTATCATAACATCTTGACCTCAGGCAGATTACTTTGGTTTTTAGTTTGTGAAGCAGGAACATACATTACAATTCATTAGGGAGGTCTCGTGTAAAGCAGTGATTGATGGAGTATGGTTTGTAATAAAGCAGTAAGTTTCCCTAAGGTTGATTCACTTCCTGATATGATCAAGTACTTGTACATGTCCTTTTTGATTTTTTTCCCTCTTAAAAAGGAGACTAGAGTGCTCTATCTCTACACATCAGATAGTTCTCCCCCAAGTTACATTTGAGGAAATTGAGACTAAGGTATTCTCAGTGGCAGACCTTTGCCTTAGGATGATATGTAAATTATATCCTTTAATCTAGGCTTTCTTTGAGCTAAAGGCTCTGGAATTTCCTGATACCTAATTGACTTCCTGTTTATATAACATTTTAAGTACTTGGGAAAAAACAGTTTCTGTGCTGAGTCAGAGCATCTCCTCTTCACTCTCAAACACTTCGTTTAATCGTGCATAGCACAAAAGGCACTTTAGTGATGGGGCAACTATAGGTATGTGTCTTTAGTACAGAATTGGCAAATGTGGCACATTCTGCAGATCTGATAATTGATGTACAACCTGGGAGAGGTGAAATTTTTCCCTGGTGTAGGTAAAAATTTGTCTAGGGAACAATGTAAATATACTCTGAGTTACTATATGTTCTGTTATATTTCTGAATCAAAAGAGAGCCAGGATACAGAACATAAATTTTGGGGTTGAGAAGCATGTATAGAAATTGATGCCAACTCACCAGATTTTGGGGAAACGTGCGAAGATTTTAACCTTCAGACTTCATACAGCCTAAAATGCTGTCTCTTTCCCTCTGTTTCTCACTCCCTTCACCCAGCCACCTCCTGGAGCTTGGAAATATTCCTGAATGTCATTGTGGACTGTTGCAATTACCAGATGTTAGATTTTCTTTGAGCCACTGGATATTATGTTGTGGCATATTTATGAAAACTTTTTGGTTTTCCTTCTGGATTTTGTTTTTAAGCTTTTATTTATTAGTGTGCTACTAGTGTTCTCTTAAGCTTAACTGTACATTTTATTTCGCTTAAAGCAGAGCCCCACAACACTGCCAACTCACAGTTTGGTAGCATGGAGTGAAATAGAGAGAGTGAGAAAATACTGATAATCCAGGCCATCATAAGCAACTTTGAGTGAAAGCAAAATCCTTTACACACTGAAGAAAGCTTGTGAGTGCCATGGCTGATCTGTTAGTTCAATCCTCTTCACTAAAACTCACATGGTCTGTCAAGTACGCTGTGCTTTAGAGAGTGTACTTTCATGGAGAACATCTCTCTGTTCTGAGCTAGCTTGCACCGCTAGTGTCTTTTACTGACTCATGATTAGGCTGGATAGCTGAAGTGTTTGGGAGGGGGAATTGAGAAGTGCGTAGGCGCTGCCTGTCTGTGTAAGGATGTAAGATTTATAGTGTCTTTCTACCTTTGTATTAGAACAACGGCCTTTGTAGGCCTTGTAAACTTATTTAAATACTTACTAGTTGACATGTTGAACCTCTTGGTTAGGATGATGTATTCCTGTCATGCTACAGCTCTACATTTAAGAAATGCAATAATAGTGGTGGTTCTCTATTCGGTACATAATATTGGGAAATTTTAGGTTTAAAATGTGAGCCATTTATTGCTGCTTCTAGTAGGCCTTCCTTCTTTGCAGCTTTTATCATTTCAAATCACAGTGTTACTGAGTTGCTTTCAATGTCTGTACAGGAAAAAATAGCAATATGCACTTCACTTTCTCCAAGTTTTTCTTCATCCTGTCTATCAAAGTACTGTTTCTTGTTGTCTCCTTTTTTCACATTCCCTTTCACTTCATGGCGTTCCTTCTCTGTTTATTTAGAGATCTCTTTCTTAGATAACTTAGTAGAAAGCATTATGTAAATCTTATCAGTCCATTTTTGCCCAGACCTCTTAATGACTATAAATATAGAAAGCGGGATTCTTTCCAAATGAAAACTCTTATCCTTAAATCTGGCAATATTCATGCATGAGGGTGGATCCCACTGTTTCTCTTAGGAAAATAGATTCTTAACATCAAACATTTTTGGCCCAAACTGCAAACAGAGTATCTGTACTGTTCTATTATTTTAAGACTGACATGGTTTTGAAGAGCTCAAGGAAGGAGGAGCAGAGCAAATGATGTTCTAATAAAGGCTGTGCTGTATTATGGAAAAAAGATTCAGCAGGAGAAGATAACTTTTATTTTGCTTGTAACTGGACCTATTCAGGGAGTTGTCAGTCTATATTAATTAAGAGAAAAGAGAGGAGAAAAAGGGAAGATCTATGTGGTGAATGACTCTGAGATCGATCAATTTATTTTTTTTCTTTGTAACAGTAGCAGAACTCTGCCATTTTGACCTCACCAAAGAGGAGTACTTGGAATAAAACCACAGCATACAGAAGTCTTCACATGAACCTTCAGTTTTGCTTTGAAGCATATGGGATATGTTTAGTTTTAAAACTTCTGAAGACTGAGACAAATCTGGCTTTGTAACAGGGTACAGTGTTGTTCTTGAGGTGCTGTGCTTGGTGGGATGATGCACAATAAGACTAATGATACCATAAGTTAACATTAAAAGTGAGGAGAAGTCAGAGAGTCCACTTCTAGTCTAAATGTTTTAAAATTCCAGCACTTGCAATAAGGAGTAATTTTTTTTTTAAAAGGTTTTCTGTATTGTCTTCAGGAGAGTATTTGAACTATAGATTAATATGCAGAGTTTCAAAGCAGATCTAGAAAGATCTAAGTTATTTAAGGAACTAATGGAATAATGTTATTAAGATAGCATTTGTGAAATGACCTATGCTTACTTAAAGTCAGTCCTGTTTTGATAGGTGTAAAGATATATAGATATATATGTGTGTAAATGAAATGCAAAGATACATATAAATGAAAGTGAATGGAAGATTGTATCAGAAAGCGAGAGTGGTCACTAAATGGAATTACTGTAATGGTAAAAAGGAATATTTAAACTCAGAGGTCTTTCCTCTTTTAACAATTACTGAAATGCAAATTTTTTAGTGTAGCTTCTTATAGTAAGGAGAATTCATAAATGGGTGTCCCTTTGCTGCAATGACCCTGAAACACCCCTGAAAACCAAACAAACAGCTACAGGATGCTTCTGGGAGTGAGTGAGTGTCACAAGCATCCCGTATTCTAACTCACTATCATTGCACTGTTGAACCCACCTTTTGCAGGTGAGTTTGTCATACTGTATCCAGGATAAACTCTATATGAACATAAAGTAGTGGGTGATATTCAATAAGAGCAGAGAGGCCATCAGTCTAAGAAAAATAACTTACAGATAGCAAGCTTAAGTGCAACTTGCGCTTTTTCTTTCCTAGTAGGTTGGAGGTTATAGACTTTTCTGTTAAAGGCTGATAGGTAGATTATATCCAGGTCTGAAGCAATTTAAAGTTATCTAGGATAGCATTCTTGTAATGGTTGTGATTAGGAAATAAGATTTTCTGCTTCTAGTATTGTCATGTTTAATCTTATCCTTGTTAAATTATGGCTGATGTATTGTTTTGGTCAACAGAGTATTTTTATTGGTACAACCCCACAGTGATTATTAGCAGTAGCAAAATTATACATTCTGCATGATTAAATTGCTAAAGAGCTGAAACTAGCATTCAGTAGTCGAGGAAGGCTTCCTTTTTGCCTGTAGCAAACACATAAGAGGATTTTCTTCAAAATATGATTCATTAAAATGTCTATACTAATGAGTACAAAAGGAGAAAATAAAGCTACAGCAAGAGTCCCGAGTGTGCCTCTCATTACCAGATAAGTAATCATTAGAGGTATGGAAGCTTAATTAAATGTCCATTTAGTGGTTTGAATTTACGAACTGTTAAAAGCTGTTCTGGCAAAAAATTGCAAGTGATTAAAACCTGTAAAGTTAATGGAGATTCGTCACATCTTAAATTGTTTTCCTTGTTCTTCATTCACTGCCTGGAAAGTGAGAATAATGAGATTCTGTTTTGGATGAATTTGGAACACAGTGATGAGCATCTGTGTAAACTAGTAACTGTATATTCAATGAATTTCTGGATGAAATGCAGTAAGGCTTGTGGCCATTCCTTGAGAGTTTATTTACAGTATTAAGTGAAAGAAAATAGAGTATATCTGTCCCAAAAGCATTCTCCATCTGTGACCTGGGAAGAATTCTGAAAACGGTTGTATGTTACTTGTAAATAAATTACTGATAAAATTCTACACAGAGGGGTAGAAATGGGTAGACAGCTTTTCAATATTGCATTTATTAACTCTCCAGTGACTGTCTTTACAATGTAAATTGTGCTTTGTTAGGTTATATAAGTGCTACTTAAAGTACCCTTCAAGATTCAACAGAGTTGGGGACTGATTAGGCCTAGACTTGTGGCCCCGACTTGAACTACATGACTGCACAGCCTTGGGAAAGCGACTGCTGTGCAGTTTTCCACCTTTGTCAAGGGAGACAATGCCTTTAGAATTGATTATGTGACTATTAGGTTGGAGATTAGAATACGAGATATATTACTGTGCTTTTATTTAGTGTAGTCCATTAGAACTGGATACATTTAAACTAGAGCATATTGTTTCATAGGTCCACAGTAACCAGTATTTTTCTAGCCAAACAATTCATGTATAAGAGGGAGAGGGCATCAGTTGTCTTTACTAAACCCATGGAATTTATTTATGTGAGAAATCCATGGTGGGTGAGACTGAAATATCATCTGGCCTTGCCTCTAGTAGTGGCTAGCTGTGGATGCTCAAAGAACAGAGCAGCCTTATGGCACTGCTTCTTATTCCCCCACATATTCTCCCAGTGTTTTATAATCTGTGGCTATATAAATATATATATATATCCCCCATTTATCCAGAACTTTTTCAATACTACCTGAAAAGCACTTAGTGGAGTTTCAAAATTGAGGAGCCGTTTTAGCTTGCATATTAGTGTTCACTTTGTACACCTGCGAGCCTTCCCTCCATTAGTGAGGTTGTTGATGCAGTACAGAGTGCAAGCCTCTGTCAATTCAGAGAGATGCGTTTATTGTGATAGCAGCTGATGTCAAGTCCCAAGAGTGCTCTGAAAGATCGGTGCTGGATTGCAGGCTCTTCGATTTAGGTAGTTCTCACCTAATCTAGGTATGCTTCTTTCTCTCTATACTTTCTTCAGGAACAAATAACATTGGGTGGTAGGCTGGCGTATCAAAAATGGTCAAGACTAAAACTTTTTTATAGGAATGTATCTGGTACACTTGGGTGATTGACACCAAAGGGGAGGGGTAGCAGCTCATCCTATGTGTTTTTAGGAATTGTAACACTTCCTTATTTCCTATCCTGCAGGTCGGTGAGCTGGTAAAGGTCACAAAGATTAACGTGAGTGGTCAGTGGGAAGGAGAATGTAATGGCAGACGTGGTCACTTTCCATTCACACATGTCCGCCTGCTGGATCAACAGAATCCTGACGAGGACTTCAGCTGAGTGTGGCTCAACAGTTGCGCTTACAGATGGGAACAATCTCAACTTGTTTTTATTGCAGATGCCATCAAGACTATGTTCCGACAGATGTTGAAAGCAGTATTGCTTGTATAAGCATTCTGATAACCTGCAAACCCCTGGGACTGAACACCACCATTCCTTAATCAAGGGTCATGTAATTCAGGGTACGACAGTAGATAACTTGTGTGTCAAGTGGCAGAACTAGTACATGATTATAGGTTGTAATGCCTGCTTATGTCCATGTGCACAGCAGACTGGACCTTGCCAGCAGCAGCAGTTGGAGAAAGCAGTAACGTAGATGTTACGATAAAGTTTATAGCTCTCTCCGGTCCTATTGCTTACGTTGCTTCTTCCTCAGGCAATGAACATCAACCTTAGACAATTCAATATATAGATAGAAATTTCACAAATTTATCCTGGAGCTTTCTCCATTTTTTTTTTTCCATCCTTAATTCTCTGTCCTAGAAAGGCTATATAGTACTTTGCATGGTCAGTTAACTATGCACAGTACAGATTCATGTAGAGCCCATTGGGGACAGTCTTACGATTTACAGATGCTTACCATCTTAACGGTAAATGACAGATCAAATCAACTTTGGAATTCTAGAAGTTTGTGGAGACTAGATTGATTTCTTCAGTACTGTTGATGCTTCAAACATAGCAGCTGATTTTAAATTAAGATTTCTATTAACACACCAATATCTTTTTATCCACAAATATAAGGCTTGTGGAAGTGTAAACATCCATATCAGTGCTGAAAAATATGTGCATAGCACTTTAATGCATAGCTTTAAAGCAGTGTTTGATTCACTAAATATACTAAAATATTGACACTGCTTTCCGATAAAATTAAATTATATAGGGCCAGTTTAATTTTTCTACAATTCTTCAATACTCCTATTGTACAATACTCTTACAGTACAAATCAGTGTCAAACATGGTGAACTGACAAAGAAAATATTACTTTTATTTTAAAGTTACTCTGGGGACTCTTCTGGTTCAATTCCCATCTGTAAAATATTTGATAGTGAATTCATGAGGATTTTATTTTTAATAAACTAATGGAAAATACTGGTGTGCTTCTGGATTGATTCTCAAAAGGCATAATAGGGTAAATATGGCTTCATAGCTCGTAATGCAAATCAGTGCATTGAATAGGTGGTATTATGCACTGCTTGATTTTTTTTTTTAGGCTGTTCTTCTAATTATCTGGTTTTCTCTAACATAAATCAGAATGGATTCAGTAAGTTTTGTAAACTGAAATTAAACACTGAAGTAACTATCCCTTGCCTGTACCCTGGATTGTTTTCCAAACACAGCAGTCTAGTGACCAAACTTAATGAGCAAACAAATTTTGTAACTTTGCAGTGTAATCAGAATGGATTCAGTAAGTTTTGTAAACTGAAATTAAACACTGAAGTAACTATCCCTTGCCTGTACCCTGGATTGTTTTCCAAACACAGCAGTCTAGTGACCAAACTTATGAGCAAACAAATTTTGTAACTTTGACTGCAGTGTAATCCACACAGAACAGTTTTTCAAATAGTATCAAACTGAAAATGTTATTTTTGGATGATACAAACCACGTGACTAGAACGGCTCATTGGTTGTAAATGCTGCGAGGGCTAGTTGCCACTGCAAAGCCTATAGCTGCAAGGCACCGACCTGTACAACAGAATACTGGTAACACTTTACCTCAGAACTGTGTAACATGCTGGAAACGATAATATTTCTGTTATATTTAAGTACTAGTTGTTTTACTTCAAAACTAATCCATCAGCAAGTCTGACTAATTTTCAGGTAATGGGCACTCATTAATTCTGTAGACTAACGCCAATGTACGTTAATCATACTTTTCCATCACCAATCTCATGAGCACTACTGAAAATTATTAGAAAACTGACAGTTGTGACAGTGGTGTAAGAAGAATGGTGAGAAAGGAATTGCAGTACTGTTCTAGCTTGGATTGCTATTCTGGTTAGGGTGATATGCCAGTGATTGTGGGATCTCTTCTAGCTTAGTACAAAATCTACTTTGAGGAAAAAAATTGAGAAACTAACTCTAGGTTCTGTAACACAGTGGTTTCATTAAGGCTAATTTGTATTTTTCCTCTGACCTTGATATTTACTATGACTGATTTTTTTTCAATAGCTGCACACTAAATAACAGACTTAATACTGAGTTTATCAGTTGCCCATATATGCTTATATTTTTCTTCAGGTATTGCAAAAGAAACATAATGAACTGTGTGTTCTTAGAGTAACACAGTTGTTCTGAAGTATTTTTTCCAATTGCAATTAATGAAAGTCTCTATGTACCTCTATGTACCTTTCCAATCAGCAATTACTTTAAGATACCAAAAGAACTTTTTTCTGAAAGGAATTTTATTATGCAAATCTTGCCTTTTTAATATGAAAGACATAAATTGAATTAACTAGAAAATACCCTGCAAACTTTGTAGATGTGGTTTTGTTAAGACTGTATAAATTGCGAATATTTGTACACTTTGAAAGAAAAAAAAAAAGAAACTAGAGGAGTCTTAATAGCTGCTGTTGCACTAGAATCCTAAGTTCTTGTCAAGCAGTTTTTCTTAGTCAACTGATACATTAATGCGACTGTTTTCCACTATTCAGTTCTAAGCCGAAATGTGATTTTGTTTCATAGGTGATAGAAATGAGTATGTTTGCATTTGGACGAAATAGACATTTCAACTTATCAAGCTCTTAAAGAAAAATAGGTAGAACATATGTTCATGAACATGTAGATTTAATCCTTTTGTGGCCTTTGTTTATCCTCTTCTATTTGTTCCCTCCCTTCTCCCCGATGCGTGCAAAAAAATCATTGCTAAGAATGTTGGTCACAATCTTTTGTCTCTACTTGGCTGTGGTTTTGGTCTCTTGTGCATAGGCAGGTGTTAGAACTAGAATAATCATTTCTAGAAATACACCGTGAAAGCAGAATGCTCAATTACACTGTGTTCTTCTGGTGCATTTATACATTATATCACACTAAAAAGTACAACTGGCTGCTATGGTTTTTTAATATATATTTCATTTTGGTAAACCCCAGCCTTTTTACTAATATTTGACCTGGTTAAATCTTGTTAATCTGTTTGAATTGTATTGTTAATAATGCAAATATTTCTAATCATCTTAAGAGTAAAACACTTCATTTTTGTTAATGGTTTTGGGGAAGGATTCTAACCAAACCAGTTTGAAGAAAAATATGAACATGTGCCATTGTATTATAACACTATCCACTTTCTTGACAGTTAAAGTCTTTTTTTATTTTTTTGTAGCATGTAATGTATATGTTCATAGTACGTGAAGTAAATAAAAGTATAGCCAAAACTTTGACTTGGTGTCATTCAATCGGCTGGACACTATCCACTTTCTTGACAGTTAAAGTCTTTTTTTATTTTTTTGTAGCATGTAATGTATATGTTCATAGTACGTGAAGTAAATAAAAGTATAGCCAAAACTTTGACTTGGTGTCATTCTCAATCGGCTGTCGTTGGAATACTTGCATTTAATAATCTAGAAATAGAATTGCGGGTATGGCCGTTTTTAATTGGCCATACTCCTATGAAAACAATTAATACCTGCAGAAGTAAGACAAACCAAGGTAATTAAAATAACTTATCAACCAGTAAAATATTATGGCCTTTTTGAAACAAGGTGACTTTCTGTAATCAAATGAGTTCCTTGAGTCAAGGGGGTGGGGGAAAAAGTATATTCTCACTGCAGAAGAGGACTCATGAGGAATGTTAAGATGAGGCTTTGTAGCTATTAGTCTCACTTCTGCCTACGCAGGTGTATCAGGAAAGAGTTTGGGGATTCTTTGGATTATGTGTGTCTCTTTGGAAAGATTAAAAAGCTGTTTATTCATTCTTAGAATTGTCAGTAAAAATGTACATTAAGTATACAAATTAATAACCAGCAAGGATCTTGTACAAGAGTCTACTAATGGTTCAGAAGTGTGGTAGTGGGAGAGCACTGTTTCAATGAAAGACTGAGACGTGCAGTGTACTGTCAAGGGATGAAGCACAGAAAATGAGGACCAGAATGCCTATATCCCATGTGGGAGAACATTTGTAACATGAATCTGCATTAGACCTACTTTTGCCATTGTAATCCTTAAAAGCTGCAAGGGGAAGTGGCCTCTAGGCCCCCAAGGATAAGAATCTTGATGGCAATACTATATCTAAAGCCAGACAGTTTGATTTGGGGTATACACCAGAGAACAGTTCTAGCTCCACGCTAGGGGGTTCCTTAGCGTGGTGTGCCATAGTTAATCATGGACCAAAACCTTGAGGCATTCAAAAATCCCTCAAAGCATTTGGCCTTCTGGAGGTGCTCCCTAGTTCCACAGGCTCTTGCTGCATGGAGAAGGCCATGTTGTATGTTCCCGATTAAAACATTACTTACTTCACTGTCCGTTGTTTCTAAAAGTATACAAGGACCAGTCTTGTTAGTACTGCTGTAATCATTTTCCTTGCTGGTAAGGGCAAGGGCAGCACTTGTTTTCTTAGTCACTCCATTACAGTGATGGCTCCTCATATTTTAGTTGATTCCTATTCAGTTGGCTGGCTACTACAGATAACTTTCTCAGTTAATACTGTTTCGTGGAGTCTTCAAGTGGGACATTACTTACTAAATGACTTTGCATTTAAGTGTACTGAGATGCCAGCCAAGTTTTCCCGTCATGTCTGCACACAATAAAGATTATTCTATCAGCTTCAGATGGAAAAAGTTGAATTTCCATAGGTAGTAGTACTGCCCCCAGCTTTGCTCCAGTGTTCATACAACTTGGCTGCAGCAGAGCTGCAATCCAAGAGTGCCTTTTAATGAGATTACCTGAGATAACTTAAGAGCTCACTGCAGCCAAAAGGAAGAGGTTCTATACGCCTCTCCACACTGCCCTGACAGCCATGCCCTCCTGCTACTTAACCTCAGACTGGTATTTGCAGAACTTCTCTGTGAGCTGAGGTAACACAGGGCTCATGCAGAACACTACTGCCCCTCCTTTCCTTTCACCTTCCTTCCAACAATGGTTTTCGGCTGCAGTAGTGATTGAATCAACTAATGTAAAAGTTGAGGGTGCAAGGGACAAGCAAGGATTGCATTAGAAAATTAAGCTTTGAGTATTTCCCTGCATTGGATTGTTTACTCCTCGTGCTTTGCCAAATCCCTGACTACTTTCCAAATATTTGCATGCCATCTGTAACAAGTGCATTGAAAAATATTTGAAGTATTTAGACAATACACTATAATTCAGCAAGCGTATCAAGCATGCACCTCACTTTTGGCAAATAAGTATGCTTAAAGTGACCTGGTTTGTTTATCTTGTTGAGCTCTCTACAACTTGAGTACCTGCTGAACATGAAGATCACAGAAAAGATCTTAAATTGATGTAAAATCTGATTTATTGTGCACAGCTACCATACAAAACTAAGTCTCAGTTGCTGAAAAATAGACTTTTGTGGTTAAGATTTATGAAGCGCAGAGGTGTTTGCAGGTCTCACAATGAGATTTAGTATATTTACCCAAATACATGGTGACTGTATACTGCTGGGATCTTCTGGGTGCCTACCAGCACTGCCTTGGTAATGGTACCATGTATTTACAAACAATTCAGAGGTACAGGTATAGAATGATTCCCAGTTTCAACAAAATCTGCATTTTCTTATCATATTTTGTCTAAACTGAAAATAGGAATTTTTTTCTGGACTTGACACCTAATTTTCACCATAGTCCAGACACACTAATGTCTTTGTTTTTTCTTTTACGGAATTCTGATTAGATAATCCTGAGACTTGAAAGAGTTGGGGCCCAAAACGTCTCATGTAAGCAGACCATTGATTTATTGACCATTCTGTTATATTTTTAGATTTATTTGTAAGAAAACCATAAGGTTATGTTAATTTTACATACCCTAAAGCTCTTGTTCACCAGCTGAAATAATATGTATTAAAACAATTCAGGAAACAACAAACTATTTTAAAAAAATGTGCTTTAGGTGTGTGCCCTCAGTCACACATCAGGAGCCCATTTCAGTGGGCACAATGCAAAAGAGTAAATAGAACGATACCCGTCATTGTGTCCAAGAGGTGCCAGGGCCTGCTCAGTCTCTGCTGCGTATCAAAAGCTGCAGAGGCCTTTGTGCACTTCCACACCTCAGGAAGGCTGGGAGTCTTTAGCCCGCTCATCCTACGGGACGCTGGAAGAAGAGAGATACGAGACTTCATTCACAGCTACCCTGAGCAAATCCCTGAAGATTAAATTTATGCCAGCCAAGCATAATCCGTTTTAGTTTTCTCAAACCATCCTGATTTTGGAAATTGAGTCATTATCTCAATTATTTAAGTGTATGCTCCATTTTTTCAGAAGTACTCTGGAACTTGTGAAATATTCAATTTTAAGTTCTAGTTCTTCTAGCCTCTTAAAACTGTGAAATTATCATGTCCTACATTAGAGCATTGGAGGTGATACTTTGCTTGAGTAAACACCCCCGAGAGATTGCAGAAACTTGCTAAATGGGACCTTCTGCCTTTCACTCATTTGTAGATTCACCATTATGTATGTATGGAGCATACCCGCTGATTTGTACAAAAATACACAGAGAGGTATTCAAATACTATTGTCAGTGTTTGAGGGCAGCAGAAACACGTTCCCTGAAAGAGATGCATTG
>NW_008794371.1:1047713-1058155 GCF_000699145.1 Aptenodytes forsteri | reverse complement strand
TCGGGGGGCCCGACAAAGAGACCCCACTACCCCTCTTCGTGCTGCTGACTGGCGCGGCGTGAGGCGGTGCTGGTCGACCCGGGCCTTGCTTACCTTCGGGCCGGGCGTCGCGGAGCTCGGCAGTGTGGGGCTGAGGTCGGCTCGCCGCAGACAACGCCCAGTGCCGTGCTCTCCGGAAGGTGGGTGCCCGGCTCTCTCGGCCCCTCGGGAGGCGATGCTGGGGAGAGGCTTGCTCGCCGTATTGGATCCCGGGGGAAGGGGCTAGCGCTTTTCTTTCTCTTCCTTTGCCTTCGGTTGGAGATACTGCTGCCCCTGGCAAACCCAGAGGGAGTGAGCTCTCACCCCGGAGGGATCGAGTACATGGTACTATATTGCCTGAAGAAAATGCATATGCTTTCATTATGTGGTAGAAATTATTACAGGTCACTTTACTTTTCCAGCATCGTCTTTTCATCCTTTTTCCCCTGTAAGTTTGTGCACCATGCCTGATCGTTTCATATCTGGGGAAAAAGTGGTAGAGGGGAGGAACTGGCAACCCTGGATGGTGTCTCTTACCCCAAAAACGTCTGTCTTGTGACTGTTTCTTTAAACATGTTTCTCTTGCATATAATAGAAAGGGCCTTTAATTTTCTTGATGACGTTACTCTCTCGGACTGTTACTTTTGCCCTAAGACCTTATGTGTATTCATTTAAAGTGAAATAAATACCCTCATATTTAAAAAGTGTGAATGCAGTTACAATTCATTTAGAGGTAGGAAGACACTCCAAATATGTTCTGTTCATAATTTTCGTAGACAACATGACCAAGTTCTCACCAAATGACACGTATTTACTGAGTTATGCTTAGAAAGTGTCTGATAGCAGTATTGCAAAACATCTGAAAAATGCATGTTTTGGGGGAGGAAAATAGAAACTACAACAAAAAAAGAAGGCCTAAATAAGATTCCCTTCTGTGACAGTTCCAGTAGGGAAATAAGGTAGAGCTAAGAATTCCACTAAATGAGAGGAGTCAAACAGTCTCCACAATAACTCTAAGGACTCACAGAAAAAAAAATGCCCCCCCCCCAACCAGATACTGGGGTACAAATTAATTGACTTGGGTGGAGGGAAGCATGCAATTCCATATTTCACAGTGAGTGTGCAACTTCTGCTGGTGGTTTTGTTTTTTTCAGTATCTTATTGCCTACCCTGAAGGGTGTGAGATGGGAAGATGCATTTCCTTCCCCCTGACCCCGAGTCCCAATTCCAGCAGCATTCCTGGAGTTGGTTTGGTGAGTAGGGAGGAAAGGGTTCTCCACCTGGTATGGATGACTCAGTGCAACTGAAAGTGTTGGCTTTGGTGGAAACCCAAGTTGGGATGCTTGGCTAACATCCTGGAGGATTTATCATCTTTGGGAGCTTTTGAGGCATGACTGTCTTTCTGGTGTCTTAAGTCAGTGGTAAATCAGCTCTTTAGAAGGTAATCAGACTCTACCCCATTGTAGAGATCTGCAATGCAAAACAATCAGACTTCCTGTCAATGAATAAAAATTGATTAGTAGGGATTGCATTGGTGCAGCATTTCCCTCGATGGGCTTTCTGTTCTACCAGTATCATGGATGTTTGCAAAACAAGCTGGCTAGATCAAAATGTAAAAGACTTCTTATGCTATATTGCTTCTGAATGGTAGTGAGACTGTAATCATTTAGGAGGGAACACTAGACTTAAAAGTTGTCATGTTTAAGTCAATGCTGTGGGTTTTAGACTTCCAAAGTTTGTTGGAATCAAGTTGAGTAAATGAATTTAAGGTGCACCCTCTAATTCTGCTAGTTGTTCTAAATGCGTCTTCACGTCTCATGTCCATGGTCTGGAAGAATATGTACTGTAGGTACTGTTTTAGGATCTAATTCTGTATTCTTGTTCAGCTGAAAAAATTAAAAATTATTGGCATAATTTGTTCTTGTTTATATGAAATACTGCAGTTCTGCCAAGATCATAGCTGAGACTGCTAAATAATTCTGTGAAGAAAATTGTTTGGGAAGCAGTATGGTGGAAGTGTAAGTTATTCTTAATTTTGCTCTTCAATTTGATTTTTGAGATACGCGATCATAAGGTCACAGTTATTAATTGGCACATATAAAATGGTGTGATGGTAAGTACTGTCTACAAATACATGGAATGCGAATCTCTTGTGTAACTTGAATATGAGTGCGAAATGACAATTTTTCGTGTTTAATGTTAGGATAGCATTAAGTTCTGTCCCATCTTTCTCCTTGAGACTTGAAAAGTGGTGTGTGGTGGGTTGTGTTTTATGTATGGTTCATGGCATTTATAGCAGCACTTAATGGTGGGCATCTAACTGTAGCTTCTTTGGTGTTACTTACCTAACCCACTTAGGGAATTTATGAAGTCTTGGAAGCTATACTTGTGAATTGTTGGAAATCTAGGCCTGTATCTGTACTGTCCTCAGTATATTGGCCCAGATTAAGGGGACAACTTTCTCAGTACTTCTGCAGTGTAAGTAGCACTTAAGCCCTGATCTCTAGAGATATTAAGAGATTTGGGTGTCTGACTATCTCCACGGATCTGCTTAGGCATGTCATGACAAATCCCAAAATGTCAGGAAGCTTACTTATAATACAGGAAGCTTTGTGAGAAATCTTACTGCTGTTTCTTCAAAGACTATTATTAATAGAATAATATAACTATAAATTGTCCTTTTTTTTTTTTTTTTGGAAAACAATTGGAGTAGGTAATACTGTGTTGGTTTGCGAAATTACCTTACTAATATTTGAGTTCTTTATATTAAGAGAATGTGTGTATCTGCATTCCTGTAGATTGCCGCTGAATGTCGAAACCAATTCTTCATTGCGGAAGCTAGGTAACATCTTTCTTTTAATCAGGTGAGAAACATGCTATGACACAAGGTAGACTGTAAGCAGATACTTAAACTCTGAACAGCAGTCTTGTACTACAGGTCTTAAAGTATATGACTTCAAATTTACATACGGTATAACTTAGGTGAGGTGAAATAGGTGTTTCCCCCCACCAAAACCAGATAATAGGTCAAGGTACAGTTAAGAAGGAAAAAAAAACAAACCCAAACCTATTTGACAGCTCTCCTGACTCCCAATACAGCAAGCTAACAGCTGACTCCTCTATGTTTTTATAAACTGTCTATCAGGGAAATGTGTCTTTATTATGAAGGCAGTAAGGTATGCAGGAATGGACCCAATTCAAGATTTGAATGCATTTTAGAAAAAATTGTCTCATAGTAACAGGTCTTGAACTTATAGCTTAATGAAGAATCAATCAGTAAACTAAGTCACAAATTAGAATTTAAGTTGCATATTAATTTCAGTTTGCAGAGGACCTGTGTTTCAAGCAAATGTCAAGCACACTTAAGTTTTTGGGTGGTTTTTTTTCCTTCCCCCCACATTAATGGTTAGTACTTCTACCTGTCCGTCAAAGGTCTTACTGTTCTAGTGACAGGGTATGACTGCTCTCTTTGTCTCTGAATTGAGTAGGTGTGAAAGTGCTAAAAGGCAGAAAAATCTGAGCATATCCCTAAGAAATGTAGGAATCTAAGAGGTAGATAGTGTATGGCCAAGACAGTGTTGGAGGAATTAGGTTGTTAATTTTTGTAAGTGATAATTGTTTACATACTGGGCCATAAAAATTGACTTCTGATCATGAGGAGCTGTGTGAGAGGGCCTTTTTCTATAATGGCCTTCTTGAATGTCCTGGGGTACCAAGAGCAACCAAAGGAGACAAACCTGTACAATTAGATGGTTTGGTTCTCTGCAAGGAGTCCAGAAGCTGAGTTGGTGTCCATTATGCTTGAGTACTTGTATTAGAAGATTACTTAGTAGCAGATCTCAATAAAGCAGAGAAATGTATGATGAAGCTCAGTCTTTAGATTTGCCTATGGTTTGCTTTCAAACTAAAATTTTTGTTACAAATACTGGAGAAAAACCCTCTTTTATTTAGAAAAGCATATGTTCACAGGTTGAAGAGATGATAGTGATGACTTAGAAATCGTGTTCTTGTTGCAAGAAAGACTTGTGGTAGTCCATAGGATTGATTATGCAGAAAATACCACTGTTGCTTAGATAATTTGTCCTTAACTCATCTATTTCTCTGAGTGCATAAAGGTACAAGTATGCTTTGTTGAACTGTGTATTGCAGAGTCATGCAATCAAATGTTGGAAATGTCTTGGCTGCCCCAGCCATTATAAACCTTATACAAGGAATAGCAGTATAACCTGCTGCTTTCTCCATAAAATCATAGCCTGAGCCCACTGTTGCTTAGATAATTTGTCCTTAACTCATCTATTTCTCTGAGTGCATAAAGGTACAAGTATGCTTTGTTGAACTGTGTATTGCAGAGTCATGCAATCAAATGTTGGAAATGTCTTGGCTGCCCCAGCCATTATAAACCTTATACAAGGAATAGCAGTATAACCTGCTGCTTTCTCCATAAAATCATAGCCTGAGCCACTGTGCATGATGGATATTCTTCGGTATTCCCCCCCCCCGTCTCCCCCCCCCCCCCCCCGCCTGTTGGTTGTCTCAACCTCTGGGAATATAGTTGTTAGGTTCTTTTATGCTCGTTTTTATAAAACTTGTACATTGTGGTAAGTGTGGCATGCTCTAGATAGGGAGCTTAAGATAGGATTATCAATTTTTAGTACCTCGGTAGTTGCACACTGCTTTTAATTGCCTGTAATAATCTACTCAGGGTGCTTCAAGCACATGAAGACCTTGGAAGAAAAATCACAGAAACTTACGTAGTGTGTAAGGATAAATGTTGTGTTCATTTCATGTTTTTAGAAACTAAAGGTGCAGTGCTGCAAAGTGGGGTGAGCTAATCTGACAACTGACTGTTGAAAGAGGGATGTCCTCTCTTCCCTGGCTGTTTCTCATGTTTACTTGGGTTGTAGTCTGACCCTTAGAGCCAGTTCAGTTCTCTAAATTGTAAGCAAGATTTTTTTTTTTTTCCTGAGTGATTGTTTTCTGAGCTGGTGACCTGAATCAGCCAGTTGAGAGGTCAAAGAAGTGTTGAACTGGCATGAGGGAATTGATAGGGATAGCAGGGAAAGCCACCCCCCCACCTCCCTGCAAGCTGCTGGACTGGTTTAGCCATCTCTTAAGTCTTGCTTGCCAAGTGCAGGATTTCTTAAGAGAACAGAAAAACCTAACGTGGGCAATGTAATAGTGTGTTTAGAAGTAGAGCGCTCCTAATGGATGACAAGATGAGCCCTGCCTTCTCTTGGCTTGAATTTGGAGCTCATCCTTGTAGTGAATAGTATGGTGCCCACTGATGCCAGGTGGAGGCCTGCAGTTCTAGGGAAAATGCAGTCTATGGGCATTAATCTTCAGTTACACTTGTCACTTAATGAAGAAAATACGCTTGCCCCTATTTCTTCAGCTCTTTTTTTGTTCTTGTGTTTGTTCTTAGCAGTTTGCTGTTACTACTAGGTTAGTACTTACTATTTGCTTCCATTTTTCTGGATCATTTAAAAATGTTAGCATGCTTCCCAGCACAGATCACTGTGTGATTTCACTGGTGATCCTTCTCCATTCTGAACACTTGAGTCTTATATTCATACCCTGTTTCCTGTCTTTCAGCCAAGTGTTTATCCATGTGAGGACTTTCCTTCCTATCCCATGGCAGTTGAGTTCCTTAAAGAACCTTGGGTGAGGGACCTTGTCAAATGCCTTTGGGAAATCCAGGTAGACTATATCAATCATGTCTTCCTTGTCCATATGCTTGACTCATTCAAAGCATCACAGTAGACTTGTGAGGCATTACTTGTGTTTACAGAAAGCTGTGCTCTACAATATAGCCTTTATGCATATACCCACTCATTCAGTTTTTTTATGTAATTCCTGTTAACTTGACCCCTTGTGAGTGTTAGGTTAATGGGTCTGTAGTTCCTCTTGAGTGTCTGCTGGAACCCTTCTTAAAAATTGATGTAGTGTTAGTCACTTTGTGTTTGCTGCTGCTACTGAAGTCTTAACGGAGAGGTTATACACAACAGTTTAGGATCAGATACTTTATTTTGAGTTCTTGTGACTTGTTACCGATCATCTTCTGTTCATTCTTGGAATGAACGAGTACAAGACTAGTACTGAGTCTTCTCTGAATACTGGTTATGGTGCACGTTCTTCTATGGTGAACACATGTGGGAAGACTTGTTTTTTGTGCTGTATCCTTCACATGCTCACATCACACTGGATGCTCATTTGCAGCTTTTAGCTCCTGAAATAGAGCAGCAGCTTAAAGCTTGAAGATCCTGGTCTGCTTTATTCCTCTTGGATAGCGGGAATAGAAAGGAGTAAAATTAAAACACAACTTCAGTTTTCTGAAGTGCTGTGCTTCTGCTATTAACTTCATAGTATTTAAAAATGCCACCTTCTGGGTTTTCCAAAGGTTCATTTTGATTTGAGCCTTCAGCATGATGACCATCAAGTCATCTCCATCCCACCTTTACCTAGCAAGCTCTTTTTCTGTTCTTACTTTAACAAGCTTTCTCACTTAAGTAGTTCCTCTTTTGGAAGTTAAGCACACCACTAATAGGTTTTCTAGCTCTTGTTTTTCCTGCGGTAATGTTGAACCACTGTGTGCTGTAGCAAAGGTTAGTTACTTCAGCAGTAAGGTTGAAGCAGACTCTGTGTATTGTTGAAAATCAGATTAGGAGTGCCCCGTCGTACGCTGTATAACTAGATGCTTCATAAAACAAACAAAAAGAATCAGACACTGTAGCATCATGCTTAGTGTGAGACTTAAGCACTGTATGATACCTGAACTAGAGGTTGCAAATACTGTAGTTTTGCCCCAACAGGTTCTCTTTTTTAGTGCATGAGCCCTTGTTTAGGCCAAGTGGTTTCTGTTATAAGCACAAACTTTGATAGAACTGTCAGATACTTACGTTTGATACATGGTGCTACTCCTCTGGTAGGGTCTACTGTTTCTTAAGTTTTGTATCCTATATTGGGAAGATTTTTAGTCTCTTCACTAAATTTGCTGTACATCAGCTGTTTCCATATATTCTTAAACAGGGACATTCCAGTTCCCCCGAGTTGCTTAGATTTCTAGAGTTTGAGAAGCAACAAATACTTAATGTTTCTCATCTTTATCTGGTAAAGAGTCATTCAGTGTTTTGTGACCTAGTAAGTTTTGTTACCAACTGTGCCCTTTGTACAAATTCTGTGGTTTGATGCCTAGTAGATGGTTATCAAACATGCTTCTCAACACTTGTAAGCTTCCCCATTACTTTTTATCTTAGAGTAAGGCACAATCTTTGTTTTTCATATTAAAACAAAAAAAACCAATCCCAAGCCATGTACCAGCTTGCTTTAAAAAATCTTTTGTAGGTAGTGCTTGGTATAGTGGCAACCACTGTCCAAATCCTTTGTGTTTTACGAGCTATGCACGTCTGTCTCTTCTGTTACTCCACAGTGGCTGGAGGTGAGTCATCAATGTTTGCAATGAGGAGCCAAGCATCTTAATCAGAGTAGTAGAATGTAGGAACTTAAAAAATGGCATGGGTGTTATTATAGTTTTGTAGTATCTTAGGCAGTTGTTTTGAGTCTCAGTTAAATGCCTCTTTTCAGTAAGACATTTGGTCTGATCAGGTTTGTATAATCTATTTATTGTAATATTTCTTATAACAACCAACAGCACGTGCCTGGGGAAGGATATAAATCTAGGGCAAGTGTGTCATTCTCCAAAAGATTCCCCTATCCGTCCACATTTTACACTTTCAGGATTTCCTGCTCTGAGGGTGGCATGATCTGACAGTAGCATACTAAGGTGACAGCCACAATCAACTGAAAGGCTGGAACTTAACCACTTAAACTGCAATCTCTGTCTTTTTGAATATGCATAACACTACTTTTTCCATAATGCAGTGTAAGCATCTCTGGATTGTGTATGCAATGAGTTGTCATTACTGCAGTAATCCTTCTTACTGAAATGTAATCTTGGACTTGTATTTTGTCTTGAATGGTCTCTGAGCTTTTCACCTCCTTGTGGAATCTTCCAGATAGGTAAAGCTGCACTTAGAATATGAAATATTTGTTCTGTTGGCAGGCATATATGGCTTTATTTTTGTATAGAATTAGTTTTCTATTGGAGAAGATACAGATATGCTGTCCTCTTGCTTTTGTATTGCCTGAGTTCTTAAGATTATTCATCAGGCTTAAACTTTCAGGGCTGGATTATGGCTTTACCATGGAAGACCAAGGTATAAGCATAACATTATTTTTGTCTTGTTGAAATACCAGCCCAGATTTTTGTGTTGTAAGTAAAATTGGGCTCTTTACTAAACTAGAAACCTTTTTCTCCAACAGCTTTGTGGGTAGGCTGATAAATCTTTTCACTTTGGGTAAGACACTTGTTTATGGGTGGGATTTTAATCTGTGGTTATGTATTTAACTAGTAACAGGATTAAGATTTTGAAGAGAAGACCTTCCAGTTCCCTTCCTCAGTGTATTGAGAGACTCTGTACCTAGTATGAAGAGTTTGTGAACCTTGAGGGTTTTGTGCTTCAGCACAAATGAAGAAAACCTCAGGTGCTCCCCTCCACCCTCCAGCATCTTATTCTTGATGGCTGTCACTTGGCAAAAAGTCTGTTTGGCTTATTAACAACTCATGGTCATAAAAAATCTTGGGGTGACAAGGCCTGTTTTCTGGTAGTAGTTCTGAGCAGTTGAACTGTTTTCTTTTGGCACCATTGTTTCTGTGGTTATGGTGGTTCTACAAGATGATAGTTAATGATCTTCCTTGCAGAAGACTGAAGAGATGCAACAGGGCTAATATGTACTGACAGGCTGTGCTTCTCGTAGGACTGGGTCTTGGGAATGCCTCTGTAAAAACTATTGCTCAGCTTAAATTTGATTTGTCATCTGGTGCGCAGAGATGTTGGACATCTGTTTCAAGGGCTTGTAGATGTCTAGGCTAGCAATGGATAAAATCCTGCAGAAGCTAAGCAGTTGGTTAAATTTGTAATGATATGTTTGTGTGCTCTGAGAATCAGATACTCATTTACAGGGAACAGCCAATCTTGTATATAGTTTTTTCTTTTAAACTTCCGTAGTAGACAAATCTGCTTCTAGGGAAGAGATTGTGAAGGAAACCTGTAGTACAATTGATAAAACTTTTTTCCCCAGTTGTTGCAATTTCCTGATACAGGCCAGAAGATCTTGGAAACTGTTACTGTGCATGTTTCTCATCTCCACACTTCTGGAGTAATTATTACATGTGTATCATTGTTTATTATGTAAGAGGTAGGTGTGAATAGTTATTTTACTTCATCAAGAAGCAGGATTTCTATAGAAGTGTTGTAGTACGTTCCTTAGCATGACTGAAATGCTCTGTAGTTAATCCCAATTGGTAAAGCACAGAAGAATATAAACTCTCTTCTAAAGAAAAGCTAGATCTTCTGTAATCTGTGCATTGCTGGATGACTGCTAGAGACTACCGGTAGGGTGCACAAGGCTTCAAGTGTAATTGAAAAAGACATGGTCTACTTCAGAAACCTGCCAGTTCCAGAGAAGGTATTAGTGTTACTCAGTTTCCTCTGGCTTTCATAACTTCAGAGAAGATCTAATGGGACAAAGTTAATGTGGTCATGGTTAGTTAGGCTTGCCACATATGTATAACCATGCATGTTTGATTAAAGCATAATGGTCATGCTGGGTCAGACAAAAGATCTTCAGAGTGATGGTGGATGCCTGGAAATGAGCATCACAGATTAATAGTATGGCATGACTACCCCCTCCTTTTTCTACACTTTAAATTATTTGTGTTTACATAGAGGATATCTCTTCAGCTCATGAACTTCTACAACTAATGGTTGAAGGGAGGGCTATGCATTCACAAATACAGGTTAATTTCTTAAACTGCAGATGTAGTGCAGTTTCAATTACTCCTCTGATCTGAGGGCAGTTAATCATTAAACTTAGACAAGCCCTGCATTTCTTGCTGGAGCTTGGCAGAGGTACCCAAGTAGCAGAGACTGCAAGTCTTAATTCCCGTTTGTCATCTTTGTTGACAAAAATTAACAATCAGGCATGTTATTGTTGTGGTTTAACCCCAGCCAGCAACTAAGCACCACAGAGCTGCTCACTCCCTCCCTCCTGGTGGGATGAAGGAGAGAATTGGAAGAGTAAAAGTGAGAAAACTCGTGGGTTGAAATAAAAACAGTTTAATAGGGAAAGCAAAAGCCGTGCGCACAAGCAAAGCAAAACAAGGAATTCATTCACTGCTTCCCATGGGCAGGCAGGTGTTCAGCCATCTCCAGGAAAGCAGGGCTCCATCATGCCTAATGTTGACTTGGGAAGACAAACGCCATCGCTCCAAACGTCCTCCCCTTCCTTCTTCCCCAGGTTTATATGTTGAGCATGACATCATATGGTGTGGAATATCCCTTTGGTCAGTTGGGGTCAGCTGTCCC
>NW_008794371.1:975302-1047686 GCF_000699145.1 Aptenodytes forsteri | reverse complement strand
GTGAGAGGCAGAAAAGGCCTTGACTCTGTGTCAGCACTGCTCAGCAGTAAAGAAAACATCCCTGTGTTATCAACACTGTTTCCAGCACAAATCCAAAACATAGCCCCATACTAGCTACTATGAAGAAAATTAACTCTATCCCAGCCAAAACCACACAGTTGCTGTGGTTGTAGCTCTGCTGTTTTAAGAAACTTCAAAATATGAGATGACTTAACTCACATACTTTAAAAAAATTACAGCTTTGAAGTAAATTCTCTGTATAGATGGTAGGGTCATCGTTGAGGAAATAAGTCATAGTGCTTGCATTATTTAAGTTTCATATTGTAACTATATCATATTGCCTTTAACTTAGCTAGCTTAAATTACAATACTGCATGCTTATGTTAATATTAACTGTATGTATGTGGAGTTTTTTGGGGGCAATTCTTGAAGTCTTCAGGAAAAACAGATCACCATTTTGCAATAGTAGGATGGTGTTCTGTAAAAGTTTTATCAAATCCTTGGTGGATTTATTGTTACTTTCTGTGATTTGGAGAAGCAAAATCTACTGGTAGATAGGGATTTTTTTTTTCCACTTCTGGTAAGAATAGAGCCACTATAAAATTTGTCCTACACGTGTGGAGACCTGTTGGAGACTGATGACACTGTTCCTTCTAGGGAAAAAGATTGAGCCTACAGTTTCCATTGTTGAAATAGCTTTTGCCTGTTAAGATTGAGTTTTGGCACCTGAGCAAAAAATTGACAGTTAAGCTTCATCAGTTTCCCATTGCTTGTGCTGCCATGACACAGCAGAACATAAGGAGGTAAAGTGATGGCGGAGGGATGATGAGTGGGCAAGGTAGATAAACCACAGAACAGTAAAGCATCATATTATGGGAGGCATAGCCTAATTACATCATCATGCTCTTGGCAGAAGCTAAATATGTTGGACTCAATCTTAAGCGTCTTTTCCAACCTAAGCGATTCTATGATTCTGTCATTCTAGTGTCCCTGTACCTGGCAGATAGCTATGAAACAGTTGTCCTGTTGAGTAGATGGGATAGTTGGGGCTTAGTCCCATTCATTAATGGTCTTGTCTTCTGTCTGTGGGCTTCCCACCAGTTCTAGAAGCTGGAAAGTAAATGGTGAATGAACTGAAGCACTGTGTGGTAGGACCAAACCTATGATTCCTGGATGTCTCATACTAGGCTCTCAATTAGCGTGTATTTAACATTTTTGGCTTTTTCTAATGTCGCAAGCAATCATAATGTGGTTAGGTAATGAAAGGATTATAACCTTCTTTAAGAAGTTCAAGCTTTTGTTCCACTTGAGTATAGGAAAGCTATATTTAGCAATAATTTTTTTAACCTCAGGCTTAGAAGCCCTTTTCAAAAGGTTTAAACTATAAATACTAATTTATATTTTGTGTGCTACTTTTCAGTGTAAGTAGCTGCTTGGCATGGGTGGATATGGTTGCTCTGGTTATCCTCAGGATGACTTTTTTGTTACTTCTCCAAGCACCTAATTTTTCTTTTGGTGGTTTCCTCTTGGAACTTTGACTTGCTTCCCTAATAGTACTCATACTTCTCTACATCTCTTCAAATCTGGATTTTATTTTTTGGTTAATTACCATGTTACACTGTATTCCAGTTGACAAATCAGTGGAGCATTCTGTAATTGTTCAGTTTCTCCTTGCTGTGCTGAAAGCTAGCTTACATTTGATCATGCTTTTCTCACTATTCACTGCCTTTCTGAAGCACTTTGAAGAACACGCATTCCTGTAGGATTGTACTGATAACTATTATCCACTATGAAAAACATGTTTGCTGCTAATACTAAATCCTTTTTATCTGTCTCTTAAAAAAAACCAAAACCAACAAAAAACCGAACAAACACCCAACTGTCTTTTAAAGAATGTTTTTTGGGACCCTTGTCAAATGCATTTAAAAGAACATCAGATACCTCCTTTGTGTACATGCTCATTGATTTGTTCGGAACACTCCGGTATAAAAGTGAGGAATAACTGTGTATGAAAGGAGGAGGGAGCCTATTTTCATAAGCTATCATTAACCTACAACTTCTGTTGAATGGTTTGAAAGATGCTTTAGCTGTGAGAATAATTGTCTGACCTTTTTCTCCTAGAAATGGTTGAATCAATGAAGAAAGTGGCTGGAATGGATGTGGAGTTGACAGTGGAAGAAAGAAACCTGCTTTCTGTTGCATATAAAAATGTGATTGGAGCCAGAAGAGCTTCCTGGAGAATAATCAGCAGCATTGAACAGAAAGAAGAAAACAAAGGTGGAGAAGATAAATTAAAAATGATTCGGGAATATCGGCAAATGGTAAGATGTAGTTGGCGTTGTGGCATAATGCCATTTAGTTAAGGTCCAGTTTTGTTACCCTTGCCATAAACTGCCCTGGTATTCTAGATTGCCTGCAGTGTGGTGAGCTGTAGTAAGGTGACAGTCTTGAAAGGATCAAGTTTGTTCCTTCTCTGGAGAATAAATATACTTGGTGAAGGGGAGAGGTTGGGTGTTTCTGTGTAAATGTTCAAAAGGGCAGTAGACTTGAAGGAGAAAGAGAGGGCTTTTCCTTATGTGCATCTACATATCTGCTAAGTATTTGAATGGTGCTGGCATTTCTGTTTCGTCCCTACTTACTCAAGTGTGAGGCTGCACATGCTCAGGAGGCCTTATTCTTTCCCTTCCAACCTAACTTATCCTAAGCAACTTTTTTTTTGAAAATTAACCATGTCAAAGGAGGTGTTTGGCTGTTAAGTGTCTACTTCTGATAAAAGTTGCTTTGGCTCATACAGACTTTGACACTTGGTGCTATTGCAGTACTCCGTCCTACAGAGTTCAAAATACTAACACTGTTGGTTGAAATGCCAGTGAATGGGGAGGGATCTTCAGCGTTGTTCTTGGCATAAAGATAGGCAGCGTAAGCCAGATGGCCACTTTCATTGACTCCTTTACCTTGTCTTTTATCACTGTGATAGTTGCGTTTCATGTACATTGGCCTTGTTTTGTTACTTTTTCCCCCAGATGAAAAACTGGCAGGAGTTGCTGTAAACTAAGTGCTTAGCGGTTGGGTGACAGTGAAGAATAGTTGCCTTGTCTTGTACAATTGAACTGGCAGACCTTATATTGGCTCAGACAGCTATGCCTGCATTGAAATGAGTGCTGAGATAGTATGGCTTCTCTGACAGCATCTAGTTCTTAATACAGATTTTTAAACTTTTTTTTGTGTCCCTAAGCTGGTCAGTTACACTGATAGCAGTTAAAGCAATCAATTTGAGATAAAGCACTCTGTGTTCCTGGGGATGGGGGATGTTAAGATGTCATGGTCATCTCAGCCGTGAAACTTGGAAGTGTAATAACCTCTAGGGCCTTGCTATTTTCTCTCTCTTGAGAGGGGGGAAAAATTGATGCACATAACTTCATGCTGAGTCTAGGCAGTCTGTGTGACTTTACCTAAAATGGAGAACTTGGAGCAAGCTTTGACTTTCATCGGTAAGGGCTAATGAAACCTTCGGCTATTGGAACAGTTGAGTTGTTGTTCCCCCCCCTTCCTTAAATGATGGTTTAGCACGGAGCAGGCATGCTCCCATACTATTTAAATCCCACACATTTCTGCAGACTTAATCTCCATTGAGGACAAGTGCCTCCACATGGTTCAGATCTTCACTTCCAGAGAAACAGTGGAGTCTATTATATCACCTGGCACTGATTCATATACCACCAATGGGAATGATGTTGGCTTGGAAATCTTCTCTCGGGAATGCCTCTGGACTACTTTGACTCATAGGGTATCTGTTGCTCCATGGAATTGTTAAAGTTGTGAGTTTCTAATTTTATGCTGGCATGCTGATGGGATGAGGCTCTGCCAGTTACATACAATCCCAAATACCATTTCTTGATGGGTGTCTAAAATCTTTCTAACAGAACATATAAAATAATAGCTATCTGATGATTGTTTAAATTTGTCTTACACTGTATGCTTCCAGTTCTTTTTGCACGAAGTTTTGTGGGTGGTTACTATCTTCTGCCAAAGATCCTTTAATAGTGAAAAGACCTTTTTCTTGTTTTTGAAAGGACTGTAAAAAAGGCGTTGTTCTGCATCTCTCTTTTGGAGAGCAAGTGCCATGCTGAACAGACTGGTGTGCAAGAAATAAACGTATGTAGTCCTTGAGGTATTTATTGAGAGAGAGGCCACATGAAGTGCAGTGCCATGCCAACAGTATCTTCAGCTGTTAAATCCTTAAAGGGAATAGCTATCCCAGTTGCTTTAGGTGGAAGTGTGCTGTGGAGAACTGTAACGTAGCTCCGTACTGGGGAAAGACCAGATGTGTCTACTCAACTCTAGCCTGAGTTTTCCAAGAGTCTTCTATGTATTGCCTGTAGCTGAAGGCCAAGTCCTGTTTGTAGCTGCTGGGAGACTTACTATGTTAGCACCTGCTATCAGAAAAGTGTTAATGGGTTTGGCAAGATGGCACAGGAGCAGTAAGGGCCTGAAGAACATACTGCAAAGGTTTGGATGATGCTTCTCATTGTCGCTCCTGGAACAGTAGCACAGCTGCCCTGATGTCATGCTCAGTGCTTCTCTGAACAGATAAGGTCCAGTACAGACTCAGCAGAGTTCTGGTTATTATGCTACCTCGTCAACAAATAACTGTAGCATTTTTTTTTAGAGTAAGTTCGGTGTTATTGAGAGACCCTTCCCTGGCTTGAAAGGCTCTGAAGAAGAAAAAACAAAAACAAAATGCTTGTCTGGGGACTGACAGGCCAAACTTAAAGCACTGGGGAGTGGAGAGAACCAGCACCTCTAGAAAAACACATCTCTCGCCTGCCACCAGAGCCAGGTGTGACCTTGGTCAGCTATAGAGTGTTTGCTCAAGTTTGAAATGAAGGTGTAGTTTGTGTGAAAGTAATTATTTGATGGTTTTGGTCTACATCAGTATTTATCATAATTTAGCACATGGCTGTTAAAAATGTTTGGAGTTTTTGAGCTACTAGCCAGTGTGACTTGGGGCAGAACTCAAGGGATGATGGTGTTGTCAGAGTAGGGCCGGGCTGGTTTTGTCTGAAGCATACAGTACGCAACACTGAGAGATGATGGAAGATGCCAGGCTGTGCCTTTACCCAAGCCACTTAAGATAAATGTAGCAAAACACATACATAGCCATGGGGGAAAATGCCACTTACTTCTTTTCTGGGTCCTGTGGCCGTTTGGATACACAAAAGTGGAGCCCCTGGCTTTCTTGTCTGACTGCATCTCTGTAGATGAGAACACACTGAAGCTTGCGTTCTTCGTCCTTGAGAGGATGAAGTGGTGTATGTGTGCACATAATGCAGTTCACTGTCCCTTCCCTAATAGCATAGGGCAAGTATTCACCTTCCTCTTACTGATCTGTGTTTGTGGCATATGAGAATGTGTGTTTCTAGTGCTCTGACTTACAACCTGGATTGTATTCTGGGGCAGCTGCAGGGCTCTCTTCTCCTTCCCCTCTTCTTAGAAAGGTTAGGCTGTGAATTGGCATAAATGTGGGTGGCCTATCTGTTTGTTTTGGCAGGGGTGGGAGGAAGGTAGGTTACAGGCTTTAGCAACTGTTTCCTACTGTTCTAGTTTCATGTTGCATCTCAGTTGTGAGGTGCAGCTATTTTGGGGGCTACATATTAAAATAGGTCAAAGAACTAGTACAGGCTCCCCTTCCCCTGGTTGCTTCTAATAAGTTTCCCTATTTAGATCACCAGGTGGTTTACGAGCTTTTGTATCTGCAGAGCTAAGAACACAGTCTGGAATCTGATTAAGCCAGCACTACCACTAAAATCCAGCAGGGTGGATTGTGGGGGCTTTTACACACCCATCAGGGTGAGCAGTCTTTCCTTGCTGGTCAGGGCCTGTAGTACCAAATGTCATATTTGGAGCTGGAATGATGATAGACCCTAACACTACCTTTTCTGAATGCTCTGAACAGGCTTAGTGCCGGCTCTTGTGCTGGTTTGCTGCTTTGCAGAGCTCATTGAGCCACTCTGCCTAGAACAGATCCTTTTCGTAAAAGAGCTTTTATGGTTTTGTTTGGGGGGAGGGGGGGGTGTTGTATTGTTCTTAATCAACTCGATTCGTATTAAATCTTTTTAAACTAAGCTTGGTCAGGACATTTACATTGCCCTGGACAGCAGCTGATCTCTGGTAACTTGTGTGACTGATCCTTTAAGCAAAGCTGAAAAAGGTCTGTCTGAGATGAAATAGAAGTTTGTACATGTATGGTTATTTAACAGAAGAGGATTAGAAACTGATTTAATTCTTTGCAGTTTTGCTGAAGATCTCTCTGCAAAAGAAGTCATTGAAAAAGAGGATCAAGAGAAAAGAAGTTTGCAGGAACTGACTGCTGGCCAAAGGTTTTATAGCTTTTGTAGCCCAAGAATATATGAAGTAGATTCTTCTCAAGTGACCATATTTCAGCAACTTCCTTAAGCATTTGTCACTTAACTTTAAGTATAGCATCTAACTCTTCCTCTGAATGTTAGGGCATTCTGACATTGTTTGTATATGAAATTTGCTGTAGATTAATGTCTCTAAAGGAACTTCTGCAAATCTGTTAAGTGATTTTTGTACGAATTGGTGTGTGCCAGTTTAACATTTCTTTTGGACCTATAACTTCAACAGCTTTTGAGGATAGATGTGATTACAAACCCTAACAGTTTGGGAGCTATACGGTGATAAAAATATTACATGGCAAGAAAAATGCTTAAAGAAAGAAGGAAAAACTGCATGGGTGGGAGGATAGGAAGGGATAGTGGACTGAGTGGGGCTGCTCTTGTGATCCAAGACATGCAGTTACTGGTAGTTTCTTGTAACTAATGTTGATGCCTTTGCTTGAAAAACCTCTACTTTATAGTACATAAAAGTAGCTTGAGCCAGAGTTGTCTTCAGCTGTAGCTATGAAAGTTACTGCAAAATCATGAAAGAGCAGCAACAGGTTACTATCTGCACTTAACCGACCACTCCTACTGTGAATGACATGGGATGCTCGGAGCAAGTCTGGCTTTGGCAAGGTTGATGTCAAAAGACAGTTTTTACCTTTTTTTTTGGGGGGGGGTTTTTTGGGGGTATGCTTAGTTTCTTTGCTTTCAGGTGTGAAACTTCCTGTGATAAAACCTAACCTCATAAACCTTGCTTTATATTCTAAATTAGGAAAAAAATGAAGGTGATGTGACCATGTTTTCAACTTTGGCTATTAAAATCCAGTATCTGTTTTTAAATTAGGCTTTTTATGTTGGTTTTCTTTGGCCACAGATGTCACTGTTAGTGTTGATGATTGCTGCTTTTTCTCTGAGTTGCTATGCTTTGCTTTTTTTTAACCTGCTTCTGAAGGTTGTATCTTCTGGAGTTTGTTTTCCTCTTGTATCTGACCTTTTTGTTTGTGTGGCACATCTTTATTCTGTTCTGATACTCCATGATTTTTGTCTTAAGGCTCTTCTTCTGTTAGAGCTTTGCCTCCTGGGTAGTCACTAGAAACTTGTTCTGAAGGTGCCATTTAACTCTGGGGTGGAATGGAGTTTAGCTGATCTGATTTGTAGTAATTACCCTCAAATTGTCCCCTTCACCGTTGCCACTTTTAGGGCAGCCTTCCAGGATCAGAAACTTAAGGAATTAGGAGTTGTGCAAGCCTTGTAGTAAGGAATTATATCCTGGGACAGACTTAATGCAACTGTCTAGCAAGATGTCTTCCAGGGAATTTATAATTCCATTATTCAGTTATGCATTTCATCATACATCAGTCCTTGCCTCTTTTGTGTGTGCCAGCTAATTACACAGAACTGTTTTGCTTAATGCACTTGTGGAGCAGCTGAATTTTTTGTTATTTTTCTTCTGTCCTCCCCCTCCTTGGACTTCTATGATGTTGCCTGTTTGATAATTTGAGTATTTTTGAAATAGCTCTTAGTCTTAGTGCTAACCTCGCCTCCTCTTTTTGTTTTGGGTTTTTTTATAGGTTGAGACTGAACTGAAGTTAATCTGTTGTGACATTCTGGATGTACTGGACAAACACCTCATTCCAGCAGCTAACACTGGCGAGTCCAAGGTTTTCTATTACAAAATGTAAGTATCCTCTTGTGAGGCAAGGACCTCTTATTGTATCTGAACTAGAGACAGAAATAAAGTAGCTATACATGTGTGTTCTGCCCATTCAACCACAGTAACTTCTAGAAAGAGGGCAGTTCAGTCATGTCTAACCAATATCCCTTTCTTGGCTACCTTTGAGGTGTTAGTGTTCTGATCGTGTGGTTTCGGATAGATGTTGTTTGGAATAAGGTCATGAGAACTTAACATAAGCTGTTGTGCAGCTCTTGGATGTAAGAAAAAATGTTTTCTTTAATTGAGCTAGTAATGTAGCGATCACATCCCTGCTTCAATGTTTTCTTGCATGAGCTGTACATTCCTCATAAGAGAAGAAAATTAGGTCGACAGATAACTGTCATGTAGTGTCAACTTCAAAATTGCATTATCAAGTGAAACTTGGCCTTGGAGTATGTTGCTGTAGTCGCTAGTTTGATGCGTATTTTGTACTTTCTGAAGCATAGTTTAAATCTTGAAATGATCAGAGAGTGTTTTCCCTTCTAGTTGAATTATCTCTATCCTTCAGATCAAAAACTTGTCTAGTTTAGATGAGATGCAGTTGTACAGAGAAACAGTTGGGTCATGGAAAAGGTAATACTATGATTTCGTGTGCTAATGCAGGAAAACAAGTGAACCCAAACAGTTTTTCCTGCCTGATGGTTTAAAATTCACTTAAGTACTAATGCAGTGTTGTCTAGGCAGTAATTCAGCAGCAGTGTCCTTCGTGTGTGAATATATAAACATCAGTTTCAGAACTGAGCCATTTATTTAGTGGCTGGTGGGGAAATAAGGACTACTGACTTCTTACTGTACATTCTGTTTCTGTTTTCAGGAAGGGGGACTACCATAGGTATCTGGCTGAGTTTGCCACAGGAAATGACAGGAAGGAGGCTGCAGAGAATAGCTTGGTGGCTTATAAAGCTGCTAGTGATATTGCAATGACAGAACTCCCGCCAACACATCCTATCCGCTTAGGACTTGCGCTCAACTTCTCTGTATTCTACTATGAAATTCTTAATTCTCCTGATCGTGCCTGCAGGTAGGTAGTGACTGGGAAGATAACTTCTGTGAATACCAGACAAGCCAGAAGTTCTTGCTACTTGGGTAACTGCTTTTCCTCAACAGAAACTCCAGTCTGGCTTTTTTCCTGCTAGCAGTTGATGACTTGCTCTATTTGAGGTCAATTCATCGGAAAGGTTTTCAACTTTGCCATTTTCTTCTGAGTCCAGACCCGTTTGTTTATCTGGGAGTAGATATGTATGAGAAGCAGAATAGTGATAACCTTGGATTGATCAACTAATGGCAGCTTAACAGCTTGCCATGTTAACTCTGCATGCCTTTATCCTGCAAAAAGTGAGGTGACTTAACTTGCCTCTCTTGCTGTTGGCTATTATACAAGGTAAGAGGGGTCATGTGACTAATTTCTGTGAACTGTGAGCGTATATAGAAGGACAGTAGCTCATCTATCTGTAGGGGGTCAGCTCATATGAGCATAGAAGTGAGGATTGAAGAAAATGCCATTTGTCTTCTGTTCCTGTCATTGCAGGTTATGTAATATACTTTCTTTTAAGCTTTTAGCAGTCCTTTATCAGTTGTACCGGAAGATGTAGAAATGTTTAATAAAACCAATATTACTGAGTAAAAAGATACTGTTCTTAAGCACACAAAGTGACTGGTTCTGAAGATGGGAGATATTTGGATGAACATATAAACACAGTTAAATAATACGTTGTTGTTCCACTTGTTACGGAAGCTGTGGACGTTGTGTAGCCAAACTAGAAGATGGGTGTTCTGAGGCACAGGTTTACCTTGTGTGCGTCTGGACTCTGTTTAGCAATATATGTTAAATCTGATTTATTCTGTGCTCATAGGTTGGCAAAAGCAGCTTTCGATGATGCTATTGCAGAACTGGATACACTGAGTGAAGAAAGCTATAAGGACTCTACACTTATCATGCAGTTGTTACGTGATAATCTGACACTATGGACTTCAGACATGCAGGGTGATGGTAAGTAAACTCTGCTCTAAAATGCTGCTGTCCCCTGATCTCTGCCCAGAAAACAGAGCATGGAAATGTAGATTGATTCGGTGTTTTACTTCGGTCTTTCCTCATAATTGACCTTCCTGAACTTCTGTTCTTTCTTAACACTGGATAAGTTGATAGGGGTGACACTAGCTTTTTTGAGAAGCTTTTCAGCTCTCACTTGAAGGAAAGAGGTGTGGAATTAGTAACTTTTTTTATCCCCACCTGGCTGTTTAGGCATCTGTGATTATTTTAAAAGCAGTGACTTCATTTAATTCAGCTTTTCTTTCTTACGGCTTGTCATGTTCATCTATGGTTGTCATTCCAAGCAGATGTGAATTTCCAGTGCAGGAGGAAGTATTGCAAATGATCTAATTCCCCTTTTTTCAGGTCACTTAATATTTCTGTTGGCATTTTAGTGGAACATTTACTGCCATCATACTAATCACTTCACCTTACAGCACTTTCTATATCTTTTACTCTTCTTATGAAGAATTGAGTATGAAGAGAAGAGGAAAAAGAAAAAGGGATTTTGTAAAATACTTTGTTACCAGAAAAAAAAAAAAGCTTGGGGAAATCTAATCTGCTATTCGAGATGCTGAAGTACTTTCTTTAATACTCCCAAAAATGCTAGGTTGCGACTCCTGAGGTGGGCTATTGCCAGAGCAAATACCGAATATATCCCCTGACAGTACCAGAGGGTGGGACATTGATTGCTTCTGTTTGTTTACTAATAGCTGATAGTTTATTTAAAAGTGGTTTTTTGGCATACTGAGTGGACCTTTCTCTTACGCTTTTGCATACAATGCTAAGTACAAATTTACTCTTCTTTAGGTTTTTTGAATTACGCCTTCTGTTCCGCTGATTGATGGTAGTGAATTAAACACATTCTCTATCTAGAAAGATTAAACTTGTGTTTTCTTCTGCAAAAATTATGTCCTGGAGAGACAAGTGGAAGGAGCTGACTTTCTTTACTTTGAACTTTTGCTGGGGTGGGGGAGAGGTCAGTCCTGTTTAAAGTATGTTAGGTACTTAGAAATGCACAGAGGTTTGAAACAACATTGCTGCTTAACTTCAGATAAAATAATGAGTGTCTTAAGTTAACATTTTACAAAAAAATTTGAAGCATGGTGGTAGCCATATAGCATTACTTTGGAGTACTTTATTGGTGTAGTGTCCATTAGAAAGCAATTGTAGAATCTCTTAACTTTTTACTGACTGCCTGTTTTTGTGTAGGATTGATGGGTTTGTTTTAAAGAAGTATTGTTACTTGATATCTTCTAGCTCTTTGCATGGATTATGAGTATTGAATGTTGCGGGTCATGTTTTACCCCTACTTCTTTGGGCTTTTGACAGAACTGGGAAAACTGTAAATGTGTGGGGTCTTTGCTCCTAGGTTACCCTGCATCCTAGTGCTTAAGTCTCTTGCAAGGGACCACACCTTGCTTTCAAAGATGTAAGACTATCTAATGGTGCGGAGTGTATGTATGTGTCCAGGATGGATCTGTACAGAAGACTCTGCTCTAAATACTGCAGCTATTATTAGATGCCTTCCTTGCCATGGTTAGGCGTTGGAAAAAGAAATTTATTCCCAATTCCCACAATTAAGATATGACCTTTTTTTTTAATGGAGCCAAATATCCTGGTGCTTTGTGGGAACACTGAGGAAGACAATTTGGTGAAGTAACAAGGCTGGATGGCTGTTGCGAGATATTAGCATTAGAACATCTTCCAAAAGCTACCTTTATTTGCATGTGAGCTGACTAACATGTCTCATGTATATCGTAGAAGTTCAACAAGACTATTTACAGAAGCTCTTTATATTTCTTTTTGCATAATCGAGATTCAAATTTCTTGTTTCATAATTAGCTCCATAGCATAGAAAATAGATATTTTTGTTCTTCCTGAAGTAGTTCAGATTATATCCTAGTTACTGTTTATGATGCATGCCAGAAAGATAATGATTACGAAATTTGAAATACTGCAGAACTACTTAAAATAGTAGTGCAGTTCTTCAGGTCCACAAAAAACACTGTGTTTATGCATAATGTTTAGACACAGGTGCAAGGTTAAGTTTTTTCTCATTTCCTCACACCATGGTAATGTGCTGATGAGAGCATTTAAAACTCTTGCTTCCAGAACTCCATATTTCCAAAATGGGTAGAGCCTTTGAAGATTGGTAAAAGTTAATCGTGGCACTGAGAAAGATCGTCACAATTACCAGTTTCCTAAGGGGTGGAGGAGACTTGAAAAAGGCTTTCTCTTTTGCATTAAGCTTTTGTCTGTTTTGATTTCAGTTGTGTAGGTTGTAGGGAATGACTTTCTACAATCAGTGTTACTCAGCTGCTACACTTCTCCATCTCATTACTATATCTTTTAACCATGTCATAGACGAGCTGTTTAGTTTATTTTCACGCTTGTAATGTTGTCTTCATATGATTCCTGTTTTCCCCTTCTTTCCTGCTGTATAGATTCCTAAAGGAAAGTCCAACTGTTCATTTCCTAAAAACTCTACTTTGTAAGTCTTTGTCATGGCTTAATGAACTCTTCAGTGTCAGTTTTCTTCCGATCACTAATCGTGCTTGCCTCTGTCACTCCCTTGCTGCTGATAAATTGCTTGTATCTTTGACTCCATTCCAGGGCTAAGCAATGTTCTACCAATTTGTGACCTGTTAGCCCTACCCAGGTCCAATACGCTTGACTAAGATCCAAAGTAACTTACATGTTTGGGAATTGAGCTGCATACCTGGATGGATAGTAAAAATATTTGGGCATGAAAAGTACTTTCACAATTGCCTTTTACAGGAGTATTTGCTTAAGTGCGTTGGCTAGAGCATGCTCAGATCTTCTTTTAATCATCTTCCTGGGTTAGGGCCTCTGCTTTCCTCTCTTAAATGATCTGTTAAGTAATTTTAAATGTAAATTTTATTGTTGTTGAATGTCAGATGTCTTGTGTTCCTAGGCCACCTCTTCCAAAATCTACCTTGTATTGTACCTGGTGATAATTCTGAATCTGGACATGCTCTGAGAAGGCATTCTGATTATATGCTGAAAGTCATTAGACTCATTTGATTGGATTTTATTGCGAATTAATTTTTTTGAATGGGTAGTTTTTGTTTATTGCCCTTAAGAGAGTACCATCTCACATGGTTAAGGATAATTGTAAAGAAAACATCTTTCACTTTCTCTTATCAATTAACTTAATCGTGCATGTGTTCATGGCACTAGCTGAAGTACGTTAAACTTTTTCCTGTTGCAGTAGAAATCGGGCAAAGATGTGCAGAAGGCATTGCATGCAGCTCACCCTGGGGCAACCGAAGTATAACCAAACACTTACTACGAGAGTCCTTGTGGATAGACTTCCATTTCACTGCATGTCGCAGCCTGGTTCAATAGGTCCAAACTGGCCGTTTTTCAAGAGAAATTAATTTCCACAAAATGTTTTCCTTTAATAACCTCAAGCCTAGGGTTTCTTGTCATCTTGGACTTGAAGTAGGGATGTTTTTTCATAGTTCTTTTGGTACCTTTAATACATGCCATCAGTGTTATTTTATAAAATTGAGTGCAGTACTTTGCTGTTTTGAGACTTGAGTGGATTTGGGCAGAAAAAAGTTTAACTTCTAAAAACTGTTTTGGTCTCATTTCTGTAGCTAGTGAATAGATGTCCTTAGCGCTCTCTGGAGTAGAGATGATGTTTTTGGGAAGGTATGTTGTGACTTAAGGATGTTGATCTACAGCCATTCTGATGACTTTTGTCTTGGCTGTTCATCTCTTGATCAACAGGACTGAGCACATGCGCAGCCTCAAGTTTTCAGAAACAGTGGTTTGTTTTTTGTCCTTATGACAGAGTACGTCTTCTAATAGCCTGTGCTACAGTTCTGTATGAAATGTGACAAGGTGACTATAAGGCTTAATTTCCATGGAAATGCTTCACTCCAGAACTGGCTATGTTATGAGAGTGTGTGTGTGTCATTTATACAAGTGTGTGAGTGAGCGTGTGTACTTGCATGAAACTATTAATCTCTAGATGCTTGTTAAGCCATTCTGTGAGTCTCATTTTTAGAAGTTAACGTCTTCCTTACTTTTAAACACTTTCATAGGTGAAGAACAGAATAAAGAAGCGCTGCAGGATGTGGAAGATGAAAACCAGTGAGACACAAAGGCCAACAAGAGAACCCATCTCTGACCACCCTTCCCCTTCCCCACAAAAACCCTCAGTGTCACTCTGAGAACCACCAAATCTGACTTTTACATTGGGTCTCAGAATTTAGGTTCCTGCCCTGTTGGGTTTCTTTATTTTTATTTTTTTTACACAGTTTAAAAGTTCTTAAAGGCAAGAGTGAATTTCTGTGGATTTTACTGGTGCCAGCTTTTAGGTTCTTTAAGACACTAACAGGACTGCGTAAAAGCTCTTTCAGCATTACTGTATTGTCTCCTGCCAGCTGTGGCGAGATTGCCATTAGAAGTGGATGTTACACCTGAAGGCCGTTAGAGAGAGATTTGTTATGGCAAGGTAGTGCGCATGTGGTGGCATTTTTCTTTTTTTATAACTGTTTAAACTGAATTTTATACCAATGTTTAAACTTAATTGGGTGTTTAGCTTGAAGTTACAGGTTGCATTGGGACATATATTGTAGTGGTTTTACTGTATAAAAACAAAAGGTTCCAAACTGCTGAAATGTTGCTGAAAATCATGGTGCTGGTAACAGTTCAACAATCCGTGGCTGCTCATTCTTGCCTATTCTTTACTTTTCCTCAAAGCAGGTTAGCATTGAAGGTGGCATTGATAAGCCTGCATGCGTGTTCAATATTTTTTCTTTCTCCCTCCCCTTTCCCCATCTCCCTTCGCTCGCTCAACCTCTTTTGTTCAGTATGTGTAACTTGAAGCTAATTTGTACTACTGGATATCTGACTGGAGCCACAGATACAGAATCTGTATTGTTCTTACTGAAACACAGCATGGAATTAACATTAAACTTAAATAAAACAAACCTAAATTAAAAATGCCAAATATTACCATGACTTTCTTTTATATTTTAGTTATTTCAGTAAGAATAACTTTCCTTTGTTGCTTGTAATAGGAACACTTGGAGAGGGGGAGAGAGAGAAAGAGAAGTAACAGCATTGTTCTTCAGACATGAGATAAAGTAAGATCCCAGTCTTATGCGTAAGTAGTATAGCCATGAGGCCAGCCTCCTAGAAGACAGCCTGCTTTGCATCAGGAGTCAGAAGCTCTTCCACACCATTTATTCAGTCTTTCCCCACCTGAATGCACAAAAAGCTGTGATCTGGTTGGTGCATTCCTCTCGCTTGCCCTTACAGCACTCTTCTCCATCCACGTAACTAGACTGGATGAGAAGGGAAACACATTATCTTAATGTCCACCCTGCTTAGCTGGTGTCCTCGAAATCTCTAGGAATAATCTGCTCCTTGTGATAGACGGTAGCGGGGCTACCCTCTGTGTAGATAGATTGGGCCTGAGAACCAGAGATTCAGCGGGACTGTGTGACAAATGAGAGAAACAAAATCATACCCTCCCTCTCAAAAAATTAAGAAACGTGATGAAACAGTTTCTACAACAAAGACAAGGTGTGGGTTTTTTTTTTTGTAAAAATTTATTGAGCGTAGTCTTGAAGAGGTTATATAATAGCGTATACAGCATTGTATAGCATATACACTCTAGCATATACAGTGGTATGGTGTATATGTACTACAGTGTATACAGCATTCCAGGCCTGGGGCAGTGTTTGGTAACTGCATAATGTCGGAAACCAAAAAGTAGGAGGCCGAGCTGACTGTATGTGAGTGGCAACATGTTTGGTTATATTTTATTCAGGGCTTACTGTAACTGTTGTTGCTACTGCATCAGGATAGAGGTGGAACGTGAAGGATTTCTAAGGCAAGTAGAGTGCAAAATGTACTGTTTGAGGTCTAGAACTTGGAAATGGAAGCTGGAGCTGTGATTTGCAGTCAGCAGGTATTTGACATGTAGCTGTCCACCCTGTAGCCATTTGGGTTCTTTGTTAAATGAAGGCGCTTAGTATTAATCTGTGACGCAGTCTGAGACCAGTTAGCATTCAAAACATGTATCCCTTCTAGCGTTGGGTTAGAATTGGAGTGCAGTGACACAGCTTGCTTAGGAAGATGCTTCTGTGCAAAGGAGCTGTCAGCCAGTTGGTCAGTAATGCCAGCAGCGCTGAACTAGCCATCTCTTCCTCTTTAAGGCAGTACGGAGAGGCATTTATACAAACATTGTGGAGCTTTATTGTGGGAACTCAAACTTCCAGTTACTGCTGAAAATGAGAGGAAAAGCAACTTTTTCTGAAGGTGCTGCTCTGAGCCTGATGAGCTGTGGGGGAAGGGGCAGTGGTGACTCCCAGACAGGTACAAGGTGGGAGGGAAAGCTCATGTGCACATCCTGTGGCCAAGGACTACAGGTTTCATTTCCAGCCTAGAGCGGCATAGAGAAGTGGTGGCCTCTGCAGTTTGTATTACTTAGGTTTTCTTTGGATGTGTGGATATGAAAAAGTTCCTATGGTATAAAAATATCACTACAGAGCAAGAAATGGGACAAGTGACTTACAATAAAGAGAAAAAAATGGGAAAAGTGAATTAAAAAAAAAAAAAAAAAGTAAGAGTCTCTGATCCAGATCAGTGAAGAAGTTACATGATGGGTTTCTCAGGTTCACACCTTATAATCATAAACTAAAAACAACAAAAATTCCAAATCTAAAACATAAAAGTTTCCATATCAACTCCATTTCTTGTAGTGCATCTCGCATACTCAGCTATAAAGTATTTACAGGGTTGTACTCATTTACAGAATATGGCTTTAATATATTGTAACACAAAGCATCAAAACGTCTCAGAGCAAAATTCTTCATAAAACTTTCTGAATATAAAGTTTGGCATTTCATTGATTTGGCTGACAAAGCAGCAGAGTTAGTTACTTGTTTTCCGATTGTGCTTTTTGATGAGGACAAGCACAAAATTTTGGTCGTTTCCATTGGGGCTTAAACTCTAATAGAGCTACCTCTCCCTCAAAGCCCAGCTGAATATGTTTCATGAGCCACGGTTTCACAGACATTGCGTTGGACCCATGCGTTTGCCACTAAGGTAAGGAAGAGAAGGCCTTTCTTTTGGAACTTTCATATTAAGACAAGAAAGCAAGATGTATTTTGTGGTTTTTTTTCTGAAAGTGCAGGTCTTTGGTAACAATAAACAAAATGAGCAAAGCGAGGAAGGAGGAGGGATTTTGCTGGGAACAATGTCCAGCCAATTCTATAGGATGCAGTCAGACTGACGGAGGAAAAGGTCCTGTCGTGGTGGCACGTTTTATCATCGAGAATTCAAACGTGGAGCAACCTGCAGGAGAAGGAGGACAAGCTAGAAAGTGTGTTGAAAACAAAGATACTGCAACAACTCTAAAGCGCACTAAAGCCTGGCTTGTAGAATTAAGCTGTTACGCCACAGCATGTAAAGCTTGCTCTGCTCTGAAGTTGGCCAGTCTGGGCAGGAAACACAAGCTGATACTGGCAATTCAGTAAGTTGGAGTCCACAGTGCTCTTATGCCCCAGTGCCTGTGGTTATATTAAAAACTTCTCCTTAGGCTAGCAGTACAAGACGGCTGCTTTGCTGAGGAGGGAGGGGCAAAACTGGAAGAATGTTCGCAGGGATGGTTTGAAAAGGCAGGGGAAAAAAATTATGGGGTGTTTCTTCATAGTCTAAGTTACTTGGTTTGCTGTTACTGATAGCAAATAAAGCAGCCTGATCCTCGCTTCAGCATGCTTATGCAAATTTAATCTCTCTTCCTGTGTAGTCTATAGGCATTCCATAGAGCAAGGAAATCCTTCGGCAGCGCTACATTTGTGGCTTTTCATAGAACGGACTGTTTCAGTGAAGAGGGAAGCGGGAATGTTGATTGCTGTTTGAGGCTGGTCAGCCTGCAGTAGGACAGGGGAGCTCGCTCTTTTAGCTCTGATGCTGGAAGGGGGGTGAGCGCAGTCTGACTAGGTTTTGGATTTATTTCTGAATAACCTTTAATCTGACAACGCATAAATCAGTTGCATGACTATATGTGACTAGCAGGAAGACTACAAACAATCTGAGAAGGGAAGAGGATTTCTTTTTGCTTCCTGCGTTTTTAAATGTCTTTCTAAAATTTGATTTGCAACAGAGTATAGCATTAAAGCCTGAATCTTGGGGAGGAAAAAAAAGAAGTGATTGGACAATCACTCGATGAGTTTGAATAAGCCTGGCAGTCTCGAGACTGCAGGAAGAGAAATACAATGCACAGCTCCAACTGGGGAAAAGGCTGGTAGGCCAGGGCAGTGCATTCAGCAAGAAAGTCACATGGCATGTGTCCATCTGCTGCAAATACGGTTTAATGCCAAAATCTGGGTTTGGATCCACTGCGAGTGAACTACCATTTCTTACCGACCTCGGCCTGTACTCACCACTGTTAGATGGCCATTCTTGGCTTTGGCTATAAGCAGTTCTGATCCCGATATAAAGTCAATTATGCCTTCTTTGCCTTGCCCAACTGTAAACTTTATGCTGCAAAGAGGAGGTAAGAACAGATTTGATGAGTATTTGTGACCTCTCTACTAGCTTACTTTTACCCTTTTCTCGTGTAAGTGGCTGCTTTGTATTGACGCTTAGCTGCAATAGATCTGCTTGTTCAAGGAAATGGAGCCTTAGTTAAGATGTATTGGGTACATTTTGACATCGTTCAGGTATGTTTCTGTAGCCCTTTAATGCTGAAGCAGAGCTCTCTTCAGAACCAACACAAGAAAACCAAGGCAGCTCCTGAGAGGGGCTTGGCTGCACTCACCTGCCCTGGTTGATGTTGACATTATTGACTTTGTCTGCCTGCATGGCTGTTTTTGTTAGTGTCTCGATCACATGGTCACTTTGAAGTACAACATCTCCCTGGGAGGAGAGAGACAATGGTTTATGATCATGGCTTTACAGCGTCAGTATACCAAAATGGTTATGGTGTCATTAACAGGGACAGAACTCTCCTTAGGTTAGCATGGGAAAACACTTCTCCGAGTGGACACCAGGCTTGGTGGAGATCTCTGGGGGGTTGGGTCTCTATTGTGGGTCACACTGCGCTTATGGCAGTTAATTGATTTACAAGGTATCAGTAATGGGGGCAAGGGACAGCACCAATCCTGTTTGTGAACAAGTCACTGGTGAACCCCATCTGTGAGCACATGTAAATAAAAGTGAAATGCTACTTAGAGCTGGCACAAAGTTAGTTACACATGTGTCACTGTGTGTGTGGTCCCCCCCAGCTGGATCTTCTGCTCTTTGTGCCCTTAAAACTTTTTCTAGAGGTGGCTGGAGAAATGATGGATGAGTCCCACTACCTTCTGTTTGTTATCCTCACAGTGCACGTGCAGCACAAACAAGTTATCGCTCAGGCTGCTGACGGAGATGCCTGCAATAGAGAATGGCCATTTGACACCCAACACAACTCTACTGGGATTCTTGCATGTGTTTCAGAACCTCACCCAGGAACGCAGCAACTGTTGTTCCCACACCAAGAAACCCGACAGCTGAGAAGCCGCACAGAAGCACTGCGCTAACATGCCAGCAGCGAGGCTGAAGAGGCTGCAAGGTGACAGCTTCAAACTGTGCTCTTTAAGATGGAAAAGAAACTTTCAGATGCCTCTGTCCATCAGAAGTAGGAAGAACGCCTGTTTACAAACTGTCACGGCCTTCATGGACTTGACAAAGAGCTACTTTGGCCAGTTAAGGGACCTATGACCAAAACTTTACCTTTCAGCACCCACTGGACAGACACTTCATTCCAGCCCTGTAGGTGGATGAGCGGTGTCACTACTGGGGTACGAAGAAGGAGAGGGACAATTGGAACAATGGGGTCACTGTTGTCTTCCCCCCACTGCCAACATGTGGTAAGAAAGGCCAGAGCTGCTGTAGGAGCTTGGCTCCAGAAAGCTGTCGCTGCTGTGAATTCCTTGCTCACCCTGCAGCTAGGCTTGGGGACAGGCTGAACCCACACCCACTCGCTGGCGTATTGGTCCTTGCAGATCCAGTCCTGAGCTGCTGCAGGTTCTCGTTATGCTGCACTGTGACCGACTCGGGCGCCGAATCCAGCATTTCTACTCACCAGCCAGCGGTGCCTTCTGACTGTACAGTAAGCAAGAGGCTCAGCCTCTGCAGGGAGTTGCTCATGTTGCTAAATGAAAAAAATCCTCTCCCTGGGGTAGGTGGGTAGGGATTAGTTAAGGAGCACTGTGCTGTCTTTCAGGAGTGTCTGTTTCTTCATAGTTTATTTTTGGACTTTGTTTAATATCTTGATATGAACCGGATTAGCTGTTTAAATTGAGCTAGCCCAACACCCTAGCAGAGGTAAACATACATCTTTAGTGTCTTATGGGAGTCACAGAACCCCAAATTAGTGTTGCCCTTGGAAACCACTTCAAAGGGTGACAGTTAGAAATGCAGAGATAGTTGCATCAGGCTAACATTGAAATGATTAGCACCAAAACTGGCTGTAAAGAGGAACTGTAGCAGAGCTGGAGACAAGGCTGTGAACTGAGAAGTTTCAGACAAAGCCAAGTAATAACTACAGTCACCAGACTCCGCAGTTTTCTCTGTCTGACCAAGGTCCCCCCTCTAAAATTAGCATCAAGTCCGTGTCAGATATTCAGAGGGCTGAAAGCTGGAGCGGTGGCCCAAGCCGCTGCTATGTAATGATGGCGCAACTCCCCTGTGGCAGAGATGCGCAATTGGGAAATGACTTCGGAGGAGGCTTGGGGAGGAGATGAATTGAGTAATTTTTGTGACATCTTATAGAGTTTAATTTTAGAAAAAACCTCAGTTTCAAGATATTACAGACTTAAAATGCTTGTCAGTATCAGATACTTCCATTCTTGTCCAGGACAAAGACAAATTGATTATTTTATTATTACTTATTTAACTGTAGCCAAGGTGAAGTCTGACTTCAGTCAAGTGAGCTAAACCCCACTTATGTTACCATTCTCACCTGTCAGATTGGCATAGTCGATTCGTTGCTTGATTTTGGATTCTTCAACTATGATGACTGCGTTCTGGGTAAGAAGCAGCTGCCGTGCTCTTGCTTTGTATCCTTTCCGGTCATACTTGATCACAGGAACTGCATACTGAAATAAGCGTTAACAGTGCTAAAAACGCAACTTGTTTAATTGTCAGCTACCTTCCCTCTAGCCTAGAGAGCTTGCAGGAGGTACTGACCCGTGGTTGGTAAACTGGGACTGGGGGCAATCCTTTTGAGTCCTAGTCTCAGTTCTGCCACAGACATCCTTGTTGACCTAGAAGAGTTCTGAACAGTAACTTGATGACTACAGCTGTCTGACTGTGGGCTTGAAAAATCTAGGTTTAGCTTCAGTCTGTGTAGGTTTCTTTATCACTCTTTTCCTCTTCAGCCCTGCCAGCTGCAACGCCTTCAATTCTTCACTGACATAAACTTGCCCAAATCTCAAAATCATATTTCTGAGCCATCAGCTCTTCCCATAGACTATCTTCTACGGTATTACAAGCTTAGTATAATGTAAAATTCCTGCTGTATTTTCTTCAGAAATCTAATCTGATACTCTGCTGAATAACTCTAGAAGCTCGGCAAAAGTATTAGGACACATATCTCACCTTAATTGCTTCACTTTCTAAAGCCTGAAGGACTTTAGCATTTATCTCTTCGTTACCTGTATTAAAACCAAAACAGCGGGGTCAGAAAGAGAAATTTCTAGCAAGAGTAGTTAATCCTTCCCTTTCTTCTTCCTGTTAAACTTCACACCACCTACTCACCAAGTCGAGTGTTGATGAAGAGTCTAGGAACGCTCTGAGGGTAATTGTCTTTTTTGCCCTTAAAAATCTCACTGGCAATTACTTTTTGTTCCAACTGCAAGGACAAAAGATGTATTCTTGTTTAGTATAAAATGTCTCCTTAAATAAAAAGATAAAATTTGTCTTAAAAGAGATGTTCTTTGTTTTTTTAGCAGTCGTCATCGTGCTCTGACTCCTGAATCATACTAGTCACAAAATTACACAAAATATTCCATACATCCCTTACATTTTCAACAGCTACCCAATCTTTAGGGTAGAAAAGAATTTTTTTCTTTCCCCTTTATCTTTCATCTCAAAAGTATGCATCACATTTCTGGTTTGAATTTATCTGGACCTAGTCTCTGGATTTTGATAATGCCCATGTTCAAAAAGTCTCAGAAGCCTCCCACTGCAGTGATTCTCTTAACTCTTCCTCCTTAAGCTTAAACAGTTTGTTCTCCTGCTCTACCCCATCTGGCTTTTTTCATGTTTCAGATTAGTTATTTTTTTCTCCCCCTGAAGCCTTTACTTGAAGTCCTGACAAAAAAGTTATGTCCTTATTAGCACCGTGTAACACATTCATTACAGCTCCCTGATCTACTCAATACTCTCTACCTTATCCTCTGACAAACAGCACAGTTCTGTTAGCTACCGTGTTGCCCTGGGAGTTCCTGTTTGAATGGTTAGTCACCGTAAACCTTTGGTCCCTTTCAGAGGGGCAGTCACCCCACACTGTAAATACGACCTGTGCTCTTAGCTCCCAACTTGGGCTCCTTCAGAATAAGAACAAAACCAGTGAACGAGGAAACGGGAAACCCCCTTTGCTTTATTTCGGGCAAATGCATGTTACGGGGGCTGTTACAGAGTTTAAAATACCTGAGATGATTTACAGGTAAAAATGTGGATAAAAGATACTCATCACCAGTGAGTCGGGTTTGCTGGGGTAAAGAAAGCATTAGGCCAAGTTTCCACCTCCAGCTCAGTAACAGCTGGTATTAATCCTGTGTCCTTAATCACAGGCTCAGCCACTAACTAATCTACAGCATTTCATTACATGTGCTTAATACATTGCAGGCTTTCATAAGCAGTATGATACACTATGCAATTAAAAAAAAGCTTAATGACAACTATCACGATCATCTCATAACAGTTACATCTAAACTGTTTAACGTATACATTTCCTATTACGTCCCTCCACTGAGCTTTTTTTAATATTAAAAAAATTCCCTCCCCCTACCTTCCCATGACTAAGATGAATCAAATTTCAGTATCATTTTTGTTCGTTCGAGCTAGAACAGCAGCTGTAACTGTTCATGTAACTTCTCTGTTTGGAAAATGACTAGTTTTGTGTCTGCAGAATTCTTGCTCTCTATATGGTACAAGCAGAATAATGCGGCGGCTTACGTTTCTGTCTTCCATGGGAAGAAGAACAGGGCCTTTCAGTATAGAAATTATACAGGGGCATGGATATACAACACTATTTAAATAATATGTATTGAAATTACATGTATAATGGTTTTTCTTTTATTTTATGCACACTCTGGTCTTATATTTTTGTCACTAACCTAAAAAAAATAAAAAAAATTATAATGGTTTTTCTTTTATTTTATGCACATTCTGGTCTTACATTTTTGTCACTAACCTAAAAAAAATTTGGGAAAAAAAAAAAAAACCCACCAGTGTTCTTGTGGAACTGTTAACCAACCACGGAAGAACGCAGATTTCAGGAGTTCCTCCACCTCACCACTGCTGCTGTGCCTCCCTCTGTAGTAGGACCCTTGTCCCTCCCATCCAGCTGTTCCCCTCCTTAATTTCTTACAATAAATAATGCTGTTCTCGGGAACATCAGCGTAGTTCGTGAAGTAACATAAAAGTTGTCTCGTACCTGCTGCTTCCACTCTGGGCTGATTCTCTTGCAGTAGGTCCAGACCATGTTCTGCATACAGAGCTGTCGCAGGAGCTGGGATGCCTGAAGAAGAAATGGCACAACAAATGAAAACAGCTCAAAATTACTGACAAACCAATTCAAACAGTGAAGACAGATGAGAAGCAACTGCAGAAAACGCACTGCTGAACTACAATACTGTTTCATTACTGAGAGTCGCTTCTAAAATTAAATAACAGGAAGTTTGTTTTCCACCTTTCTAAGAGAGTTTGCCCCGCAACATTCTCCAACTGCTTTAGAATGGAGAATGAATACCAGGAGCACTCCACTTTACACTGCTGTGCCCTTCCTCGCTTCCAGCTGTACCTGCATTCCAAACAACCAAGGACCTTTGGGTAAGATAACTGGGACTTTCTGCAGTATTTTGTTTTGATCAGATAAAAAACCCAACTCTGCCAGATGCAGAATAATAATGGCAATAGAGGAAGTTCAGTATGTTCTTCACAGGCAACGACATTGCCATCGCAGCCAATTTAACTTTCCAGAGGGAACTTAATTTGTTGAGAGAAAAAGGGAAGAAAATTTCAGAAACGGATGAGAAAACCACTAGAAAATGGTGTTGCAACAGCACCACACTCTCAAGAACTTTCAATACTATAGCTCTAATAATTTGAGAGATATGCTGTAATTACACCCATGTGATGATGTGTGGATTAATTCTACTAGTAGAGATGCTAATGCAACGCGGAACTTGAGCGAGAACCTGGTTCCTTCTTGCTCTGGTAGCAGGAGGGTCCCCTCAGGCCTTTGCTGGCCCGTGGTCTTCAGTACTGCCATTCGTCCCCTCCACCCTGCGGATCATTCATCTGACCCTGGTGCGGCTGTGCCTACCTCACAGAGCGAGGGAGGAGGAGTTGGCCATGATTTGTCCAAAACGTTTTTTGGCAAATTACGCTTGAGGTTCATCAGGAAGGAGAAGCGGATGTAATCAAGGAAATACTCGTTCTCTGGGCAGCGAGGGTGGTTCCGGTAAATAAAACCTTTAATGAACCTGAGGAAGAAGAAAATTTTGTTAGAAAATTAGAGGTATTTAGAGGTCTCTTCCAACCAAACCATTTTCTGGGATTTACTTAGTTGTAATTTATTAAAAAAAAGCTCTGACACTATAGTGACAAGAAAGTTTATTCTTACCATCCTATTGTTAAGAAACAAGTACCCATTTGATGGCTTGGCTTATTCTTTACGCACCTTCTGATAGTCTCTACTGCCCACTTCTTCTTGGCAGCTTTTCGGCGTCCCAAGGTTCCCCGCCACCAGGACTGGATCGCTATTGCTAAAAATAATACAAAGATTTTCCCCTAAGTGAGCTCCTTCGTACCAATATTGACGCCGTACAAAACTGGCAACAAAGAGTGCTCAAGAAAGCCCGCTCTGTAAGTAAACAGCCTTCAACATGGCGTTAGGGAAAGAACAGAATTTAAGTTCTTAACAATATGACACAATGGATAAATGTCAATAAAAAGCACCGGCAGATGGGAACCGCTGTGTGGGGGCTGCTGGGTGAACATGAGTTAAGTGGAAGGACTGGGTACCGCACCGACACCTTCCATTCTACTTCCAGCAAGGCTTTGGGGACGCTCCTTCTTGCCCATCAAACTCAAGTCATCTCTGACAACAACGGCCACTTCAAACCGCACAATTGCACAGCACTGCGGTTTCCTCTCTCTGTCTCATACCTGAGTGTTTCATGTGCAGGAATTTCTTTCGACGGTAGAAACCTCTCCATGTGGCCTGCATTTTTGTGGCTGAAATTGCAAGAAAAACAGCAATTTGAAATTGTGACCAAGCAGATTTTGGTAGAAAAAGGGTCAACTTTTTAAACAAAAATCCCCCCACCCCAACAAACAGAAAAAAATAAATCAGAAAACAGACAGGTAACTGTCCACGAAGCTACTGCAGTGCGTGTGACTCACCCAGACTCTGCTTCCTCACTTCCAGAGCATCTTCCGTTGCAAACAAGGTCTTGGGAAAACGGATAAAAATCTTTGTTCTACAAATAGAAATAGAGAATTGTGTTTAACATGCCGGAGAAGTTTGCTTCCTGCCCTTAGCATCCCCTTTGGGATCTCTTATCTTTTCCTCACCCGTTAGATAGAGAAGCCTTATTTAAAAGCAATGACATGGATGTCCAATGATTCATAATCTCAAATTAAGAAACTAGAAGAACTAACCGTCCCATTTTGTATTCTTCCTGTTTGTAGCCAAGGTGCTTCACCAGCACAGCCACCCCATCGTGGGGCCGTCCATCCCACGTAGGCCATGTTTCTGGACAAAGTGATTTGTACCTGTAAATCGACAGCAGAAGAAATCTTGGGGAGAGAAGTCCAATCCCCACAGGGCAGCGGGAAGGGAGAGAGGCCATGCTTCTCGCTCCCTCAAGAAAGTAAGTCCTTCAGGTGTAAGGGCTGCCTCTTTGCTGTTCAGAACAGCTCCGCAGCCTCAACATCTGTGGGACCGAGACCAGGGGGAGGAAGCAGCAGGGAGAGAGAAGTCCAAGGAGGTAAATCCTACCTCTGCAGGAAAACTTCGTATTTTCTTCGATATGCAAACCCAGCTCTGCGCACTCTGAGGTTCTCCATCAGCCCTAGGTATTTCACTTGATGTCGGATTAGAACTTCATCAAATCGGTCTTGAGAGGGCGTGAAAAGAGAGAGACGTGATCAATGTATACCTGTCCCTTCATCTGGAGAAGGGGAACGTTCAGTTCTTGGTCGTATCTTACACAATTATCTTTAACCTCTAACCCAGCCTCACGGTGCAAGTCCTACACACCTTACTTTGTGTCTCCTGTCTTCCCCCCCCCGCCCCTTTAATATACATTTATATTTAGTTCCAAAAAGAAGTTCTCCTTTAGGATGTTCTATGCATGCAGGAGGAAGAAATGAGGGAGAATAAAGGTCATTAAAAGGAAGTCACGTGGGTTAATAATTCTTTGCTTTAAACACGACCTTACTCCACCCAAGACCAGTGCTCCCATTCCGATTCCTGGCTGCTGGTACTGCCACCACCTCCCCACAAGAAGCTCTGGCACAGACCCAGAATGAAAAAATCTTGCAGGACTTCTTCATTTGAGGTCCTTTCTGTGCCTCACTGACTGGGATCTAGTGGTCTATATATAGCTGCCATAGAAAAAAAGAGGAAGAGTCACCAGGGTCGTACCAGCCTGTTTGGCATCGTTAGGTTTCATGCAACGAATGTAGGAGGGTTCTTTGGACATCAGAATTTCCATGAGTTTGGAGAGGCTGTTTTTAAACTGAGTTGCTGCCTAGGAGAAAAGAAAGAAAACTATGTATGAAGCGATGACTTACAGCTAGTACTCGTGACTGCAGAACAAACCTCAGTCTCCCAGATATAAATGCAAGAGGCTTGCGTTCAGATTACCGTGTTTTTTATGGTCATCTTTTTTAAAAGACATGTCTTTTAAAAAAGAGGAAATAGTCCCACTTCTATCCAGCTCTTGCGCTCTTACCGTTTCAGGTCTCTTTTTGTCTGTCAGCTCTGTCCTGTCAAAACACTGACTTATGATAGGATTCTCCGAGTTGCACATGGTCTGCAGAGAGAGACGTTTTCAGAGATAAAGTACAGAGTATTCTTCAGAGAACTATCAAAGAAACAGGGGACAAAACTGTTTGTTTGGGTTTTTTTGTTTTCTTTTGCTTTTTAATAGTAAGATGAACTTTGGGCACCTCAATTTGTCTTTTCATAGTGCAGCCCTATGGACACGCATTCTCCAGGTAGAGTCTAGAAGAATCTTTTCCCTCATTTGCCACCCCATTTTAAACCCGACTCCTCGTTCTGCTGAGTATTGGAAACGTCCTCTATCCACACTCACCTCCTTCAGGTTCCGAAAGAGAAGGTCATTGTTTTTATCTAGAAAACCTGGAAGAAAAAGAAACCGCTCAGGCTGCCACCGCTGTTCCACAAGGAACTTCACGACAAGGCAGGAATTTGAGATGGGAAATTAATCTGGTTAATGGAATGATGTGTGGGACGTATTCTATGCCCAGATTTTTCTTTACTATATAGTGAAGCTGTTTTAATTCAAAGGGCAGAGGATGGGAGGCGGAGAAGAGAGTGAGAGACAGCGGAGATGATGCACGCACTTACCTGCAACACTGTAGGTGACCTCTCCAGCATAGTGCAAAAGCCGAAACTCCTCCCGCCCCAGTGACTTGCGAGTCTTTTGGTCAGCGAGCTTGTGCCTGGTGAGAAAGTGAAGAAGCTTCATGAGAAACAAAACATTTGTTTCACGGATTCACTTCAAAAAAGCACTATGGCATTTGATCCAAGAGTGGGACTATGTGAACACAGCAGGGGGGCGGGGGGGAATAAATCTGACTTGCTGATTTTCAAGACCAAAAGTAAATAAAGAGTTATCAACCAGCAAATCATAAAAATGTCGTAAAACGTATTTATGTTTATTTCAAAAGGATGAACTTTCAGCTTCCTGGCGAGGTTGCAGAGTGGTTCTGCATGCACATGAAATTAGAGTAGAGGCAGCAAGGCAAGAGGGCAGTGGAGACGCTGGCAGCAGGCTGGCATACTCCTGAAATGCCGTACAGATCCTAATTCGAGCATAAGCAGAACATTCAGTAAGAATAAAAGGACATTCGGAGCTCCAAAACTGAAGTAAACAACCTGAAAGGTGAAACATGGAATTCACACCCATTGAACTGGAGCGGCGGCAATACGGGTAGGTTACCAAAGTCAAAGGAGGATATCGGTATCGTCTGGGAAGCAGACGGGCACAAAGGTGAGTTACTGCAATATAAACCTCTCAATTTCAGAAGCACCAACACTGCTTAAACCATTCTAATGCAGACACACCTCTGAACACTATTTTTACCAGTAAAATTCTGCTCTGTGTTCTAGTTATTCCTAGGCCCGACTTGAGTCATCAGGCGTCTTCCCCCAGGAAGCCATCGATGCTGGGGAATGGTCTGGCTTAGCCTAATACTCCAAAACGGAGAGTTTGTCACACCTGACGTATTGGGCCGGATCTTGGAAGAGCCAAGAAGCCGCAAGCCTGCGAATTCCTTGGACATATTAGCAGTAGGATGCCAGGAAGAGATGGGTGAAGAGGCAAGTCAGTAACGAGAGTTTTGTTGCTCCTGTTGTACGCTGAAGCGCAGCTTGAGAAGAGCAAGGCAGTTAGTGTTGACAACTTATTCTACATTACCTTAACTCACGATCTAATCTCTTTGCAAAAGAAAAGACGATCATCTTTTATGTGGGACCCAGCATACCTAGGATGCTACTGCCACACACACAATGAGTTATAACGTTATCTAGGAATAATTAAAGCTCTAGGCTCTATCACACACTTGGTTCCTACCAGTATAACTGTCCTCAGCTAGGTGAACACTCACGTGAGAAAGTGAGGGTGGTTCTTCACAGTTTCCTCCAGTTTCTCCAAGAATGTTGTATCTGTGGCATCCCCAGGTCTCAGACACTCTTCATCCTGCAAACACAGGCGTTCTAGCATTCATCTCTTTCTCTGCTTGTCAGCGCGCGGGCCAGCTCTAATTCTGTCTCACTGAAACACTGTCCCAGTTTGACCCTTTGGCCTTTTAGCAGGTGGGGCCATCTCCTAGTTCAACAAGTGGAGAATTGTTGAGCTGAAAAGGAAAACACTTTCCTCCCTCCAGGCTGCCTGGATTGGAAGCTTCTTTCCCAAGAGCAGATGGAGGCGATACAATATGGCTTTTAACGGCGTCACTGTTCAGTGTATCGTTGCTCTTCCCGCCTCCTCAAACAGTCCTAACATAAGCTTAAACCGTTTTTTTCTGTGTTCTTCCCCTTGTTTTCCACGACGCTGCCCCAAATTTATCATTTAAAAAGGTGTTGTCAACTCACCAAAATAGAAATGATGCCTTTGAATTTTTCTTCCACCAAATCACAAATTATTTTGTTATTGAAATACTGAACTGGTTCCCACTATAAAGACAAAAAATCACACTTGGGTGAAAACAATTCTAGACCGGAAAAAAACATGAAAATTTCAGAACATTTCAGACAGCACCTTACTTAAATAATCTTTCTGTTGAATTCGAAACAAAGCTTTTTCACTCATCAAATTTGTTTTCCTGACATTCCCTTCAAAAAGCTTTTTTTTTTAAATCGAAGTATAAGATTGGAAGGGCATTACTCACTTCTAGCTGTATCACACAGAGTTACCAAAGTGTTTCAAAAAGAAAGGGAAAAGGAAAGTTCTTTAAATTCATTTACTTTGGAGACCGTTATTAGCAGCTCCTTCTCTAATCCTCTGGCCTGCAGGAGGTGCTACAAAGGAGACAGTGGAAGCGATGATATTGGCTCTTACCGCTATGCCTTCTGACTCGTATTCCTCTTGTTCCGACTTTAATGTGAGCTCTATGAAGAGCTGCTGCAGTTTTTCATTACAATAATTAATACAAAATTGCTCAAAGCTGCAAACAAAAAAAAAATCAGAAAAATAATCACTAACACTGTACCACAAGTAGAAGCAGCTGTGATCAGTGGGCAGCAGCATGAATGTGTATCTGCATAAATCAAGAGAAATGGAAGAGGTTTAGCAAAATGTTTATTTACTGAATGTATAAATTTAGTAAGTTTAGCGAATCTCACGGAAGAGTTCCAGAAGGAGGGAAAAACGGACATGAAGGGTGGGACACACAGGAACACAAAAACTTTGAAGAAGGGCCCAATAACACTGCAAATTTGAAAGTCATGACTCATGGCTATCTGCCAGAGTCAGGTTCCAGGCTCTGACATAGTCCCATACACGGATTTATAGCTGTGTTTTCCTATTCACCCCACCGTGGAAAGACGCCACAACAGCCACCACTGTGCCGGAGAGCCGGACAAAGGCATAGTTCAAGCTATCGCACGAATATGCCCCAAAAAGGCAACAGTCTCTTTAAAGTACCAGGAACCTCAATAGCTGTAAATGCTACGTATTAGCTGGATGCCCCGAGTGTTAGAAGCCCTGCAATTACCAGTTATTCAACTGATTTCCTGAAGTTTAAACGTCATCTCTTTCTCTCTTATTACTAAGAGAGCCAGAGATGGAATAACGTTTTATTTCACAACGGAGAGAAAACACTGCAATGAAAGAAGTCACGCAGAGTTTACTCAAAACTCAGAGACATCGATTGAAACAAACCTGTTGTGCTGGAAAACCTCAAATCCATAGATATCAAGCAACCCTAGAACTGTTGTACTTCTCCAGCCCGGAAACTCTCCTTCCTGCAATAGGGCAAAAAATAAATGTTGATACGTACTCACAGCTACGATCCATCACTGGATCTTGCCCATTTCGTTACAGCATTTACTCCTTACTCTCTTCTTAATGGAAAACTAATTTAGAAATCACTGTACAGCATGGAGCTTACCATTTCTCTGCTTTGCAGCTAAAAGATTTGAAACTTCCTTTCATGCTTGGTTGGATATCAACAAACAAAAGGTTCATTTACCTTGTAAGCGAGAGACTTGTTAACCTTGTTCACCAGCCAGGAGAAAGTGCGTCCGTATATTGCCTTAGCAAGCGCATCCCTTGCGTAAGCTGCCTGCTCCAGGTTCAGAGGACTGATTAGCTGCGTGCAGAAGGAAAAAAAAAAGCCATTCAACAGCCATTCCACTGAGAGATTAGGTTTCCCTAGTTCACTGTTAATAAACAGCCACTTAACGGCATCCTGTCTGGGCTCAGCTCACATCACTGTCTCCCAGCCGTACAGGCTGCAAAGTCACCATAAGGTTATGGCACTCTCGCACTGACAACCTCCTTTAACAAGTGAGAAGTGACCTGTTCAGTTCTGGTACGAGCGCTGGCGGTGTCTCGCTAGCTTGATCCAATTCCATGTGCCTCCCAGATCCCCAGTTCACGTTCTTACCTCTTCCCCTTTTGCTATGATCTTCTTGTGGATCAACGCGTCTCGAAGAACGGAGCCCTCAACTGCTAGAAGCTGCAAAGCAGTAGAATGTTAATTTATGAAGCAGTATGTTCAATTTATCAGTTCTAGTTTTAAGAGATCAGAAAGGCTAGTCCCCAAAATCACAGTCCAGTGGAACAACCCTTTATTTTCCCATTCGCACTGCAAGATTTCCCATTTGGACCTGAAGACTTTTTTTTTTTTTTTTTTTTTTTGGCAACATCAGTCCTTCCCCCTCCTCCCGCACACCGCCTCCTTTCTGCCTATGACTAACAAATAAATTGGCTCGGTTGTTCTGGCACAAAGAACTGACTAAGCAAAGCCACCGGGGTTCTTTTTTCTTTAAAACTCTTCTCCGGAGTAGGTCTATTCCCATCCCACTGCCTGAAGGCAAAACCCTCAAGTCAGTGGTGCATCAAACGGTAAAGAGAGAAGCTGTCAGTTAAAGGGTTTTGATGTTGATATTTGCATGTTATTTAGGTCAAATAAAAGTAAATTTATGAAAACTTCTAAATCGTGTTCTAAAATGGTACAATGGTACCAAGTTCGAAATAAGGACACCTCTCTAATTCATCTTTCATGTACTCTATCTCCAACTGGTGATACTCACCCTAGCCAGATATTTAATCTGATTCTCCGTAGTGACCTGAGCATTTCCTTGCTCGTCAGCAGCAAACTGCACGTTCCCCAGATGCAGAACGCTAGCCACAATGCTCAGCAAATCCTAGGATGGACGCAACGGGCAGGAACCAGGATCACGAAATGAAAGCACAGCGAGAAAAGGCAGTGAGATTTTTGTGTTTATTAACATTTTATGAGAACATTTTGTATTTTTTCAGGATTTTTGCAGAGAATACATTCACTCTGAAGGCTGCCTTCGGTCAGACATAACAAATCAAAGCAGAAAAAAATCCTTAAGAGTAGGAAAATCAGCTGTGCTGTCAAACACGTCTTACCTCCACCTCGTTGTCATTGAAGCTTATAATGGACAAGGCTCTTCGCACAATCTTCCAGTCATTTTTATCATTTATGGAACTGACCCTTGCACAGTGACCCTAAAAAGACACAGTTTGATGTAAATAAGTAAATAATTGTCGAAGACGCATTACTCATGCTCAGTGCACTTCTGCCATGTGTTTCTCTTCACAGCAGTCATCTCAGTGTTATTTTTGAACTGAGGGAAGGAAACCACAAAGCCAACTGAGAATATACTGGTCCTATAATATAACAATATTATAAGAATTACTAGTTAATCCACACCTTTACCAAATAGTGATACTGTTGTGGGCTCTTTTCCAGGCCCAGCCTTCGCAGTAAGTCTTCTTCCCCTCCTTCTAGCAGCTGATAGAAAATGTGGAAGTTCCTCTCTCCGTGATTCTGGTGCACAACTCGGGATTTCTCCAGGAGGTAGTTCAAGATGTGGCCCCCAACAGGAGCCCCCTAAATCAAACCAGATACATTGAAATAGTTCATCAACACAGAGGAAAACATTTCCGCTTCTTGGTGGTCTATTAAAAGACAAATAGGATACAAAATGACAGCCTACAAAAAGACAGAAAATCATCCATCATTTTGTATCACAATCTCTATTTCAGCTAAAACATAGTGGCAGTTTGAGTTTCGAAATGCATGCGAAATGACCTATCAAATGAAAATAACATGCCATTATACAGATCATGGCTACAGCACATACGGAATGGGATCTTGACTTGTGTAAAATTCCTTCTCAGAAGGAATTAAACACAAAGGAAAAGCAACAAAACTGAGCGTGGAGGGATTACATGCTGAGACGTTTGAACGACTGCAGTACGCCGAGCTACTCGGTTCTTGCACTATGTTCATAGAGTGGGGCAATTTGGATCAGAATCGAAACAAACGCTATGCAAAGTTACACAGGGCAGAGATCATCTTCAGATCACAGCTGGCTTACGTGGATTTAGCCTGGGAGTATCCATTTGCGTGGTGCACGTATACCCTAGAAATAAGAGGATTTAATCTCACTGTCTCCTTATACAGAGAAATGAGGGAAGAAAGAAAGGAAAGTGTGTACTATAAAATCCTCTGGAACCAAACTTTGCTACCACAGACTCTGCTTACGCCATCATCAAGGGAATGCAAAACAATCGCTCCACGCACACATCAGTACAAGAAAGCACAGGCAACAGAGACCTGCTATGACCGGGACCAGTTCTGAAGTATAACACAGATTTTAAGTTACCCTGTAATCAAACTGCACATCCATGTATTTCCCAAATCGGCTGGAGTTGTCATTCCGAAGGGTTTTTGCATTTCCAAAGGCCTGAAATAAAAACGATTAGAGAAAAATAATTAAGTATCAAATAAGATTATTTATAAACGCTTTGGTGAAGCTGCCGGTCATTTATTTACAGCCATTAAAGCCTAGGTTTTTCCTTTTTGCAAGGGAAACCAAGAAGGAAACAGATTGCTACCCAAATTCTAATGCTGATCTTCATACCCAGTGCAAGCACTGCAGATGGAGCATGCCTCTGAAAATGTTTCCATCCCCCCTAGCAAGCTTATTTTAATGCCACTTCACTGCTGACAACACGTGTCACGTCTGCCAGTCATTTCAAAGCTTCCTCTTTCATCACAGCTACTTGCTTACCCTCACCCGCAGCTCCGCTCACAGCAGGCACCACCCGAACAGCCCTAGGCCTGCCAGGCTTTCCCCTCGTGGGGAGCGCACCTTTCCCGTACAGAGCGGAAATATCAAAGGCAACTACAAAGACAGCTCAGGACTGGACACTAGAGGACACCACAGCACTAGAAAATACACCCACGAATGCATTTATCAGAGGGCAACGCTGCCCACAGCGGCTGCGGCTGCTTCTGGCTTTGCAAACTTACGCAGCGCACCAGAACTCTTCCCACACCAAATGCCTGTGTCTCCCTGCAGCCTGCCCACTCCAGAATTGCTCCTGGTGGACCGGAAAGGGCCGAGTGAGTTCAGCAGCAGATGGCCATTGCTTTGGCTTGGGAGCAGACCGGGATTCCCCTGTGTGCAGTGAGAACGATCTGCCCACATGCCGTGAACCAGTGTTCCCGCTCTGCACAGACAGCTCGGTCATGCCCAGTGGGGTCCAGCTGCTCCCACCCCCTCAGCTGGAAAATGTGAGTGCTGCTGATATGACTCAATGTCAAGTTTCCGTGCTGCAGGCTCTAGAGTTACCTCCAGGACGGGATTGGATTGTAACAGGCGGTCCTTCACGGTTTCGACCTGCTGACTGGCTGGACAGGTCACGGCGTAGTACTGCAGGATCTTCTTGGTGGCCTCTGTTTTGCCAGCCCCGCTCTCCCCAGAGATCAGAATACACTGATCCTTCCTCTCCGTGCGCAGGGAGCGATATGAATTGTCTGCAATAGCGTAGCTAAGGGACAATGACAACCAGGCATTAGTTTGTTTCCACAAATGAAGGGCTGAGACTCCTCAGCTAAGATTATCCCACAGCGCGAACTCCAGGCAGGGACACCTCAGGAAGAAGCACGTATCCATAGGATGGGTAAGAGCGTATTGCTTCTGCACGCCGGTGATGAGACAGGAGATCGCTGTGAACACTTTCTGACATCTTTATACACATCTTAACCCCTGGGCCAAGTTTCTGGCACAAATCTATCAAATTCCTTTAAAAACTGTCCTTTTGACTCTGATGAGAAGAGTTTCTGTAGAAGATGACTAAATGGTGCAGATAAACTTACTTTTCTAAATATACAAGAGCTCTCAACATTGGTCCCGCAGGACAAAAAAGCTTTACATTCAGGAAACGCCTTGTTTTCCATCAATCTTTATTCTAGCTTATCTTTTAAGTGATGACACACTCAGAAGCTCACGACTGCACTTTGCTATCTGGGTGGCTCCTGAACAGCCCAACCTCTGGCAGCTTCTCTTGGACTGTAGAAAGAACGGGATAAGCCAGCACAGACTGATAAGCATCCCGCAGGCTACTTAAGCTACCACAGAACTTAGGCCAAACGCTACCCAAAATACCAGACGGTTGCTCCTGCCTGCGTACAGCCAGGGTTTATTGCTGCTGGCGCTGGAGCCCTCCCTGCTTCTTCCTTTGCCGCTTTTACTTTCTCTTCTCTTTTCCTCCCCACAATAGACCAGACAGGATTTTATACCAAGAATCACACACACTTCTACAACGCCAGAGAGCAGGGGGATGAGTCTGACAATGGTGGCAACTGCTTACAGAGGGAGAGAGGAAAAGAAGGACCAGGGGGATGCAATGGAAGAGGATAAGAGGGAAGAGGAGCGTTAGCCCTTCACAATGCACTCATATAAGATGACCTCCATAACAATATTTTCAGCTGTCTTACATGTGGTGATCAAGCAGATATCCTGTCTTCATACGCTTGACAACCTTCTAGTAGCTTTGCTTTTTTTGTTTGGTTTGGTTTTTTTTTTAAACTCTCATGCTGTGAAATTAATTAGAAATAATCACACCAAAATAACAGCCGTGGCCTTCTCAGGTCTATTAATATTTGGTGCTAAGGCAACACCAATGAGCTACCTAGCAACACAACTGCACGCTTACCCCACTAAAGTCACCAAGTCCTTCTCTTCCCATCCAGGTTCTGCCTCTGGAGTATTTTGAAAACAGTTGAATAAATGTAAATTTAATTTAAATTTTAAGAACTGCCTCTAGACTGCGTGCCTTTATTGGGTGATTTTATAGTACTGAAAGTGCAAGCAGAAAGCCAGCAGTCACGGATACCACATACAGAATCACTTCACTTAAAGAAGTTTATGGTCCCATTTGCAGTCGCCATATCCGAACCCCCTGGCAGGCTGTAAGTAAGGCAGGATGTGACAGATCACTCTGGGAAGTACGCTGTGTTTCAAGCCCACAGGGATAACTTTTCTCCTTTGAACGACTACGTGCGACGCACTTCCCAGAGAACCCAGCGCTCAGGCCTAGCCTTAAACTAATTTTGACACTGGAATAGCAATATTGAAGTATTTTGGCTTTCTAGAATCAGTTTAGAATAAGAGAAAGAGGAAAAAAGACACCTGAAATACTGTAGAAGGGGAATCACAGAGTACTACAGTACAGAGCATTTCAGTGGTCCTCCAAATATTTTTAAATGCATAAATAATCAAGTAATGTAATGTTTTGTGATGGAACGATAAAAACAGTTAACAAAATATACTGTTTTCCCAGTTGGAGCAGTACTGGTATTCGGTACTGCAGCTCTCAAGGGTTTACTTACGAGCTGCACCTTTTACAATTTCTTATGGGACTAGTTAAAACAAGAAAGAGAACAGCTTAAGTAATAATCGGCTACTTTGTGATTTAAGTCACTTTGTGTAGCACATACAGGAACTAAAGCAGAGCTGCTTAGCACTCCGTGTTATACGTGAGCACTGCCATCACGCTCAGTCCTGTACCTGCTGCACACAAATAAAAAGGCAGCCACAGTCCCAACGATTTTCCAGAGAGTCACAAAATTCTCACCTGAGGACAGAGAAGCCCTTGAGAGTGCCCTGATCACGGGCAAAAGTGGCTGCATCTAGGCCAGGTCTCTGCCTGGAAGGCAGGACTGAAGGTAACCCATGCGGCAACAACAATTTGCAAGTAAGAGTTGACAGGAGAGTTAAGGCTGGGGGTGAGGCTGGACAGCCTGCGGCCGGAGCTGCTACCCCCGCACCCTCTCAGTTGCTTCACCAGGAACTGCCTGACACTGATTTAAGCCACTGCCAAGTTACTTTCTTGGGGCAGATCTCTTATTTGGGGCACCTGCACATAGACACGATGTATTGACGCATCTAGATCAAGCAGAGAACTTCGCAGGTTTGAATGCAGGGTTTTTCAGGTTTAATCGTCCCCCACGTAAGTCCACACCACAAGCTGAAACACTATAAAAATCACATTTTTATCATAACAAGTACAACTTCAAGTGTTCAGACTTTCCCAGATAATGGTGCTTGCAGCGCATTCTGTTTTGCTTACTCTCCTGGGCTATGTGCCAGTAATAAGAAACAATCCAAATAGTTCGCTCAAAAATAATATCACTTACTTCTCCAAGACCTCTTTGAAAAAAAAAAAAATTAAAAAAAAAAACAACCCACAAAAAACCTCCAAGAGGTGCTCAGAATTTGGCCCTTGGCCACAAAAGAAAGCATTTTGGAGCCAAATGTCCTCAGCTCTCAGTCATCGTTCTCTTTCAGTCTGACAAAAAAAATCCAAATGCTTTCAAAAATAACTTTAAACCTCAAACTTTTTTTTTTTTTTTTTTTTTAAAATGGGAAATTGGGAGTGCTCACCAGGCCAGACCATGTAAATAAATACATTCCTTGTTCCAACAGGCTCACGGTATCTTAGCAACAAGGGAAATACCAGATAAATATTGGTCAGGCAGTAACAGCAGAGGTAGGAAAGAAACCACCACACATATAGACACACTCTTTCCCCTAGTTAGCCCTATGCTGAATGAGCGATGTAGCAGCAGGGGAAACTCACAGCCTGGACACGCAGACCCCAAGTAACCCTGGAACAATGAACTCCTGTCCTGCCAGGGCTCGGTAAGCAGCGCTGTTCCTCCAGCCAGGAAGGAACCAACTCCCTTTCCAAATACTGCTCTTGCAAACGCAACTTATCCTCTTTGGAGAGAGGAACAGGAATAGAAAGAGCCGTACACCACACCCTCCGAAGGATCCTTTATATCCCTATGATTTTTAGTGCTGCATCTGGGACAAGGAAAAGTCCTATTTGCTCGTTTTCACGCGTCATTATTGCACACGCCTGTGTGGGAATGGCACAAACTGCGCTGTTTACCCACAGGCCACTCACAGGTGAGGAGAAACTTCATAGAAGCTGACACCGCGGTATCGCTCCATGTTCTGTTTACTGTAGATTTCCAGTTCCTTGTATGGATTAACAGACACCAGAACGGAGCCAATGTATGTCTGAAAAAGAGAACACAAAGCAGAGAGGTTACAGAAGGTCTGGCAGCAGAGTCTCTGAGAGCCCAGGCTACTCTGAAGGCCGTATGTTGTTGACAAGGGCTGCCTGCGGCGGTGCGCTGGGGATGCTGCTGAGGGCTTCCAAAGAGGCCAAGGGTGCTGAAGAAGCGACCTCTTAGCGCGACGAGAACGACTTTGCAGGAGTTATGCCAGACATGTGATCCTTGCTGAAAAAACAGCACCTACAAGCAGTTTTAACAAGCAAGAAAGCGGGATTATTTCTAATATACCATTTGGGATCAAGTTCAAGCCTGGTGTTGCTGAAAGCCCACCACAGAGTGAATTCGTGAAACGGAAGAATGTGGTGCAAGTTGGATTTTCAGTGCTGGCAAGACCTCAGCTGGAGCGCTGCAAATGAGTCCCTACATCTGTTAACATGACAGCATCCCAGACTAGTTCTGACACAAGCAACCATGGCCTATTAAAGCTGATACCATCATCTCTAAATCCAACTGCAGAGCTAAGCTATGGTACGTCTTCTGGAGCAAACGCCCAAATTCAGGTCACTGACGAACACTTTGGCTTCTGTCACTCTGCTACTCACATAGATCAGATTCTCCTTGAAGCGCTTACGCAGGTTTTCAATAAACGCTGCTTCGCTGGTGAAGTTCTCAAGCAGGACAAAATCCTGCACCCCCACACGGTCGCGGGCCGTCAGAGCGCTCTCCATGGTCAGCCGAATACCGTTAGTCCCCGCTCCCTGCAACCAAAAGCAGAGGAAGGTTGGGATGTCTCTGGTTCTGTATGCAGCTCACTGAGTCCACAAGAACGATTAACCACAATTACCCACGGACAACCTATAAACAGGAGAGGATATTAGAATAACCCCACTACTGTTAAAAAAAGGCTAGTCAACGTATACTAACACTTTATCAATTGCTTTATACTAATTGCTTTGATGGAAGACAAACCAGCGTTAGGGAAAAATTATTGCTAAACTTCCAATCACTTTAAAGGAATCAATCAATCAAACAAGCATTTCATAAAAAGAATAAAACTTGGATTTCCTTTCCCAGGAGTGAGACTGAAATGTGTTCTCCTCTCTACTTTTCTCTCTCATTTCATAACGGGAAGTCATTTCAAGGCAAGGAATCTTTTATGACTAATGATGATTCATCTCATGAGCAAACAGCTTCACATCGCTGACCAATTTAAAAGCTTTAGCAAGATACCCAATGGGAAAATTCTGGGAAAATTCTAAACTAATGAGAAATGGGCACTTCTGCATCCCATGCCACTGAATTTACTGTGACACTAACATCTATTCCATGCATCGAGCAACTTCTATTCCCTGACCCTCTTTTAAAGGTTACATTTTCAATGTGACATGGTTCAGACACAGCCATCTTTGGAAAACACAGGTCTGCTGACTTCTTACTTCACTCAACCTCACGTACTAAAACAGGGAGAGGAAATGTGCACCAAGTGACTCAGTCGCTGCTTGCGGGGAAAATTTCTACTAAAGGCAATTAGACCCAATGGACAGACGATGTACAAGGCACAGAAGACAAGAGACTACAGAAATCAGAGACAGGAGATACAACGTATTATAAACCATTTGCCTCACATCTGTCTGCATTTTCTTATCATATTCTTAAATCCTTCTTTCTTTGCAAACTCCTCACAGCAAGCACCCTTCTCCTAAATCATTTCCCTAAAGCACTAATGCATTTCAGAGAATCTGTTGTTATATTCTGGGATGTTGCCATCACTGGCACAAACGCCACTGGAGCTTGCTCCTGAACCGGCTCATGCACCCTCTCCTGTATTAGTGTTACGAACAGGGAATGCCGGACCCCTGCTGCAACGCTGTCGTCCAGCCCCAAAAACCCTGCACAATGACGTAGATGATTTTTGCTGACTCACGTTGTCAGGTAGTTCCTTTCTGCTCCTTCTCAAGATATAATAGTGGTCAGAGCACAGGGACTGATGGCGTGCAGGGAAAAAAAAAAAACAAACAACCTTGGTCAGAAGAAAATTTAGCGTAAGTTTTGTAAAGCAGTAATAAAGGCAAGACTCACTGAAATATAAATTTGGGCCCAAACGGGTGCAAATTCCCTCAGTCTGCAGTTGTTTAGACTTACCAATCATTTACAAATGTAGTTTTGCCTATTTCTGCAAGGTATAATTGGCTTTCTTCCTGAAAGCCCAGCCTCTAGGCGTAAGTGATTGCATGAAACTAGCAACTTTCACAAAGAAAAATTAGTTCCTACAACTTGCTACTAGGAAATCTGAAATCCAGATCCACTCGTAATGGCTCAAACACCACAAAGAAGCATCATTTCAATTGCCCCTTTTATTTTTTCCAATTAGTCTCATGGTCTGGAAGGCCTGATTTCTAAGCTTCGAAAGATCCAGTTTGGGAAGAATTCTGCAGATACCGTCATAAGTAATCTTTTTAAAATACCCAAAACATTCCAAGCCCATTCCTCCGCACCTTCAGCAAAGTGCTTTGTTGTCTTCTTCTACCCTATTTGCCAAGGTGAAGAGGAAAGGGATAAGCCCTGGAGAAGAAAGGTGGTGAGATAAAGGACAACGCTGGCAAAAGAAATAGGGATAAATCACATAGAAACAAACTCTGCCTAGAAATTAGAATCCTTCTATCAGAGCAGTGCAATCCTGGAGCAGCTTTTGGACAAGGTAATGGGAACAAAGGCAAAACCAAAAGAAAATAACTAGTTTTCAAGTGGATAAGTTTATGAATACAGTTTTAAAACACAGCTGCCTCAAAAATGACTGAGGAGAAACTTCCACCCTCGCACAGTTAATCCAAGTTTATATAATCCTAAAGACTTTCACAGAAAACGTCACTTCGCAGTTTCAGCAGCTCTTTCATCAGCCACTCCCTCAGCTCAGGACAAACTGATCCCAGCCGTATGCATCCAGCCCAAGGAAGAAGCAACCTATCCTACTTAAAACACAGAAAATTGCACTTCGTCCGCCTCCTCTGGGACGGGCATTTAAGGCTAAGTAGCTTTCAGTTTCCTCCATGCTTTTTTCTTCTCATTCAACTCCAACCTCTCTCCACGAGAACAAAATAACTACCTGAAATTTTCAGTCAGTTTTTTAAAAAAAAAAATGAAACACCAAAATAAATGCAGCTTTTCAGCAATAATTAAATGTGACCAGATTACCTAGTCAACATGATGCAGTCAGATTCTCCAGAATATAAACTTTAACCACAGTGTTGTACCCTCCCGAGCCTAAGTTCAATGCAAATATAAACGTCAGTCATAAACCACAGCTCAGCAACATGCATTGCTCTGTGCCAGCATTTGCTTTATTGCTTATGTCCAAGTCTACCACTGACTTAAAATGTCAACATTAACTGTTTGACTGCCAATAATGCAATGTAAAAGGAGGTGAAAATAAATCTTTTTTGCAAAATGGAAATAAAACAGTAATGAAGAAGGAAGAAAGTGGGGAAAGAAGACACTATTTAGAGAAAATAATCACAATGATGACCATATGTTCCTCCTGAACAATGAGTGTGACAGTAAGGCACTGAATAAATTAAAATAACTGAAGTGTTAGTTATTTTATGTTAGCAGGCAGACATCAAATCTGGTGGCTGTAAATTAATGCTAGAAAACCCAGTCTGGGGGGTTAACTACGTTACAGTGAAGCTAATTAACCATTAAAGCAGTTTGCCTACGGACAGGACTGGCTCCCTTAGCGTCTTTGCAGTGGATAGATTTATCTCTGCCAAAACGCCTCCGGCTGACGTACAGTTCGTCTGCAACATCCTCTGCTCTGTGCTGTGCAAGAGATCAGCTTGGACAACTCCGAAAGCCCTGTGCCAGGGAGCATGTATTCCAGATGATTAGGAGAACGTAGGCTGTGAGGGTCTGCTTAGACCCTTCCGTGTGAAAATCAGTTTTCCTTGAAGCTGCTAAGAGAGTACAGCGGTAGACGAGTCGTTCCGACAGGGAGAACATGGGCGAAAGGACCGTCCCACCTGCCCTCTGTGCAGCTGCACCCTTTGGCTTGCACTGGCTCCAGTACTTGTGCAATAAGCTAGACTGGAAATCTGACATAGATTAAAACTAACTCAGATTTTACTTTTTTTTAAATAATTATTTTAATCCAGGTCATTTTCCACTACTGGTTCCACACATAATCACTCACAATGGCCGACAGATACGGTGGCACAAGATTGGGAACCACAGCGGAGACGGGGAGGAGCAAGCATCTCAGCAGCGGGGCCAGCTCCTGCTGTTTTTAAGTGCTTGTGAAACTACCACCTGAGAGGCAAGTTAGGTGTAGTCTAACGGCTCACCACCACCAAACCGAACACATCCCCTCCTTTGGACTTTGCCTCCCTGGCATGTGTTAACGCAAGCAATTACCTATCTCTAAGCCGAACCAATGCAACTCACTAAATCAGCAAAACAAAGACCAGGAAAAAAGAAGCCGGTAGTTTTCTGTCAAGGTAGTGAGCTGAATCACCTTACCATGGGATCAAGGCGAGTGTCAGACCCAGGGCAAGGAGGAAAGGGAGCACAGGTGCCCTTTGGACAGTAACAGTTATAGGTCAGCTCAGCCGTGTGCAACTTCACCCTGCCTATAGGAAACAAATGGAGGACCAGGCAGAATCCCAACCTTTGCAGGATATACCATGCTAATGCCACACCCAGCACAGGCTGCAAACAGGGAACTGCAAAAAATCTGAGCAATCTCCATCTGATCTTGGTGCCTGCGGGCTTAGGAGTGCCTGTGTCTTCTCTCAAACCGGCCTTTTATCCCTTACTAAAGATCACTGTCCTGATGGTCACTCCTGCTTGAGAGAGTACAAGCTGACTTTTGCCGCTGCGTTTCTCAAACCCACCCCGAGGTACAGTGCCAAGGGACTCATTCCCACCCTATTTTAACCCACTCTTTGCTTTTAATCTCTTCTCCAGAGCCGTCAGCACAACAGTGGCTCACTGCCAGGAAAGGAAAAGCTGTCACTCCTGAATGGTGGGGACCAAGCCAGTGCAATTACCAAAGCGGTACTACTTCCACATGCCTTTTTCTTCCGTGTGATTAAATTTTGGGAAAGACTTTCAGCTGGTGTAAATTGGTGCTGCTCAATGCAGCCTGCAGAGCCAGGTTTACATTGGCTGAGGTTCCAGCCTTTCTTTGTATTCATACAACAGAGTCAACAAAACCAGAAAATACCCTTCACAAACAACTCTTGGGAGTACAAAAGCACTCAAGACTATACCAAAGAGTTTCCTAAACTGAACTAGTAAGTCTCTGACACATTATTGTGAAGGTGTAAAGAAATATTTTTCTTTTAAATGATGCTAAATGCCAAAGTATGATACAGACTTTCCTCTGCTTAGGACTGGGAGATCTAATACACCTCAAAAATGAAAACCAAGACCTTTTGCTCTGCACAACAAAATCCAAAGTACTTGAGTCACTCAGTCACTCTGAGCACATCAGGGAAATTTTCTTTTGTGAAGGAAGATTGAGGACAACTGCCACAAGCATAGGAGTTCAGGGATGATGCGAACTGAGCAAGAAACTCCCCCCACTGCTTTGTCCATTGGCTGGTCTATGGCTCTGCAATACCCAGTAGCCCAACATGTGTGTAGGAAGGAGTCTTTTACACCAAAATTTCCCAGCCTTGATTTTCCCAAGGGGCAACTGAATGGTCAGTGTTGGCACAGCAATTCCAGATACACAAGTAAGCGCTGCTGACCGCTGAGAGAACAGGCAGCACCTGGCAGCTCAGGCAACTCTCACTCCTTCCTGGAGCATCCACGAGTGATGTATGTGAAAATGCCTGGAGCTCTCAAAGTCAATGGTCTTACATGGAGCAGGGAAGCTTTATAATCACCTGATTTAGAAAGAAAAGTCACACGACGTAAACAAGATTTCTGCTTCAACATCTAAAAATGTATGTTTTAATATTTTCCTCTGACAATGCATTTTTACAAATTAGCTAGTATCCATTCAGTAGACCAGGAGGCTTGCACCAAAACGACTGCAGGAAGCGGGTGCCATATGGAAAGAGGCAAGCATCTTTATCTTGGTATCAAGTGAAAGATGATTGATCTGCAGGTTCCACAAATAGTTACAATGCCGGGAACGGAAGAACAGGCAAGAACCAAATGTGAGTGGGAAGGGAAATTCAGATTAGATTCTGGAAGACAATAAGGAGTCTGAACCAAGAACAAACTTCTTGTGGGGAGGTGGCAGTTAAAACACATTTGTCTCCTGGATAGTATGACATTCTTCACTGCCATGCCAAAGCTGCAGGAAGGAAAAAAAAACATCCCCTGATTTCTACTCCACTCTACAGCCTGGGAAAGGGTTTGGACACGGCATGGGCTAGACAGCAGAGCAGACAAAAATCAACCATTTTACCCAGGGCTTCAATTCCTGAGGTGCAGAATGGGATAGCTCTTCTGTCCTTTTACATGGAGAAAGCAATAATGAAAACAACTGAGGTGGACCTGGACCAAGGGATCTTAGTCAAGCACTTGCCGCCTGCCAGCGAATCACTGACAGATTGAAGTGCAGCCACTTAGGATCCTCCTTCCTTTTGCCACACTGAAAGTCAGCTGCACGTTTTAAGACACAGAAAACTGTTAGTCAACAACTGGGTTGGAAAGAGGGTTCCCTGAGAGGCAGCTCTGTATCTCGCGTAAAAATCCTCTGCAACCAACCACATGGATTTATCTGCGCTTTCTGAAGCCATCTGAGCTCAGACAATAATTTATATGACCCAAATCTCAGGCATTAGACTTGTTTAATGAAAAAATGTAACAACAAAATGAAATGTTTTATTTTGCTTTTAGTTATGTAAGCCCGCCCGATGAAGAGTGCAGTGTTTCCCACAAGGTGGTAAGCTGTTCTGAGCAGACAACTTGAGAAAAATCAGAACTGTCAGATCAAACGGGATCAAAACCAGGTAACAACTGTGATAACACAGACTAGTAGAGTTAAAGGGAACAACTTCAACTTGCAAAAAAAGATACCATGTCAGCAGCTGCCACTCAAGGACCATTTATAGCAGAATCAGTTTTTATTCTTGCTTCTTTTAGAGCAATACATCGCCAACAAAGGAATGTCTGGTCAGGGAGCACTTGCCCATGCGCAGAACCTAGTTCTCCCTCTCAGATATCTCCCCTCCTGATCCTAAAACACATGTTGAATGGATGTAACTATAGAATACACTATTCAAAAAATGATATTAAGGAGCGAGAATTGCCACTTCCTTGACTAATTTCTGTAAACAATTTATTTTGAAGTCTTCCATATTTTAAGTAGGGACAAACCAGAATACATTAAACAAAATAATTGGAAATACAGGGTAAGCAAGCTTATTCTGCTCTCGCAAAGATTTGCTATGTCCCCACTAGCTAATTGCCTAGAAGTTAAAGTTCTGCCTCCCTCACTTTCCAAACTACAGAACCATTTAATCTCCCACCCCAAAATGCAAAGCAGAATGGGAAATGTAAGCCATGTATCACACTGTGTGTATTATTTTAAGTATCTGTTAAATGCATGTAGGTCGTGGGTAGTTAGAACTGTGAAAGCAAAAATTTAGTCTTTTGAAAAACAATAATGCAGGGTGTCGATGTTGCTGCAATTAATTGTGACTCTTAACATACTAACCAATGTCATTTGACACCTGCAACATTTAGAATAGTGAGGATCCATATCTAAGGAGCTCAAATGTAAATTAGAAATGCAAATTAGGATGGACCAGAAACCAAAGAAAGCCATGGAGATTTGCATGACAAGCAGGTAATATTATTTGTTCAATGTTTATAATGTAATTATATTTTCTAGACTTTACTTTTTTGAGGGGGATGGGAAGTAAGTTAGGAAAAAAAAAGAGAAGCAATTTGTAGCGAAAAGAAAAAAGTAATTATAAGAACTGATTTGAAGGAGAAGAAAAATATTTAGCCCTAAGAGAGGATCCTGATATTTCAATCAAGCAGCTAAATATAAAATAGCAGTAAGAAAAATGAACAAGGCAAACCAGAAAGATCACCAAGGCTGGAAAAGTAAATACACTGAATTTCTATATTTAGGGAGCTGACATTTTTGCTCCTGAACAGATGACAAAAGCTGTTGCTAGTTAAAAGATGTTGCTGATCACAGTATGCATAGCAGTACTACCTGTGACCTCAGGTCACAGGCCTGTGCATCCCACAGTAGCTTCAGAAGACAAACAGATGGCATTAAAAGCAAAAACTCAGATCACTGCCCTTTCCAAATAAGTTTTGCCATTGACTTCCAGATCAGACCGAGCAGGTGAGAGGGGAGCTGAAACTCAAACACTGGCCTACAGGTAAGAATCACTGCATGCACTTGCTCCCCCTGCCTCCCAGCTTGCAGCGACGGGTGCTGACCCTGCACCCTCATTCACTGTTCTTTGATAACTGCTGTTACATTCCCCCCTAAACACGCACATCTGTTCGCCCTCTCACTGCAAATACTGCGGGTCTCACACTGTTACTCTTGCAGCTCTCTGGCCTTCCCCACACCAGACATTCCCACCTTCTCCACTGGATTCCACACGCCCCACACAACCATTTCAGGCCATTATGTCTTTCAAAGATAGTAAAACTTTCCAAACAGAACAAGCACTCCAGTGCATTCCCAGGGCACGTGAAGGGCACTTCCACACCCACACGTTCTCTCGGAGAGTATCAAGCACCACCCTAGACAGCGTCACTGCTTATCACGCTCACATGTATCACATCTAAAACCTTTTCTCCATATCCACTGCTGTATAGAGGTTTGCTGGCTCCTACAGTCCTCCACGCCAATAGAAATCCAAGCACAAGCCTCTCGAGCACTACCATCTCCACCTTCAAATGCGCTGCCACAGGGAGGAACTAGGCAGGTCCTCCAGAAGCTCTGCGGTTCCCTTCATCACTAAGACCCTTTCTCAGACAGTGGTCAACACTAGACTATTCGGGAAAGCATGCAAGGATTGTGCAGGTATGGGATACTCCAGTCCCATGCACTCTTCTTCAACAGTCAGAATGCCTAAATCTACAGACATGACGTTTTCAATCCTTCTCTTTCTAAATTTGGTAGGTTTACCAATTAAAGCCTTGAACATTCTTATCCAGACAAAAGCCCACACACACTCTTTTTTATAATGTTCCCTCATTCTTGACCTCAACATCTTCCAATGTCAGTGAACTCCATGGCCCAATTATGCGTTGTATGAAAATAATCTTTGCATCTCTTTGGCAACTTTTAACTTAACTGAACGTCCCTCTTCCTATGTTACAACACAGAAAAAGGGAGCTCACGATCTGCCTTCTCCGTGGCACTACTGTATACTTTTTTTTTCTCCTCAATTATTCATCTCTTTTTCCAGGTAACAATCCTAGTCTTCTCAATCTTTTGCCACATACTCATTTTTCTAAGCTCCCGGTTGTTGTCCTGCAATGCAGTACGCAGACCCAGGCTTTCTGGTTGCCGCTAAAACACGGACAAAGTTTTGCTAAAGTAAATACACCCTGGAGGAACTGAGTGGCAATGAGTCCTTAAGCAGGTATTTCCTGCCATTCCCTAGGGTCGCAGTCACAGAGAAAGCAGCCCATGTCCCTGGGAAGGACACAAGCAGAGCCCAGCACCAGTACGGCACATTCACACCCTCATGCCCCTTCCACCCAAGCAAAAGCTCCACCCTTTCTTCTCCCCTAACACAGTCCATGGCTTTCCCCCTCTCTTCCCACTTTCTCAACTCCCACCTTGGCTTCCTCCTCAAAACATGTATCTCCTGGATTTTTTTATCCTATTTCAACCCCTTTCACATAACTTTCCAATGAAGGGGTCTTTCGCAAAGCAGGCTGAAGCATTTCACTTTCCTGCTGAAACCTTGAAAATGTATCTCCCCCTTCTTCTCACACTAGATACACATCTGAAAGCTGCAAAACCACCAAAACAGTTGAATAAATCTTACCGCGCCTCTGAACTTCATTTCTGCCTCCTGCCAGCTCCCGCAGCACTTGCAGAGACTTAGTTTAAGCTGCTGCAAAAAGCAGGAATCCGAGGACAAGTTCTCTCTTCTGTCAGTTGCCTTTTTTTTTTTTCATGACATTTTCGATGCAGTCAGAACTCCCTCCCTCCCACCAGCTCCTACTGGAGCATACTGGAGAGGGCGTTTTCCAAGGAGAGGGAGAAGAACTCTCCTCCCCTCCCAAAGAGGAGAGACCGAAGTGCACAGATCGTGAGAGGCAGTCCAAGAGAAGTCAGCTGTCCTCTGCCTGCAGCCTGCCTGCGGAGTCCCCGCTGACAATGACAGGGAAAAATGGAAAGAAAAGTAATCACAGGCACTGAAAAACCTGGTGCAGAGCCCAACACGCCAAACCACAGCAAACAGGACAGGAAGTGACATGCTCCATTACGGCAAGTTTTTGCACTGAAACAGCAGCAGCAGCATCAAGAGGGCTCCCCGAACCCGCTCCCAGCTCACCCCAACCACAGCAAAATCTCCTGGGCTTACAATTACACTTGCAGTCACTCTCAGCAAATCGAAGGACCACAAAGAGTCCAGGGGTAAGGCAGTTTGCCTTGTCTGCCCTTGCAAGGACTTAGCATATTGGCTAACACCCACTCTACATGGAGGTCTCCGAGGTCCTCATCACAAAATAACCTGCACTACCAAGTAAGACCCTTCCTAGCAGGACACAGTGAAGCCACTGTTGGCCTTAGCCTCCAGCCCTTGCAAACAGAAGTAGCACATTTAGCTGTCTCTGAGGCCATCAGGGTTTGGTCTCACACAAAAAAGTTCATGGCCATAGCTACACCAAGAGTGTGAAAAACCACCACCACCCAGAGATAAGGGCATTCTGACAAAAATCAAAAAGTATATGCAGCTTTTGCTAGCATTTGGTAGAAAGCGAAAGGACGAGAGGCAACGGGTGCAAGCTGGAAGAAGGGAAATTCCAATGAGATATTGGGAAATTTTTTTCACAGCGAGTGCTGTCAAATATTAGAACAGGGGTCCCAAGAAGTTGTAAAACTCCATCCTTGGAGATATTTAAGACTCAACCAGACAACGCCTGAGCAACCTGATTTAAGTTGGCCTTGCTTGGAAGTGGGGTTGGACCAGAGATCTCCACAGGTCCCTTCCAACCTAAAATTATTCCATGATTCTATTAATTATTTTGCTCTTCGATGGTCTAAGCTATATGTCCATCCTAAAATGAATTACAGGTATAGCAAATAAAGCTATAGATCTGTTACAGATAGCACGTTGCCCTGGCACAGAGCCCTGCCAAAGTATACCACCCTTCAGGTATTGCAGGTCACAAGTAGTTCACATTATGAGCATACAAAGCTGCTGTCTGGCAGCTGCACAGGAGGCCAGGCAGACCCCTGCAGGAGATGAGCTCTGCCCTGAGCCAGAGGACCTTCCATTTCCAAGCATCAGTGACTAAAAAATTAGTCAGCCATTTGATCTGCCTCGTAGCAGCTAACGAAGATGATGGGTTTCTGTCTGCAAGTTTCCCAGCACAGATAATCACAATCTGCACAAAGCATATTGCCACCCATTTCTCCTTTATACCACCCTCCTAACGGACCCCTCTCCAAGTGATCTGTAATATGGGACTCCACAATTAGCCAAGAGCGTGGCAAACGGCTACAAACTAGATGCAGGTTTATCCACAGCGTGCAAGACCCTGCCCACACACACAAGGCAAAACACCTTCCTTGCACCTGCAGTTAGAAGGTCTCAAACTTAGTCTAATGCTACAAACTCATCAGCTGAATTGTCAGAGGTCATTTGCTCTAAATGCAGGCGGCCACATCTGCACCGAGCAAACATCAGCCTGATCCAAACAACAACTGCTTTTCCACAAGAACCTTATCAAAACTGATAGGAAGATAATCTTTCCTGCTGTGCATCATCTTCTGAAAAGAGACTACTGCAGACCCTCTCTTGCATCTGTTCAAATACTTCTGAAATTTAGGTACCACACTGAAGTCATTATCACACTGAGTGTCAGGTATCATCACCAGTTCACTACTGCTGCAGCGCTACTGAGTAAGCCCTACTTGACATATCTGCCCAGAACCAACATTTACAAGCATCTCAGTTGCTGGAATCCATTTAAAGCAGTCCCTCGTGGCAGTCATCACCCAAGCTTTGCAGCACCAAAAGGCAGATTCTCTAACCATTGAACATGCAGAGCCATGAAATCATTCCCAGGCTCAACTGCTGGTATTTCATGACTGGCACTATCTGGAGTGAGCTCTGCTTAAAGAGGGGTGGTGTTTTTTGGGTTTTTTCCTCTTATCAAAATGCATACTTTTCAAATTCTATTACAGAAAGGGTAAAGTCAAGCTTTAAAGTAAAAAGATTTACATCAAAAAGCTACTTGTTTTACTTTAAAGCTTTTTAAAGTAAAACAAGACTGTGCATGGCCACTACTCGGATAGGAGGCTATTTAAAACCCAAGAAATGTAGCAGATGTTGTCAGTGGTTCAGTGCAGCACTCCTCTCTAATTAGCTCTGACCCAAGGCATTGATCCCAGAGATCCCGCACCGTGGTAGATGTCATTCGTTACAGGAAGAAGGTGCCAGCGGTTACAAGGATTTGTGATGAAGCTTGGATAACGCTTCTGAAGAGCTGTGGTGCCACCAGCCCTTCTGCCCTCATTAGATTCCATTTTGAAAAATTATTCGTAGTACCTCTCAATTCTTGCACAACTATTTGGCATGATTTTTATTCACTTCTTATCGTAAACCAACTGAGGTGTTAGGTGAATTATTAACGGAGGCAGCCTCAGGACACATTTCAGAGGTGGGTTTCGCATCAGTCTCTTTCAGAGCATTGAAATAAATAGACAATACCCCAAAGCCCTGCTCAGTGCAGGAGCACAGGTAAGATCAAAGGTAATCTAAGCTACGTTTCCCAAACTGAGCCACATTAGCCATTACTGAATCACAACAGCAAGCTCTGAGCCAGGAGTTTTCCAAGTATAATTAGAGCTGTGGCCTGGCGGCTCTAATTCTTCAGGAGGAAAATGTCAGTTCTCCATCGTAATTTCTCAAATCAGCCTAGTTGTAGCCAAACAACAGAGTCAATAAAACTCATGTTCCAATTTTAAGTTACGTATTAGCACAGAGTTATCTTCACATTAACAACTTCACCTTTCCCCTAGTTTACACCTCCTAACACTTCTCAGAACACATCTCGTCACTGAAAATGCCACATAAAAGGAGAATATACAAGAGCCCAATATTCAGAAGTACGTTTGCTTGGCTTTTTTATGCAGGAGAACCCTTTTATTTATTTACTTACTGGGAAGACCTTTACTCAAAACTTTTTTCTGTAGTCAAACTACTGCCCAGCTCTTGTTGGTGAGGAAAACACTCCTGCATGTGGGTTAGCCTAAATTGGGAGGGGAAAAAAAAAAATAATTGGAAAGCAGAGATAACCAACATAATTTTGATTTAAAAGATCTTGATCCCGGACTATTAAGGTGATAAAACCAGGCTCTTCCTTTCCAGCAATAGAGCCCAGCCCTTGTCCGTGATTTCTGCTGAGGACGGCTGGCTAGGTCTGTATCACTACTACAGGCAACTACAGGCAGAGGTATGAATCAAGTTTTCCAGGCCTCACCAGTTAGAAGTGACTCATATAAACCCTGGATTAGAGCACTGGGATTGCTCTGCTCATTGCTGATAAGCAGCTGATTCCCTGCATACAATTTCACATTCAAAGCAAGGGGACTGGAAACCTTTCCTGTCGACCCTGCTCCGACAGGCTCACAGAGCAGTGCGCGACTTGCTAAGCTACACCCGCAAGCAGTGGCTCTCCTGAAAAACAGAGTGTGGCCCCATGAAACTGGCATCAGCAAACCAGTCTTCCCCTCTGCTGTGCAGATTCCACTGCACAATATAAATCTGGAGGTAAGAGATGCTGGCTTGGGTTTATGCTATTCAAAAATCAATGTGGATCACATCTACATTATTCCAAAAGCAAAAGATGTCAAGTTCATCTATCAATGCATATCTTTTTTCTGGATTTTTGTAATATTCGTTATTTCTGCCTTGCAAAAGAACTACAGAATAACACACATTCCATAATTAGAAAGCACTTGGCAAAGATACCATGGGAAACAAACCACCCTAAACAGGCCAGGAATTTGAGAGCCCTTCCTCTTGCAGGTCAGAGGAACGTCTTAAACAAAAAATAGAAATTTCTTTAACCTATCACATGTGTCCTGCTGTCCAGACTATACTGATCTAAAACTGATTAAAATGCCTCACATTCCTAAGACACCCTATAGCAGAAACTGGAGGTTCTGAAGGACATTTGGCCCATTGCTTAGGAAAAAAGCCCTGTTCCAGCAGAGGATGAACATTTGACTGCACGGTAACTGGATAAATCAATGCCCTGCCAAAGAACCAACACTAAACATTGCAACAGGCTTGATAACAAGGCAGAACCTCTTCTCCATACCACTAGCTCTGCTAAGAATTGTCTGCTTTCCACCCTCTTTTTGTTTGTATTAATGCATCTCCTCTTTCCCCATGCAGAGAGTAGCCAGCTGTCCCCCAAACAAGTAGTTAGGAAGAGAAGCCTGGACATAGGACATTGGTCTCTGGAGACACAACATTCCTGGTCAGTTATGAAACTGCAGACCTATAAAGGTTAAATCAAAAGCCCATTATACTCACTCAAAAGGTGTCTCAAGGTGGTAAAGTTCCTTAATTTTACTGCAAACTTCATGACATCATGAGTTCTCTGAATTCTCCGATTCTGTTTCAATGTGTTTACACGATTATAGACAAAAGCTTAAAAATATGTTAGGTGTGGCCAAAAGGGTTCAAAAACCAGAAGACAAAGAATATTTAAATTATTATTTTGGATTCTAATTTATGCTTTGTAATGCCTAAAACTGTCAATACTGGTTTTGTTTGTTTCAAGAAAGCTTCAACAGTGAGAACACTAAACTTGTTTTCTTCCCAAGCCCAGTCTTTCACAAATAAACAAGAATATTACAAAAAAATTGAATACTACAAAAAATGAAGATGGAGAAGTGCACCTCTCCTTGGACTCCGACACTTTCTCTGTAAGCACTATTCACTATTTTGATACTTCTGATGACAGATGCGTTTGAGAAAGGGCAGATTAAAAAGCACATATGCAGCGCTCGTATTTAGTTATGGCTCCCGCACACACACAATAATTCCGGGTCTATGACGTGAGTGAAAACCGAAACTGGGTTAACCTAACAAATTAAGATAAATTTTCCTTGTTGTTGCTCTCTGCTGAATCAGTGAAACAGAAATGGATGACTGGCTTTGATAGCGACCATCAGAACAAAGTCCCACTTTATAATTACCAGATGCCCTTAATATGATGCCAGTTTGTCTCACGCATGTGGCTACTCTCACTCTGTCCCACTCACACGCTGCCCTGTGTTACGGCTCTGTTGGTTGTTTTACAGGACTGCAGGACAGCCGCCTCTTCAGCTGATTTTACGAACACACTCTACCCGTTCTGAACCCAGCAGTAATTGTTGAACTAACTTTAATAGCAAAGAGTTTAAAAACAACAGTTAATTCAGTTTGATTGCTTTGCCCTTACTTTGATACAATCATTTTAAGCAGCTCCCCTGCAGAGTCTGTGGCAAGAACAAGAAGAGCCGTTTTGACGGAGCTGTTAATACAAACAGCCTGACTCAGTTCAGCTGATGTGCATTCCTCCCAACTGACTTTCTAAACAGTCACTCCCAGTGGCAGGACCTACATCTTCCTTTTAAGGGGAAAAAATGTTTTCACAGGAAAAATTAAGTGTCCAAAGCCTGTGCATATCTCTGTGCCTTCAGTGACCAATCTCTCCTTTAAAAACACGTTCTCGTTGCACGCAAAATAAAAACCTCTCTCTCCTTAATATAAAGTTGTTCCTCTTTTTTAACACAGCTATTAGCTTTCCATCGATACCCTGGCAGTCTGGTGAAACATCCTATCATACTGTTTTTCACACACGCCGACATGAAAAAAAGAATTGGTTTTCCAAAGCATTAGGACGACTAAATCTGAGAGAGAAAAACATGGCTGAGAAAGAACAAGCAGAACTTACAGGCTGTAGACAGCACTTTACAGCTCACATTGGTGGCTGACAGTTCCTATTCCTTCTAATTTCTTTTCCTGCATTTCTGAAAAGAGGCTTAGTGTTAGAAAGGGATTAAGACTGGAAAGGATATCATAACAAAAACTTCTTTTTCTATCGACACTAGATAAGGAAAGAGTGAACACTGGTGCTTTGCCTGCATGTTAGATGAAGGAAACAGGATTTCCCTCTGCTACTCCCTGAGCTAGATCCCAAGGAAATGTTTCTAATAATAGGAAATTACTATATATGGCCAGATCAGCACTAAACTGTTTGCAGTCTGGAAAAGAAGAACATACAAGAGTACTGAGGAGGGACACAACTGGCAGAGCAGGGCTCTTCACACACCAGTATTCGCCGGGAAGGCAGCATGCAGTAACCTAAGGTTCCCCTCCGTAGAGATGGACAGTATTTAACCTGTGACTCTTCTCTCCTGAGCAGAGAGGGGCCTCTCCCACAGCCCAAAATAGAAAACTAAATGTACAAATTAGAGCTGCTATGTCCTTTTTCTATCATGCCCTTGCTTTTCTTCATGGGAGGAAAAAGACAGACAGAATAGACTTTAAATCTACAAAATAGTGCCTGCAAAGCAAGGCTGAGCACATCTCGTATGGAAAGGGCAGGAAAAGACACAGCCACGTCCCAAAGCATGACGTGGCCAGTGCTAACACAGAAGGAAGGCTGACAGCTCCCCTACCTGACCTTCCTGGGCAGTAGATCCATGGAGCACAACGGTTTGCTGCGGTGTTTTGTGAACTGGACAGCACGCTCTTACTCATTTTGCTTTAAACCGTAAAGATGTTGGACACCTGTGGAAGGAGCTATTTAACTTAATTTTCAAAGCGTTCCCACATAATTGTATGCATTGATGTCTCGCAGGCCAACAGTTTCAGCAGCAGTTGCATATAGCTACAAGCAGCTGTGTATGTCTCAGCAAAACTGTCAGACTGACTTCTGTCTGGAGCTGTAGTTGTAGCTCCAGCACACACTTTTTACTATCACTTCAGCAGACACAAAACCTGCAAGCCCAGTTAAAGACAGATTTTCCTTCTTCTTATACAAATGAAAGGGAGTTTCTACAACAACGCTCACAAAGACCTCGTTTGGATAAAGTGATGTAACTGGAATATTTCCCTGTGATCCCCAGTGAGGGGTATCTTTCCATCTCTGCTTTGTCTTTGGATAAGGCCAGAAGCTCTCAGCTCCCACTGCAGAGAAGCTTGCTGAGCAAACACAGTCTGACACAGTCCCATAGCTGCCACAGAAATTAGTACAATATAAATTCCTAGACAGGTTTATCACCCAGACTTTTTTTCTGACAGCAACAGATGTTTGTGACTGTATGTCACACTGTATGTACAAATAATTTTGTATCTGTAGTCTGCTACATCCTCTCTCTCTCCCATCTACAAATGCAGCCCCTGCAGAGTTGCACAGCTTCTAGAGGAACTTGAGGCCAAATCCCAGCCAAGATTTTCAACACGTTAGCTGGTAAGACCTCCTTGAGCTGAAACGGTCAGTTTGCCACAGCAAAGTTAGGCTGAGCACCTTAAAAAAAAGCAAGCTAGGCTACCCTTATGAAAGACTCATTGATGAGACAGCAAGACAGAGTTTTGACAGCAGAAGCACTCTTCCACATCACAGCATCAGGAGCCTCACAGACCCGATGAGAACATGGCTGAGGTTTACAATGCCCTGTACTGTTCCAGAGGATTGCTCCACTGTAACCAGGCTCTCAGGTACGTTCTTCACCACTTACTCATACCTTGCCCTTGTTCCCATACTACCTGGCCAGAAAAGGCTGTGCACTCAAGGGTGTGTTAAGCTTTCCAGGGCATATCGCAATCCTGTCCCAAGAGGATGTTTCATATTTGACTTATCTTTAGGGACATCTTGGTTTCTGAAGATTTTTAAACTGACCTTTAATTTTTGTCCAGTTAAATACTTCACATTCTTGCCTGCACAGCAAGGGGGAAAACAAATGCAGGCAACAGGCAGGTTTTTTCCAGAACCAGTAAACGTAAGTGGTTATGACTTTTAGAGAGAACCAACTACAAGAAAGCATTTCTATTAAATACCTTTATGCCTTTTTTCTCATGTAATAACTGCTCCATAACAATTATAAAGCAATTCTGAAAGATGGCCTGTGCTGGTATTGCTTGTGGTCAGTGGTATCTGGAAGTTAATTAATTTTGGAAAAAACAACGTTTTGGGAACTAGCTCCCTGAACATTTAAGTCAGTATGAAGTCTCAACTTTAAGCCTGGACCCTAACACTGTTGTCTTCTCTACTTATTTTTCCTGCCAAGTCAAAGGATGCAGTCAATAAGTTGTTTGTCCCGTTTCAAAAAGTCTGCTCCAGGAGAAATAAGATATTTGTCTTGGCTCTAAAAAGTGAGAAGAATCGCAGGTATGAGACTAGGAGTCTGGAAGCAGAGATCAACCATCCCTACTAATGTTATATTGACAGGATCCCAAGTTTCCCCCATGCCACCAATGACAACTGTAAAATTCTTCTCTAAACATAGGAATTGTCTGTTTAAAACTGCTGACACCAAAACAGTAAGTTTAAGCTGCTTTATTTTCTTTAGTGGGTTAAATCTGAAACCTAGGGAAGGCTATCTGAATGACATTATTCTTAATTGTGTCAACACATATCATTTCACAGAAATCCAAATAACAGATTTATCTACTATATCAGACTGCTTTATAGGAAACAACTAAACTTGACCGACTTGTCCTATGCTGTCCTTTTTTCTTTTAATTGACAGCTTTCATCAAGGCACTTTTGCATTAAAACAAACCACACCCAAAACCAGACCATTTGGTACTGTGAAAAATAGTTTAAAAAGGAAATACCTCCCTCCAAAATAGCCAAATGAAATTGCTTCTTTCAGTTAATGTGAAGCCTTTCCTGAATAAAGCTATTGTTGAACTCCTAGTTTGCTGTCAAAACCATTAACTTTTCCGCTATGTGGAGATTGGAGCACAGGTAGTATCTAGATTATATTAGTATATTCAGGCTTCCAATGTCAGAAAAATAAAGGCCAAATGGCTAAAACTTTCCTGAAAAGCACAGGAGAGAGGATCGCATATGGAATATATTTCCTGAAATTCTGGGTGTTTTTATAAAATAGCTTGTACATGAGTGATGCCCCAACAACTACTCCTACTCCCCACTCCTGCTAGTGTAATAACAAAATCCCTAGGATGCAAAGTTTATAGTAGCATAAAGATGTATATATCAGCATAATTAGTACCCCAAATTTAGAGAAATGTTGCTATGAGCAACATTTCATAGTGGTACAATGGCATCTGTCACAGGTTTGTTCCATGTAAGGTCTATAGATTCCTTAAGGAAAAAAAACCCAACACGCCAATCTGCAAGTATTCTTGCGACATTTCATTCTGATGCCAGAAGCGGGTGATACCTGGGAGAAAGGAGTTCTTATTTTCCTTCTGGGTGTGACTCTTTTTTAATGCAAACTTAGCAGTGCTGTAAGCAAACTACAAACTACGAAGTGGAGCCAAGCTCTGTGAGCCCAGAAAAAGGGCACATTCAATGCTTTAGACATTCAAACAAGTGGAGTAGTTTTTAATTTGATGATTTATAAGTGTAGAGTTCACAGGCACAATTTGTACTTCCACCACTTTTTTTTCTTCTGTCCCAAACTGACTTTGTTGGCCTAAGGCAGGCAGTTATTTTGGGACAGTGAAAAGTTATAAATAAGTTCTAACAAAACTATTAGGAACACATATGGTGCTGAACTTCTTTCAAACCCTTCTTTGTAAGGGAACAAAGAGCATTTTACATTTATTGTGATGGCATAAGTCCCCTATGAAAAGTTTAAGGAAAGGGTTTCAACAACAGTCTGGAATAAAACTAGATCATGAACCCAAAATAAGAATAGCTAACGATCTGTAGAAATTCCAGATTATACTAAAAGGAATGGCCTAAGCAGTTTCTAAAAGCAGACGAAAGAAAAGTAGACACACAGAGTGCAGACTGGCTATCTGGCAGCGTGTCAGACTTGAGGCCTGGCAACCAACAGGAGCACGTGGGCAGATGATATTGCAGCTGGCTTATGTCTGAACTGCTTCCCTTTACCCTGCCTATTCTGTTGCTTCTGAAAAGGAGGGTAAAAGCCACCAGATGAAGGGTATTGTCTGAGGTAATCTCCTTCTGACCAGTCTGACAATATCCCAAAGATCCCACAGTGAACAAAGTCTTTAATGTTTGTGTGAATTACAAACATTTTTATCCTAAAATAGATATATCCTCAGTAAACAGGGAATGATGAGTTGCCATCACGTTGGCAAAAGTATTCCAGGATGCCTGGAAAATACAGACATCATTTCAGAAGGACATCCCACATCCACCGGTATCAGCTTGCACTCATCAAACGATCCAGAATATCATTTTCCAACATTTTAAAAATTGATACTCCTGTTGAATCAAAACTACATTAAATCAAGATTTTTTAAAGTAAAAGAAGTAGTAATCACGTTGATGTTAAAAAAAGAAAAATCATTGGCTTGCAACTTAGTAAGCACCCTTTGAAGCGTAAGGAATATCTCATCTCCAAGACATGGTTTTGACTCCCTGCTCACTCAGGAGAACTACACTATCCTGCTCGCAGCATTTTCAAGATTTTCTGCATTATCAGGGACATAGATTTAATCAAAAACAAAGACAAAATACACACTAAAGAATAATCAAGGAGCCCATTCCTTTGTGGTTCTCAGGAATGCATGTTCCACATCTGGATAAACATGGGCCTATGCAGTGAATGGAAACATTCATTCCCCAGCTGTGGCTAGGTCCAAATCCTTTCTTTCTGTCTCTGATTTACTTATAGTCCTACATTGGGTGGTTGAAAGACTGCATAAATCCTGCTGAGGCAGACAAAATAGGTAGTCACAGGCAGGCCCAGCAATCCTCCTATTGACCCTTTGTGTCTACCATATAAACAAAAACTTATTCTGGGCTGATATCTCCAACTCAAATGAGAGATCCTGAAGGAATTCCCACAGCTCCTGTTACTTGGGTATAATCAGCTGGTTGTGACAGTTGTGACATTAACAGAAATACCAACTGTCCCACAGCATCCTGTTCTCCATCAGAAGATGAGGACCAGCACCCCTAAGAATAAGAGACAGGAAAGGGAAAGCATCCACTTGTGCCGATGCAGATAACAAGCACATCCTCAAAAAAGTGAAAGGTATCCTCCTGCCTTGAGGCTACCAGCGCGTAGGTGGGAGTCCTTTCTACATAAGGCCACATCCCGCTAGAAGCACACGGATTTGGAGATCTCATGGAAGTTAGGTATCTTTTGATCTTTTGTTCTGATGCTGTCTGAGCAAACCCTACTGCCCATGGCAGCCAGGATGATGACAGGAACTGTCAGAAGTCTCATCCTACTGGGAAGTAAACACTTTCTTTCCTCCGATTCGACAGGCATAGATTCTCCCTGGGGAAGGTGAGAGATCCAGGGCTGTGAGAGAATCTGAGCTCTAACCTGAAAGAAGAGTCCAAGAGCCTCAAGAATAGGTATCTCCCATAGAAAATCAGTACATGTTATGAAAGACTATAATGTAATAAATACATACAAAATGCAGGCAGCAGCTTTGGTTCCTTTGCTTAAATTTTCTGTTCTAACAGCTCTCAGATATTGCCAGGGCAGCATCATTTTCTATTGTAGCAACAACACAAGCCCAGCCTTAGCCTTTCTATGATATTGAGAGGAGACGGTAAAAAGATCAGAGCTGATACAGTGTGCACGGCAAGCCCTAGATTAACCCTGCTTCACTGAGGTCAGTGGGAGCTCTGCCATCAGCTTCAGTTGTGTTGGAGTACACCTGTGGCAAGAAAAAAGGTTAAGCTCTTTTAAATCACCTAAAGAAAAAGAAAAGCATCAAAACTTGAGGGTGTGTTTCAGGAGCTATTGTTTGTATGGCTGAACTAGAAAAACAGAAGGACGCAGGGAAGTTCATCACTGTAAATTATTGATCCACTGCTTTCTAGACATTGAAACTGGTAATTAAACAAATGGTAAAAAGATACTTCATCAATTATAGAGGTGTCACTTTAAATTACACTTGCTTCAGGATGAATAAAACACAGAGGTTAAATGCCATCGGTACTTCTTCATGCCAGCTTCTTGTTCAAAATCCTCACTACAACACTGATTCTAATTCTCTTATATCGCTACTTCAGAGCTGCATGCTCTTTGCACATATTAAGCTAGATAAGGGGAAATGAGAGTTTTTGTTTCACCAATCTTTTTCACACAATGTCCAGAAAGCACAGTCCTGAGGTCAGGAGAGAAGATTTGGAGCTGAGACTAGTGGGATCCCTTTGCTGCTCAACAGGATTAGCCTAAACAACTCAATACGGCCATTTAGTCAAGGCCACAGCCCCTGTGAAAACAGCCCTCCCTCAAAAATCAGAACAAAAAAAAAGTTTTGTCTACTAACAGTCAGTTGTGAAATCTGTGAATTACTGGGCAGACATTTGATACTGGTAGGTCTTACGGTTTTTAGAAAATATATATATGTACACACCCTCCACAACCTGAAATAACACTGGCAAGCTGCTTCTGGAGCAATATGATGATGACATCAAAGATACCTTTCTAAGCAGAAATCATGTCACAACCATAATGACTACTCAGATTTGATTTATGATAAATTTTTATATCAGGGTGCATGCCTTACTGCATCAAGCTTAAAGTTATCTCAATTTCACATGTTAAATATTGTATGAATGTAAAAATATACTTGCTCGATAACACTCATTTTGAAATAAAAACAACATCCAAAGAAGAGCTTGGCAATCTTGCCATTACTGGCACAGATGCTCTCTAGAACCATTATTACATCTCTCAAATAGATTTCACTCTGGGAAAGCATTTATTGAAGGCTGAGTTCATCAATTGATTGAGATAGGTCAGGGCGTATAAATACTTTAAGTGAAAGACTGCATATGCAGCATAAGCAGACAGCTTAAAAGCGCATGCAAAAAAACCCTAGCAGGTGGACACAGTTGGCATCCTTCACTGAGCAGAAGCAGCGGTGAAGCAATAATGCTAGGAGGCAAGATCAGGAAAACAGAAGTTGCTGGTGGAGCCAGAACTATCCTAGAAGTCAAACAACTTGTGCTTTCCATGGTGACGTGGGGAAGAAGTGAAGGGATAGCCAGGTGGGAGTTCAGTTCAGAGAAGAAAGAGAGAGGCCAAGGTGATGAACCGCAGGAATATGCTGTGGAAGCTGGAGATGAATGCCTCATCAGCTGATGGAAATAGTCAAAGTGGGAGATGAAGGCTGGACAGTAGAAGTTTTGTGAAGGAAAGAACACCAGCTCTTGGTAGGGGGACAAAAGAATCAAAAGGCTGAGCTGACTCTCCCTACCGCTCCCCAAATAATGAGGCTGGAGAGCAAGCTCTCCTATGGGCCTAATGCCAATTGCTCTATGAAGTTTTCCTTGCCAGTTCTAAGGAGAGTTGCACAACGTAAGGCTTTATTCACAGGTGCCTGATGGCGTCCTGTGTATACAACAGCTCCTACCAGCAGAACAGTATTTGTGGGAAATGTTACGAAGAGCGTCTAAGAGAGATAAAGCCTTTGAGTTGCAGACGAAGCTGCCGGCCCTCATTTCCAGCTTGTCAGAGCAAGTCCTTCTTGAAGTCAGCAGCCTGGAATGAAGAGAATCTGGCATTTGTGCATGTATGTATCGTTCAGACAGTCAGGGCGGAGCGGCTGACTTTAATCATACTTTCCACAATGGGGGGGGGAGGAGTGGCAAAGTACAGTGAGTGATGGGCCTTATCTGCTACATATTCACAAATTCCTCTTCTTTGACTTTGTATTTCAAGCCTGACCTCCCTTCCTGCTTCCACTAGCCCCTAGAGGAGGAGGGGAAGGGCGAGCACACAGAACTGGAATTTGAGAGTCCTTCACATTCTCAGGATTCCTGGTGTCTGTGATAGGCAGCACAAAGGCAGTATGCACTTGTCTGGTGATCTGACAAATTCCATGTTCTGGAGAATTACTGGAACAGCTGATGGATCACAGGAGTAGCTACATGCAGGTACTTCCCTGCAAAGCTGAACCCCACTATTCCAGACTTCACTAATCCAAGTGCTAACCCATTACTGCCTCTGCTGCTCCAGCTTACCTCCTGGGTGATAACCTTTGTGTTTGGCATACGCATTCTGAAGTTGTTTCTTTAATTGTCTTTTGCCAGAATATCTCTTTCTGGGGGAAGAAAATAAATCAATAGACCATTTAAAACTATGGGCTTGCACTAGCAACTGCCAAGCTTTTTTAGCTTGTTATGAAGCCTCTTTAACAAGAGTGCTAGTATGGTATCAAAAAGGAGTAAAGCTCTGAAACAGTTTAATCCAGCTGCCCACTAGAGTGTTAGCAACAATACCCTAAAGAATTCCAGTTCAAACCACTTTTGGTTGCCTTCTATCCTCACAATGAGGCTACAGTCCACTAAATCACATGGAGCTTCAATTCCATCTAGAAATAGCCTCTTGAAGTTTCTATTGCAGGATGGCGTTCCCAAATTTTGTTGACTTGGGTGCCACTACTGGTGGTGACAGCAATAGCAGCTACAAATTGCAGGAACCCGCATGTATGCCCAGAAAGGGCACATGTCCACATCCAACCTCTTGCACGGAAGGTTTTGGCAGCAAAATGAATTCCTTCTCCCTCACCCTTTCTGCCTGTGTCGATCACAACGTCATGCTCAAATACCACAACACAGTAACCTTGTCCTACTACCCCACACATACACCTTGCTAAAGAGTCCCACAGGGCCCAAAAATCCTTTGAACCTTTAGACCTGTTGAAGAGCAGTGCAAAAGTGGGCATCCCTGCATCCTCAACTGGGCAGGGTGTCCTCCCTCCAGGCCGCCATTGCACTGGCTCTCCCAACCCCCTTCCACAAACGGCAATGCTCTGGGAAGCGGCAGAGGTATTATCTGCTCCAGAGAGAGCAAAACACACCAGACATCAGTGCCCAGCTGGACCCCTCTAGCTTGGGCTATGTTCCCCGCTTTGAACCCCGGCCACTCTGCGTGCTGCTAAGGCAAGAGGCAGAACAGACACCGGTTTCTCTTGACTCAGTGTCTAAGCGTGTTTACCCTGGCTGTCTGTACCAGCATTTATCAGTGCTGCTCTATTCCTGACCTGATACCATGTTAATGGGCAACAGCAACGCAGGCACTCCATGGGCAGATGGTTACTGTACTGCTTAGGAGCTATAATAAGTATTATAGCTTGGGAATCCCCATTACAAGAAGTGGAATGGAGATAGTGTATCCTATTTGTAAATCTTAATAAAGCCAACATTTAGAAGACAACTAATTACCATTTATGTTCCAAACAGCTGGCCTAGCTCCACATCCACAGGCTGGGAGGTTTTAGTGCCAATCAGCCCACATACCAGGGCACAAAAATCCCCCCGTATGACTGCAGAACCTTCTAGCAAACCCGAACTTCTCACTACCACTGACTTCAAGGATCAAAAAACAGTAGCGTAAGAAGAGAACGACTACACAAGCCATCATTCCCACAGCTTGACATTACAGACACTTCTCCAAGGTGAAAAGAGCACAGAAAGTGTCCTCTGAGGTGCCAGAGTGCAGTCCCAGGCTGCTGTAAGTTGACCTACAGCTGACATTACTGTGTTGCAGTCCATCCCCTGTCCCCAGCTGTGTTTGTCCTGGCCCTCTCCCTCCTCTGTACTGGGACTGATATCTGTTCAGCTCTGTGGCGAGACAGTTCAGGGAACTAAACAAACATATTTTTTTTTTCCGGCGAGACAGTTCAGGGAACTAAACAAACAATTTTTTTTTTTCCCCCTCTTTTTTCTTCATCATTGTTCTCCAAACTTTGTTTCAATTGATTCACCAAAGGGTCAAACGGATGCTAGTGCAGGTACAAGGCAGGGAGTGGAGAACTACAGCAAAACCAATTTAAATAAAACTTCATGTCAGTATAAGCTTATCTTAGATACTGGGGGAATACATCCTCCTGGCAGGCAGGTAAAGAAAGGGCATTTCATTGAGAGTGACATGGATGAAGCTCTAAGACTCTCTGGCTGCTTGCTTCGTCCCCTACCCTCTACACACATACATGCCTCCAAATGTTTAAAACCTTGAGAAGTAATGCATGTGTATTATCACCACTAGCAGCCTCCAGGACAAGGCCAGGAATGACACTAGAGGCTACAGGACCCTCAGCTGTAGTGTTTCACAATCAGGAAATCAACAATATATATTACCTAACCTGATGCATGTGGGTATATATGTCACACCAGATTTGCCAGCAGAAACATGCCTAGCTAATACACTGGTCTGCTATTCAACAAGATTGTGAACAACTGACACTTTTTGGCAGGTGCCTTAGAAATGATGGCTGATGATGCTGGACTCTGCTTGCAAGCACAGAGGAGGGTGGGAGGGGGGAAGCTCACTTCACACACTCATCACTGCCAGTTACTGACCCAAATGAACCTTCCCATTCCCTATCAATCCAGCCCACACTAAACACTGATTGATTTTCTAGTCTAATGAGCACCGTGTCACATTTGTGTTGACTAACCATCAGTTCAGATAAGTGGTTTGCAATTAAGACAATTTGGTTTGGGGCCAGTGAAAGTATGGCCTGAAAAGCACTTTCGAGAGTTCAGCACAATGCTAGAGAGATTAACCAGAGAAATTCACTGCTCAAAACAGAAGGCTAGGTACCAAGCTGTCAGCTACTTTTAGTCCTTTATACCAGAATTTACCTTTCCAGCCTATCCAAAATAAAAAGCAAGATTTGTCACAAAAAAACTTTTCCTCAGAAAGTAATAGCTTGCTTGTACAATGCTTGGAAAAGATTTCTTTCTGGACACATGCACTCAACCTGCAGCAACGCTGATTTTCTTCTACCCCCCATTTCCACTCAGGTGGCAATGTGATCCTTTCACAGAGGCTACCTATTTCTGATGGCAGACAATTAGTATTTCAGGCAAAAATGCATTCGATGACAAAGAGCCAACTTAACTGAAGCCTCTAGAAAAAGAGTAAACAGTTACATGAGCGCAGCTTTTGAGTTCCATGGACTTCAGCCTGGACATAGTTCACATTCTCATCCTACACGGAGCCACTTTGAGGAATTTTCCTCCCCTTGCAAGCTGAGCTGAGAAAGTGGTTTGGATAGCAGCAGTTGCCAGGTAAATATATTCAAGGTTTAAGGTTGGAAGGAGCTCCTCTATGTCCCCACCTAGACATGGAATCATCAGAGCAGAAACAGACACTTGGCAACCGATCAGGTTTCAGTTTAAAGAGAGACGGAGATCAAACACCCCCTTTCACTCTGCAAGTTTTTTGCATACAGAACTTCACATCTCTTGCAACATTTCCTCTTCACATGGTGCCCTCATGGCCAAGCTGCCAGAGCAGCACAGAAGCCCTCACTACCTGCGCCAGGCTCTCAGCACCAGACACCCTCCACTCCGGTAGCTCTCACCGACACAGTAGGGGAAGGTTTCAAGGTGGTCACTGTCTACACTAATCTCCAGGAAGAGCTGCTCATCTATGACACTTTTTTCTTTATTGTTTTGCTCTCCTTTCCTTTATACTTCTTCCTTGTATCAGGACACAATTATCTCAAATCAGATTAGTTTATACTTAAGACAAATGTCTGAAAGCTTTACCCAAATATATAAACGGCCCGTAACCATCAACCCTTGTATTCTTTAATTATATCAGGCAAAAAGAAAAGATATTGTCCTCATATCATTATGTCATCACATTTTTTTTTTAAATGTTCTTGGGACTTTAGCACACCTGTTTTAGAAATGCCTCATAAAAGTGCATAAATTATCCCTTCTATTATCCCAAATTGCTCCTAGCTTTCGCCAATCCCTGCATAAGCAGTCATGAGAGCACTGTTTCTGCTGTGAATTGAGGAGACATCTTTTTGGTGACCTTAAAGGATAGCATTTTAAGGTAGTCAACATCTAACTGACAGGCAGAGCTACTGCTCATCTGTACTTCCGTAACAAGCCAGATTTCAAACTATTTAAAGAAATGCTTTCTGCTGGAAATCAAAATTGTAAGTGCTGGACTTAAGCACCAACTGAAATAATGAGAGCCAAGATAATAGGCATTTGTCCCTAAGTTATTTCATAAGGCTGAGCTTTAATTTTCTTCAGCTAAATAGTCTGTGGATCCACTACTTCAGGAGGATGCAGAGACAAAAAAGAGAGCAAAATAAGATTGGTCGGATCTATGATACAGGCTTATTTTGGCCTCCCAGTGTTTTCTGCCTCCCACGCCTTTTTTATCCCCCTCAAACTTTTCCAGCCTCCCCTTCTTCTTGGCCTCTACTTTCCTTGCTGACCTCCCACACCATTTTGGCCTCCCACTCCTTTTCGGTCTCTGCTTTTCTTATTGGTCTCCCACCCCTTTTCAGCCTCGCCTCCACTTTTCTTTCTGGCCTCCCACATGTTTTTGGCCTCTAGTTTTCTTTCAGACTCCCACCCCTTCAGCCAGCACATAATATTCAAATCCCTTTAAGGTAAGTTACCTATCCAATCAGCAGTGTTTCACCTTGATACGTGCATCCATACTTTGACTTCTCCTTCCACACCCTAGCTAACCAGAAACAAGCTAGCTTCCATCCAGGCATCCTGCAGTCATAACAGCACGATTTTATGCCCAAGGAAACATGCTGGCTCTCTCAGTAACTCCAAATCCTGCTAGGACTCTCATAGCACTGTTCAGTTAATTGTATTAATGGAGGTACAAAAGTAAAACTTGAGAAATTCTGAGATGGTAAAAATTAAGAGTTTCAGACCAATAGTTTCATAAGGTTTAGGGGTGACGCAAATCCCCACCATGCTTGTTTAAACAAATATAGATGTTCTAGCTTTGCTAACGGCTCCATAAGCTGCTGTTCCCAGTTCCTATCCACCAGCTTTCCAGACAGAAGATCAGCAAGATTAAAGTTTAAAATCATTTGCATTCCCAGAGTGCTACGACCAGGCACACAGAAAAACACTTTGTACTTCTCTGCAGAACTTGCTTTTGATCCCCTCCCCCAACTTTAAGAGCAACAAACCCATGCACAAATAAAACGGGGATGTTGGAAGTCACGTATTTTGTATTTGCCCTCATTTTCACATGAGACCTTAAGTTTTCCTTTCTATTTTCAAACAAAATTGTGGCCAAAAAAGCTTGTGACTTCAGGAGAAATCAAAAATATACATTTTGAATACACTATTCAAAATGCAGTGTTTGGTTTACTTGAGAAATGCGATAGGTACTTTTTTTTGTTTGTTGTTTTTGGAAAGGTGCAACAGATATAAAAGCAATTCTTCATTATACATTACTATGCTTTTCAGTAATCATATTGCTCTGAATCTTCTCTTCCAAGTTGGAATATTTTTGAATTACGTGGTACTTAGTAGCTCTGAAGGAAAACCAAAGAGAATCGACCAGAAAATTCAGAAATGCATAAATTCAAAAGGAAGATCTGAAATATCTTCAAAAGTTACATTTTAACAGTCCAAACACTATTCCCACACTGTCCCTTCACACGTGAGTCAGGCACGCTTAGCTGCCCCCACTTCATTCCTGCATGAACAAACCGATGGAGAAACCCTATTACATTGCATTGTGTGCACTCGGCATTGTTTGTTCAGTACAGCAAAAAGCAATCCGGTATATAAACCCTGGTTGTTATTATAATCTTAATAGATGTAATGGGTGGGTAGGAAAGCTACCTGCAACATCCGTGAGAAAATAATGTACTAACACAAAACCGCATGTAAACAGGCAAGAAAAGGCAGAAAACTGCTCACAACTGAACTTCAGTGCTCACATAAAATAAGGCAAAAGAAACATCTGTTTTGCTGTCTAAGTTCCAATTCTGTCAGAGAGAATTCCTGGCTTCCTGGTGCAAAGGTGTGGCTTTCCCTCCCAAGATGCAGAAGAGGCAATTCTGAACAGACTCCAAAAATCCTAAGAGATAAGACAACCTGTTATTTAAAACAAGATGCGTGGACAGAGAACAAGGCTTTCTGGTCTCTAATTTGGAAGGTTCAATAAAACTCTAGGAAAAAAAAACAACAATAATTTTGTGCAATAATCTTCCCTCTTCTCAAAACTGCACCATTGGACACATCAGCCTTTGCTGCAGATCAAAACCTGAACTGGAGAAATACTACTTATAATGCAACATTGTGTAGTGTTGCAAATACGTATCAGTTTTTGTTTTTTAAAAATGTTGATTATAGTGTGCTGCCTTGTTATGTGTAGAACTGCATATTTTAGTTATTAAAGTTAGCAAACAAGTCTGGCTGTTGAAAGTCATTTCCCTGAGTAAACAATGACTCAGTGTGGACTGTATAATGTAGAAGTTATTAGTTACTGTTCGCAAGTTTAAAAAACCCAACTCACTATACAAAGCCATACTTCAGAATGGAAAATAGTTTTCCTCCTACTTCTGTGGTTCCAGTTATACTGTTTCAGTGGAATTTAATTTTCTAAAAAGCTAAACAGATCACTATCGCCTTGTTATATAACTGGACATTGACTTAACTAGACCCTTCAGCCATAAAAAATAAGCACGGCAAGAGAGCCGAGTTCACCTTCTTTTCTGTTCTCAGTTTGCATTATAACTCTGAAGTAAAGATGATTCTTTCTTGGACAGGAATATCCCATCTAGACCAGGCAGCAGGTGGTAATGAAAACAGACGTAAAGACAACCATAAAATATTGAGGATATGGTAATGAAGAAAAAAATGCAATTGTAACCTCACTGAAATCCTCTGACAAACACTGGTCTCTAGTTGAATTACAGCTCCTTCAATAATCCTCCTCTTCATTAGTAAAATGGCCAAATACACCTGGTGATCATCCATTGGCATAAGGCACCACAGATCACTCTAACTAATGAAATGCAACCTCAGCTGCTAAGACACAGAGGTTTCCCTGAAGTCTTAAAACCACTACAAAGGCTGTTCTCCAGCTACGAGTATGCACCGTCTCAAAGATTAGGACCACGTCTCTGTATTACCTTTTGTAAGGGTGAAGTCTCTGGTCAAATATACGAACACCACAAGGAAATACAGAGTCAAACATCCATGGTAAACTTTTACCAGAAAAGTGCCTCCAAAAGAAATTACTGAAATCATAATTTAAAGGCACAGCCTTTTAAAGCAGCTATAGCTTATAAAGTCCAGCCTGCATCCAAAGAGCAGGCTGAATGCCGTCATAACTGTGTTTTTGTCCACGTGCATCTTTTTGCCTAGCAGCGATTTTAGAAAGCTCTTTTATGGAGAAAGAAAAAAAACGTATCTGTTTGGGGCAGCAGGGATAGAAGATTTTTTTGTCATTCCTAGACTATCCATCTCCTGGCAAAAATCAGAGCACGTTTTGACGTAACATTCTTTGCCACCAACAATTACACTGCCCAACTGGTAACAAAACTTTCCAATAACTGCAGGCTGCTGTACCTTCCAGCTCCAGGACCTGCCTAGAAGGCAAACACTGTAGCACTCCAAAGGTACTGCCAAATGCTAAAAATCCATGTCCATTTATTAACAGCTGAACTGAATTACAGGAAGGGCGGTGGCCAAGCTGGACCAAGGTCAATGTACCGGTTAAAGGGCTGCAAGTGTCCCAGTGAAGAACTGCTAGCTGGTCATTCACATGTGACCAAGTGCTCTCCTAAAGAAAAAAGCTGCCAGGGAGAGCTATCCATGCATGCATGAATGTCACAGGAGTTCTAAATACTAACCTTTATTGCCTTCCAGTTCAGGAATTTAATATAGGACAGACTGCACTGAAGATATATATTAAATAGAAAAGGTACCGGCCCTGATGCTCCTTATTGTATGGAAGAGTATTTAAATAATGCAGGGCAGGGCTTTAAAGAATACTAGACCTTCCACCCCCACGGAACATGACTCAGTTGCAGCAAATTACTTGAGATTTGTCCACTCAGAACCTTCTGTCATAACAAACTTTGTTAGCCTTTCACATTTACTTATACTGCTTGCTTACATCTTTATTAATGCTTTCTGAGAAGAGCTGGCCACCTACCCCACTAATGCATCAACAAGGAGTAAAGTATGCAGAGGAAGGCACAAAATACATAGCAGGATATTTTCCAGCAGAGAGATCATCCAGTCCAGACAGAGGCACAGTAAAAGTGCCTCCCTCCGGGCAGAAAAATAACTGTTACAATCTCACAGAAAGACAACCCATGCAAACCTCATCCACAAGAAAAGATGACAGAAGTTAGATGTATGGTTTCTATCAAAGTCAGGGATAGTAATCCTAGTCAAAGCCAACCACATCACTCATGAGTTGGTTATAAAGCAGTATGTAACACAGTAAAACCCCTGACGGAAGACAAACACATGCTATAATTGCAATCGCTTTATGCCAGTACAAAGCACTGCTGCTACCAACAGAGCCGTCCCCACCCGATCCCAGCCATTCCTTCCTGTGCCATCGTATTCTTTGTGCAGGCAGAGATGTTCATGTGCTCATGCAATGAGCTGAGCTGGGAAACTGCTCCAGACAAATCACCTATTTGTTTTGCCTACTCAGTTTTAATTTGGATCAGTTCTGAAAAAGTTAACCACGTTTGACTGTCATCAATACAGATAAGCCAAAGCACAATACAAATGGTTTTCCCCACAGTAACATTTTGGAAACATACAAACGTGCCTTTATAAATGATTCTTTAGCTTGTACGAAAGGACAAGTGATTTAGGTACATTTGCATCTCTTACAAAGGGCAGCAGGACACACCATCCTTAGGAAAATCCACTGTACTTTAAGTTCTCTCCACCTCCAGTAACACATTGCATTTTCCCAAATATAAATTTGTCCTACAGAAGGCATTAAGTTATTTATAGAATCACAGAATCATTAAGGTTGGAAAAGACCTCTAAGATTTGAAAGGACCCTGTGAAGAGTCCTCACCCGTTACTCCTTCAAACCTGGAGGCAAAGTGCTCTAGCCAGCCCAGTGATCCTCAACATTTTGCATGCTGGAACTATTCAAAACTGCCAGGTGAGAGCACCCAGCCGAGGGAGGGGGCAACGGACTGAAACGCACGGGAGCTATACCTTATACGTTGCTCTGTGACTGTGGCCAGCTGCTGCAGTTTGTTTCTCCTGCATTTGGTGCAGACTGTCCATTTTAACAGTGGTAAAGGAATTTGTACAGTTCCTAGAAAGCATGCAGTTCCCAACACAATAAGGTTAGGTCCTACAAACAATAGAAAAATCCCCAATGTCTGAATACTACTGGAACAAGACTAGTACTATCTTACCTTTGCATAAAGGCATCCATGGAGTTGGAGCTTATTTATAGAAAGAAACCCCATATCTAATCTGTTATTAAGCTTTCTTGGCCCTCAGTTTTTTACTGTCATTCCGCCAGTGGGCTTAGACCAAATTAAAAAAAAAAAAAAAAA
>NW_008794371.1:973158-974726 GCF_000699145.1 Aptenodytes forsteri | reverse complement strand
AAAAAAAAAAAAAAAAAAAAAAAAAAAAAAAAAAAAAGAAAAGAAAAAAATCTTCTACCTGGCTTGAATAATTTTGTCAGGATCTGTATAATTTCTTTTATAGGTATTATAAATTCTGAAGATTTATCGTAAATCACAAGCTTCTTTGCTATTAGTTATGCAAAAGAGAACAGAAATTGCACACTCTGAATCCTGAGTCACATGGGATCTCTCACCCCCTTAGTATATTATGATTCAGACTTTTTTTCTTTTAAAAAAAAAAGATCTATCCTTTATGTCATGATAAATTAGGATAGCATGCGTACAGTCTAGCACTCCATTGGTCCCTGCCATGCAGAACAGAAGACAAGATTTATATTTACACAGCCCCTCCCTAACACACCAGATTATATCCGGTATCAAAACTGAAAATCCTTAAGTGTTATGACAGCGGTTGCCATACCAGGGCCTACCGTAAAAATTAAGAACTCATCAGTTCTGTGAGCCTTAGGCAGTTTCTAAAAGAGTTTTGAAAAGGTGCTGACAGTCGGTAATTGTCTATTGCTCCAAAAGGAGACAAAAGAAAAATGCCTTTCTTCCCAATTACTCTAAGATGTGGTTCTGCTTTCATGGCTTGTCCCACCAACCAAGCAAATTTTCTCACGTGTCACTTTCTAAAACTAGGCAGCTGCCATCTACAAGTAGTTCCGGAGAAGCCTTCCACCTCAAGCAACTGTCACAGAAAGAATAAATACCAGAATAATCTCTGTATTGTATCTCAGAATCATTTTTCTTCTGTAATCCCCCCAAACATGAGGATACAGATCAAGGTGGCTTACTTGGAAAGTTCAAGTTACTAGAACGAGACATTCATTCAGCGCAGAGTCCGATTCCTTCCATAAATCACTGTCACTTAAGCAATTAACTCCAGGTATATTAGAAAAGGGAAAAACTGGCATAGAAAGTAGCACAACAGATGGGGACCCTCGAGTCTTAGTGGGGACACAGACCTGTGGTGTATGCTGGAGAAGTCATGGTGTTTGACAACATCTCCACCTGTAAGAGAGGACTAAAAATACCGAGCTTTCTTCACGAAGTGCTTTTAGGCACCTGTGCAAGCACCGGCAAACAAGGAAGAATTATTCCAGTATAAACGTAAGCGCTATCCACAGCGGGACATATCACCAGTAAGCACACGACAGCAGGAGAAGGTAGAAAACAAGTTAGGTATGTACAGAAAACCAGTCTTCAGAAGAGTAAGGCAGGACCTCCCCGACACGCCGGCCACGTTTCAGCTCAGGAGCAGTCTTTCTCTTGCCCCACGCCCAGCCACACCCTTTCTCACCCCGGCTCCGGCTCCCCACGCCAGCCTCGGCCGGCGGCACCCCGTCCCAGGCAGGAGCCCGGCGGGGAGCTCGCTGCCTTTGGGACGCGATCAGGGAAGCGTTACCGGCGTGTATTTAGTAACGTTACGGAAGGGGAGGGGAAGGGAGGGACTCCTCCGGGCTGCCGGAGACGTGCCGTGCAGCCGCCAGGATGCCGGCTGCCGTGAAAGGGGCGTGGGTTTCCACCGTGGGAATTTTAGAGGT
>NW_008794371.1:949054-972578 GCF_000699145.1 Aptenodytes forsteri | reverse complement strand
CCACCCGCCCCGGAGCGCACGGCGCTGGAGGCAGGAACGCGCTCGCCCCGATTGCATTGCTCAGGACCACAGCGTCCTGCTGATAAGCCTCTCCACCAAATCGGTTCGCGTTCCCGTCGCTTAGAATTACAGACGCACCGCGTCTCCTCCAGGCGCGCCACAGATAAACCTCGGACCCTGATGATAATTTTACCATCCCCTCCCCACCGACGCGCCCGTTTGTGGGAATCACCAAAGGTGTATCCTCCCGAGAAGGACGAATGGTGAAGTTCACTCTGGAGCGATAAGCCAGAGTGAACTCAGGTAACCATCCACGCTGTGCAGCAACACGCATCTTGGTTCGTCTCACATACATGTGAAATACGGAGGCAGTCTAGCCACGATCCACGGGAAATTCCGCGTATGATTTAATTCTAACAGACTGAAGCATACTGAGCTCTGCACTTTCCATTCCTGCAGCAGTTTAAAGTGTCTTCCACCAGAAGCTTCTGTTTGTATTAAAGCACAGTACGTCAGAAAGTACTTTTCTCTGGCCATTCCCGGCGCACCAACAGTACTTGACAAATAGAGACTGCTGTCCTCAAAGTAGCAAATTACAGTTTTACGGACTGTTAATGAGTATTTAAAACTTTTCAGAAAGCTGAACTAATAGCTTTTCCCTCTCTGATGTCTCCCCCAGGATCCTGGCACATGCTATTCGGGATAAGGTTTAAAGGAACAGTTCCCTCTGGGAAAGACAATTCAGTCCAGCCAGTGTCCTCTACCGTCACTACAAATAAGTCAGGAACATTCCTGGACCATTTACCAGAAACCAAAGAATACCAGAATCGCCAGCATCTCCTCTTCCGAGTAGGCAGAGCGCTCAGGTTTTTCTGAAGTACAATGACTCTACCTAACGACTGTGTAATGCACACAGTAAATGTCTTAGCTAATTTTCACATCACTAACTAGAAAGACAATGCTAGGAAACGGGAGCAACATGCACAGGTGTGTACTTCAGTACATGATGGCTCTGCCCAGAGCAAGCTGCTACCAGAACTGAAGATATATTAAACGGTTTGTAAGTACCTATGACAAAGAGGTATAAATTCGCGGTTGCATTTAGGTACATTTAGACATAAGGAGGATTTTAAAAAGTTTTTACACAGCTCCTTCTCTTTAGACTCCTTTAATTAAAAAGTATACAAATCCAGTTAGAAAACATTCTGAAGCACAACACACAGAATGGCCATTCATTCCAAGTACTGAAAACTAAAATTATCCTTAGAAAAGTACTGTGTCTTTCTTAACTATTTACATCTACCATGTCAAACCAGAAATCATCAGCTCATGGATTTTCCATCGGCTTACATACAAACTCTGAACCCAGGTCAATAAAAGTCACAAGTTAACAGAATACTCAGTTCCTCAAGGTATTAGTAACAATCCGTTAATATGTTCCTCTCCCACTGAATTTTTGATGTGTGAACCTTCCTAGAACATTCAGGGCATGAATCCAGTGACAACATGGACAACTGCTATCAAAGAGGATCAAAATACTCTTTTCAAAGCTGTTTCCCTTCCTTTGTAGTTTGAAAGTGCTTCCAGAATTCTGATAGAATGAATCCACCCAGGCCACGCACCAAACGCAAGTCACACCAACTTTGGTACGCTGAAGTATTTCTACAGGAAATACACTTTAATCATTTTCTAAACTCCCAGTCACTTAATATTAACACTCATTGCTACTAATTTCAGCCTAGTGAGAGAAAACTGTTCATGACACAGCTACAGTCACCCCAATGATCAACCAGTCTTGCAGAAGCCTCGTATTTTTGCACTAGCATTTCTCAGTTCAGAACAGTGTGCCTACATTGGTTATCATGTAACTAACACTACGAGAAGGGAAAAGAGAACAATAAAAAAAACATATTAACACTCATTGCTACTAATTTCAGCCTAGTGAGAGAAAACTGTTCATGACACAGCTACAGTCACCCCAATGATCAACCAGTCTTGCAGAAGCCTCGTATTTTTGCACTAGCATTTCTCAGTTCAGAACAGTGTGCCTACATTGGTTATCATGTAACTAACACTACAAGAAGGGAATAGAGAACAATAAAAACAACAGACTTACAGTCTTGCGTTCTCCATTGCGACTAACCACGCGGATGATTTCTCCTGTAGGAATACGTTCAATTTGCAGTTCCATTTTTCCAAGGTAAGTTAGGAAATCTCTCTATTCTTTACGGATAGTTCTGATTTCAAAGCACAGCAGCAGAACTCCGCAAATAGTCTGGGAGAAGACCTTGACTAACTGCAATCTTTGGTTCAGAGCCCTGTTGTGAGAGGAAAAGATGAACCTCTGTATTTATACTAAGTGTATGTGTGAGCTGAAACAACAATTAAGTTCAAGACTAGTTTCCACTAGTTACAATGTGTCAAGACAGTTCCAAGAAGCCTAAATTTATGTTCGTGTTTATTGCCGCAAACTTTGTTGATGTTCCATTTTACTCCCAGCGGACCTAGAAAAGTCAAGTCGCGGCGGATGCTGTTTCATGGGGATTAGCACGGCACAACCATGCGGTAGACTTTACAAATCTACCAAGAGATTTTATGTAGAAAAGATTCTTCACCTTTGCCTCCAATATACGTGGTTTAGAGACAGAGCAATAGAAAATACTGATTGGTCACACAGTAACTACAGGAAGCTCTTCAAGTTACTGCAGAACTAAATCACTATTAATTGAATCCTTGAGTAGCTAACTAATCATGACAAAGGAAATTAACTGGCACACGTTACTGCACAAAAATTCCTACTATGAACATGATAAAAAATAATCTGGTGAACACTGGTTTAAGTGCAATTACAGAGCTTTACTATAGCCATGTCATCCATTAATGCAGTATCTAGACCTATGACCCCTCCATACACCCCCCAACAGATGCAGATATCCTGCCATGACTGGGGGTAAGGATGTGGGGGGGGGGGGGGGGGGGGGGGGGGGGAAGATCAATCTAAATATCAGCTATTTTAAGACTTGCTGTTAGGGGACAATTCCTTCTATCTTCTTGGAATAGCCAAATTTGAATTTTCAACTCTACTACAAAACCAATTCCAGATGACACTGCTTGTCAAAAAAACCTACCTAGATGTTAAGATTAACAAGCACCTGGCCGTTCAAGAGCAGACACAGAGAACGCCGTTCTGTTCAGTAACTGAAAAGAAATGGCCCGTCACTGTTCTGTGTTTCGCATCTGGAATTACTCTTATACTTCCCTTAGCTGTTATAGACAAGACTGTTCCAGTCCAACAAATGTTTCCTTGACCACTTACTTCCCAATATAGGGTCCTGCTGAAAAAGAGATTTTATCACATTTAAAAAAAAAACCATCACTGTCACTTCCCTAAACAAAACCGCCCTACTCAGTAACATGAGCAATACCTAGCCTATCTTATCTACCCTTCCTATATAGAGAAATTACAAAAATTAGTAGTCTAGAACATGAGGGCTGTTTAACTGGAATGATTTCTGTGATGCAGATTACCAGAATTATGTGCAAAAAAACTTCTGAAAATGGGCTACAAGTAAGTGAGAGCAAGAAGGGAAAAAAGAAAAGGATAAAGAAAGTAGAAAGAGACTGAAGAAAAATTTATATATATAAAAGAGAGAACAAAATAGAAGAGGGAAGAGAGGAACATAGTGTGGTCTTTGCCAAGACCAAGCAGTACACTTTAAAACCGCAGTTACAGTAAAGCTCGTATTTGATAAACAATGCTGAAACATTCCCTACTAGGGCTGATGTCTGTATTTGATAACTGTCAGTTTCAAACAAAATATGGTTAACAGGTTAAAATGTTTGCTATTCTATTTTACTTCTTTTTGCGGTGCTAGAAAATTCTGATTTTCTGAATTTTTCCCACACCTCTGCATTTCCTCACACCAGTTTGCATTCCCAGATCTCATACTTCCTCTGACTTCACTGTTTTCCTCCAGTGATTCTTGCAACCTGTGCTTCAAAAGCTCCCACACAGCTTCTCTCGCTACTTTCTAGATTGCACATATGAGATGTTCTTTTAATTGCAGAGACCTTGTAAGGGGAAGATGACAGTTCCACTGTAACACAGGGAGGTGGGATGTACACACACAGGTACGTGACTTTTCTTAAGTTGAAGCAATTGAACAGACAAGTTCAGTACAGCTCCTGAGTAGATCAGTCTCCAGAGCAACTAAATGTGTACTGCATAGATTCATCAGGCAATAAGTGCCATTGCCTTGGCTGAACAAAGCAGCCACACAAAGAATAGCTTACTCTGCGCTATTGTGTACTACACAACTCTAATGTTTGAGCTTGCACCTGAAGAGAGAGACTTAAGGATAAGAGAAAGCAAGCTGTGCATATAGACAACTGGCCTCAAACACTTCCATCTTTACGCAAAAATATTTTTCTCCACTCTCTTTCAAGATTGGTATAAAGAAAAAAAAGGTATAAGGAAACTAGGATATTATCTGCTTAATGCATGAGTTATAAAGTTAAATAACATCGGTATTCATGCAGCGATGAGTATCAGGAACTTTCTGTGATCTCTATATCTTGTTATTACAAAAGAAATTGCTTCATTTCAATCACTTTCAAATAGCGAATCCCTATATCCAAGGACAGAAAGGGCTGTCAGAATATTCCTCTGCATAGTAATGCAGAGTTCTCAAAAAAGGTATCGTTTCCTCTCTCAAGGAAAACCTAATTCAAGCTTTGTTCAGCTGGCCTTTCCACTGCAGTACATTAATTAAGACAAGTTCATCTGAGTGTCACTTAGTGTCCAAGAGCAGAGAAGGAAGTAGTGGTAGTAGAAACAATAGTCTTTATCAGAATGTATTTTTAGGGTCTAACAAACACGCAAGACATCTTAGAAATATTTCCTGTTTACACAGAGCTGTACTATCTATGTGCAATGATACCCTGCACATCCTGAGGTTAGCTAGGAATCAGAAATATATGGAAGTTAAATGAGGCTATACTGGACAACATTCCTTGGTAGACATATTTCCTATTTTAAAATAAATTCTCTACCAGCAGGGAATTATGAAAAGTTACCCTTAGATGGAAATTATTCAATAGCAAATTTATATTAAAACATACAAAATTTAAAATACGAAGTACCATGTAGCAGATCTTTCACAAAGACAAAAAAAGACATCTCAAATCATACTGTGAAAAATTCACTGTGAAAAAGTGAATTTAGAAGAACCTGTTCTTAAAAATTAAGAAAGCAATTTAAGTGGCTTGAGCATTTTTACAAGGAAAATACCAAAACCTCCTCAATGGGGGAGGGTGGGACAGAAAATCCACAACAGAAGTCCATTTAATACTGGATTCACTTAAATGGAAAAAAAAGGATTAGATGACTCTGCTTTGTCCAAAAGAAAAACAGTGTTTCTCCTTGCCCTTCTTTTGCAGTCCAAAGCCCTACCGCGTATGTTATTACTGACATATTTCCATTCTAAAATACTGTTGTGTCTGCACATTAAACATGACCAAAGTTTCTTGGAGAAAGGTTACCATGCATGAATTAATCCTCCCCACCCAAACCAATTTGTTCGTTCTCAAATTAATAGAGGCCATGTAGAACACTTCACTGCCAGGATTTATTTTAGTGGTACATGAAAAGAAAACAAGAGTATAAAAACACTTCCAGTGATTATAACATCCAGTCAAAGGTGTTTTAAGAAAGATAAATTTCATCAGAAATTGCATCATTACAGGTCATGGAATAGTTTGAAAAGCTACCATAGTAGTAAACAAAAGTGCTACTGTGTGCATAATACTTAAGAAAGAAGTATACAGTTCTGTGCAGCATCCTACAGACACACAAGCAGATTCAGTCACAGCTGCTGTGGGCTTTTTCAGTGAAGTCCTGTGGTTCAACGGATTAGTTTACAAAACGCAGCTTCTATGTCCAGTGATTGAGAGGGTTATCAGCTCTTGTACAACATTAAGGATCTTGAGTTTCTTGCCCATGTAAAGCGGCTGTATGGCTCCCCCTCCGAGCTGCTCATGAACAGCAGATGCACCCTGATTAGAAGAAACTGGATCTTGGTCCACAATAAATCGCCAGCTGTGGTCTGGAATTCAAAGACCACTGTTCTGCGAGCTCTCCACAGAATCTCCTTGCATGGAGTACGGTAATACAGTTACACAAGTAAAATCAGAAACAGAGTACAACTCAAGAACTGCAAGCTCTCTGCAATTCGGTAGGGATTTGTCTGATGCCCTAATTGCCATGAAAAGTCACATATCTGAAAGATTTAGTGCAAAACAAATTCTTGTAAGACTGGTATGAATGCGAAAACTGTTTCTAATATTGTTCCAAAGTTTAACAGGAATGTACGGACTGTAAACCTCAAGGCAGTTTTAATCCATGCAATGAACAGTGTCCTCTGAACCTGCTGTCGCTACTTACAACTGGAAACAGTTCCCAACACCAAGCACTACGCTGAGATACAACTAAATAAAATTTACAGAGGCTAGGTGTTCTTAAATCCCATACTGCAACTATCTAACCAGTTAACCTATGTTACAGTTTCCACAGCATATAAAGATGCCCAGACCCCAGAAGATTTTATACAGTGAACGATATAAGCAAGTAACTGCAAAACAAATGTCACATCAAGGTGTTAACTTTCTATCTCAAAACAATCCTGAAAAAACTAAGGCTTTGAGAAAAACAGCAAAAAGGAATCCATTCAGTTCTGAAGCAATATTCCAGCATAAGCACACCAACATCCTTTGCTTCGCTCTTCCTCTTGGACCGAATTTTCTCTTTTCCATCCGTAACCAACATGACGGTGATTAGTAACTAACTTTACCTACCACACAGAGTAGGTAGATTGAAGCTGTGTATCTAGAACATGGGAGACTCACAAGTGCTCTTTTCCGGCACTGCAGTCTGAGATTCTGTGAATGTTGGTGCCTCTTCCAATCCTTTCCAAACATCTCCATTTCCTCATCAAGAAACAAAACCATTTCTGAAGCTAACTACCTTTCAGGTTTTTAAAGGTACACGATGTTTCTTATTCCATCTCCACCCTCAAGTGCACAGAATACATTAAGGTCTAAGCACCTCTAGAAAAACAGAGATTTTGCAGACCAATTGCTATAAATTGAAGAGATTTACAATTTTGGTAGCACAGATTATGCCATAAGAAAGAACTTGTTCCACTGAAATTCTCCATTTATAATTCCCATCATCTCTGTATTAAGTAAAGCAATTATGTGGCAGGATAGTATCAGGAAGTACTTAAATATGGCTTTAGCTTTCTAAATTCAGTATGATAACAGAAAACAATTGGGGTTAGTACCATGATCATCAGCTCTTTGCCAACAAGTGCTTCATGAACTATGGTCTGCTCACCTATGCTAAAGCATTTCTCAACTTAAGCAATTTCTTTCAGGAATTGTGGGATCCTGGTTAACTCTGAGCCAGGAACTAGTGTAAAAGTGGTTTTATTTTACTTTTTTAAATCAGAGGGAGAAACACAACAGGCAAATGGCTAAATTGTTCTATAAAAGAATAATATAAAAAAAAAAATCAGGAAAAGTGTGTTTTGATAAATGTATCTCAATCTGGAAAAAGTAGAAATGGAAAATCCTACAAACAGTTATCAGTAAGGCATGAAGAAAAGGGATCTATTACCAAAGGAGAATTCACACACTCCAAAGATTTTGTTTTCATGTGACTTGTTGCCACATGTGTTTCCCAAAAGGTAATTAGCTTATATTTGAAAGTCAAATAAAATTTTAAAACAAGCTAACTAGCTGTATCTAATAAATACTTTTTTAAATAACTTCATTTAAACTCAAAATTTGGAAATCAATGATTAAGTGGTTACAGCATAGTAAATATTGTATTGTAAATAAAATACACTCTACAAAAAAATGAGCAAGCCTAAAAAATCTATTACAGATCGCAACTTAACTTAGGTTAAATCATTGTATTAGAAATGTCTATCACCTTAAAACATACAGCATTCATTAGGTGCTATTTTTACGGTTCTCATCCAGTGCAAGAGAGTTGCTCTCCCCTAACAATAAAAATATCTGTTTCGACAATAAATTATCTTCTATGAGCTTACAAAGTTTCTGAACAATCCTACCTGTCTTACTTGCACTGTCTTACTCCCATCTTCTAAGAGTAAAAGCTTATAATCACTAAGACAAAGAATCATCTGACTCCTGAATCAGGACCACTAAATGCTCTTTCTGCCTTCAGAACTCATCATGCGATTCCAGATTGTCAGGTTTCTGCATCCAACTGTTCTCCTCCTGTGTCAGATCCTTTTCCATTAACATTCTGTTAGGCTGAATCTAGAAGACAGTAGTTAAAAAACAAATTAACACATTCAGAAACACTGTGTTGCTCTATGCTATCAATACACCATTATATAAAGATGTCTTACATACTTGCTAGAAACTGAGAAAATTAGAAGTGATGCATCTATGCAGCAATTATGAAATTTTAAATAAACCTAGTAAAAAACCACTAAACTGATATCAAAACATTAAGTGTCATGCAAAAAGAAAGGCATATAGTGTGTTATATCCACATACAACTGACAACCATCCTGCAGAGTTTGTGGTAGATGTTAAGCTCAGACACAATTGAAATACTGGACTCTGCAATGTTTCTCACCAATATAGAAAGAAAAATATGAACAGTATCACTGAGATACACCAGCCAGCCCAGCAACTTTCATTACTGTATCCCCTAAGGTAATGGAGTTTCAAAGTCTTCTAAAACCCCTTCATCCACCAACAATGCAGAACTTCCACTTCAACCATTCTACAACACATTAGCACAGCCATGACAGCATGGAAAATTATACACAAATGAAGTGATTTTGGCAAAAGGTGCTTGTGTAGAAGCAGCAATGCTTGGTCGCTTCATCTAGTCTGTGCAGGTTAAGTCATCCTTTCAGAAATTAAACGAAGAAGCCTGTTAAACAAATAACTTGAGTTCCAGTTGTTCTGTCTTTCCCAAATTCAAGTGACTAAATATACAGGATGCACTTCTGTGCAAATCTACCACAGAACAGAGCACAAAGAGCTCACTTACAATCTGTCAGAAACTTGGCAGCATTTAAGTTGAGTTCTCATCTTTACAGAAACTAGGGACCTAACTGACAGAGCCTAAAGTTCCAAAAATGAAAGCTGAGAGAGAGAAACCTGTCTTATTTCATTACAACGTGTTGCAAAAATAGCTACTCAGAGTCTTTTAGCATATCAGCAAATTCTTCCACAGCATGTTAGCCAGCACATATCCTTTTTGCAATTATTTCTGCTGCCACCACCTCCCCCAGGATTAATACAGCTGCACACACCTATGTTCAGATGCACATGAAAGCAAAAGAAATAAAAATCACATCAGCGTTAATCAAAGCTTCCAAATATATTACCTGAAAAGGCTCACTGATACCAACTATTGACTGGAAATTATTGCTATAATAACAAAGCAAAAATTCTCCTCCCATATCAGGTATTTCTGCAGCACTCATGTAAACCTGTCAACAAGAATAAGAATAGGCAATGGGCAATTTCCACAGAGAAAGAAGCTTACAAAAAAGCAGTCTCTGCCATTCAGGACACCATAAAAATCAGTATTTACTATTTATAAGCAAGTTTTTAAACGTAGGCTAAAAAGGACGAGGACAGAAATAACTCATGAAAACTAAGCCAGGGAGGAAAAGAGAATATCCTTCACCATGTTAGCAAGCTGACTTGGTTCAGCAAGAAGTGAGAAGAAACCCAGAGCTGTTGTAAGGGAAGGGGCAAGGTCACACGAGCAGCAAGGAGAGAGATGAACTGCCTCCTGGTGGCAATAAGCTGTTGCATGAAACCGCAGAGCAAACCCACCACCTCCGTTTTGTACTGTCCTAAAGATCCTAAAGTTCCTAAACCGCAGCCCACAGTATCCTGCTAAAACAGCGCTCATAGTGTTTAGATTTTTAAGCTTAGTGATAGGAAAGCATGATATCAAAGAAATTTTGAGATTCAGAATATTGGTACAATACAATTTGGGCTCTTGTTGTGAATTTGGTGCTAACGTACAACATCTCTAACAATAAATAACTGCTTTCCATTGTTATCTGGAAAATCTCATCGATCCTTCCATTCTCTGTCTCCAAAATTAAATTTGAATTTCTGTTTGTTCAGATAAATATCTCTGGAAACAGATAATTTGTATTCAAAATAAGTTTTGTTTGTTTATTTGTTTTAAATCATTTTAGGTAAGCACTACTAGAAAGCTAAGTAACAGACAGCAGTTTTTAAAGAGGGACCAAAACACTCAATAGTCAAAATGAAGAAAAGTCTAAGAAACCCTAATCTGTAGCTGTATTAGATATCTGGAACTAATTGTGTTAGTAACATTAGGTACTTAGAACTGTAACAAAAATCACACAGTAAATATTTAGGATACATTGACCGAGTTTGACAATCAGATGAAAAAATGGCCAGTTACTTATTTCAGTGGCAGAAACAAGAGTAAGAATTAGGAAGAGGTATTTTAAATAGTAATATCACTCCCCATTAGCTTTGATTGGGAAAGAGGATACAGAACCCATAAGAGGAAGGGGATATGGAACAAATAGACCTTGAATGCTACTCTATGGAAAACTACATTAGAAAGAAATATAATTGGCTTACTTGTTTACGGTCTTTATTAGAAGAAATTTCATCATCTTCTACCCAAGCATAAGTAACATAGTCATTCACATGCCTGAAAGCCACCTGCAAAGAAAGATGCAAACCATCAGCCTTCGAAGGAAACAAAAACCATACTACATGGAAAACTCAAAGTTGTGAGCGAGATGCTTACTACTTCACTGAAGTAACTAAAACACGTCACTTTTAGGATCAAAACATTTTGGGGGCATGCACAAATCCTTAGTTTCTGAGAGGGTGCGAGTGCTCTGTTCTCTCACCCTTCCACTGACTTTCTTTTACTTTTGTTCTTTCTTTGCTGTATAAATCTTTTGAACTGTGGGCATTAGGGGGGACAATTCCTTTTCACAGCTTCTGCACCATTTTATGTAAATAAATCACTACATTATCTTAGCAGAGAACTTAAAGGATGCGAAAGAGCTCGCATGCTATGCAACTAAACTGTCAGCATACAGAAACTAATGGCAATCGAGGATACATGACTAGCAAGGATAATAATGTCCTATGACAGAAGACTATCGACTACCTCCTCCAGTCATATTCACCATCTTCATTAGTGTAAAGAGCCACGATGCGATAACATTACCTTGAAGAGTCCAATCCAGTCCCAAGCACTGCTTGGGAATTCAGGCACTGCAGAATAGCTGATTAGAACATCATGTTCCGCGCTCCACTCACCCTCAGGATTCAGCATGACCAAAGGATCTGACAGAAGAGGCTTCAACTAGACAAAAGAACAGAATTTAAAGTCAGTCGAGTCTGTCATTCTTTCAGTTATTCTTTTCAAGTTATTCTCTGCCACACCTGCTGTGGGACTCTTAACTGAATGGAAATAACCTGAAAGCAATTTGCTGCCTTCACATAATCAGAATGAAACAGAGGTTATGACTTACAAAGTTTAGAAAACCAGCTTCTGTAAGGCAAGACTTAGTAAAACAACTTTTTTTTTAACAACATAACTGGGACAGCACCTCAAGCCCAAAAGTTCCTGTAACAGGTTTGTGATCGCTGATGCCATAGCTCATGTGACTGATATAGTTATTCAAAGTAACAGAAATTGTCTGTTCTTCTGCAGAGAATTCGTCTTCTTTTGATGCATGCTGGCAGAGATTTTTCACTCTCCAAAGAATTCTATCAGTCCACGCTGGCTTTCTTTTCTTCTCACTGCAAAAGCGTAAGATAAAAATGAAATGAGAACAAAATACGTTGCCAAAAGCTAAGAATACTATGCAAAAATCTACTCAAAGTTGAAAGACTGTCAGATACATATTAATAAAAGAAGGCAATCGCATCCAAGCTTCATTTTACAGCTCTGTTCAATATGCTTTACAACCAAGGTTTCCTTAATTTGAACTCAACTCCATTTAGCACAGATAAGTTTCATAGGTTTCTGAGAGAGGAGTAAAATGAAGGGGAGAAGGGCATTTCAATGGGTTAGTCGGCTTCATACAGGAAATGATACTTTCTCCTAAAACACTCCATAAAAACATGCAAGAACATTGAGATAATACAGCAACTGCCCCAAGCTTCAAATATATAGTTATTCTGAGAAAAGGGGCATAAAGTTAAGGAAGATGCAGGAAGAGTATGAATGATGTTTGAAATTATTCAAAACATTTGAGAACAAGTTTCTTTTAACAACAAAAAATGGACAAACTTAGGTAGCTTATACTAATCACAGGTGACACAGCAATGCTTTAAATAAAGTTCCTCTAACTTGTACTACCCTGCATTTCAAGTTTGCAAGCTATTGCTGTCTCATAACAAAAGGCTTTAAAAATTCCATAATCAAGAAAGTTGTGCCTGCCACCTGCAACTGTGCTATACATCAAACTGTAATCATAATTCAGAGTTTCCTTTTATACCATATCAATAAGACATGAGCCTTTCGTGGTTCTCTCTGTAGTGGGAGGAATACTTAACAGCAACTCTCTGTACGGATGTATCACTTCAAATTGAAATGGAGAAAAGATCATACCCTATGGAAGAGGAATTAGAATGGACTGGATTGAATTATAAAAGTTAATGAGCAGGATGTGTAAGGAAAACTGTCAGTTTAATAACTTTGAATATCAAAATCATCATAAACTGTAAATGCCATTTAGTTCAATATTCAAAACATACCTTTGTTTTACCTCTTCCCATTTACAAGTCTGACTCACCTTTAATAAGGTGGAAAGATTTTAAATGACTAAGGGGCCACATCCCACTTATTCCAGTAATTATATAAACCGACAGAAATCTTTATGAGCTGCCATATGTCTGCTCTGCTGTGCAAGAAAATACCAAAAGAACAGCTTAAGTTAATATACTCGCTATTTTACAGAGAACGGCATGTTAGATGGGAAACAAAACCTCAAAATCCACATTGAAAAAGTATCAAAGATAACAAAATACTGTGTGCTTCATATAAAGCACACTTTTCAAGGGCGCGTGCCTTGAGGTCTACTGATCACCTCCTATCTGACCAAAATATCTCTGCTAGCTTTAACAGCAGCATGCACACAGTATGCGTAAGCACACTTTTTGTCCTTTAAATGAGCCAATACAGACTATTAGGCTATGACTCATTCCTAGAATGTCTAGGTTTGGATTACTGTAAGTATTTTCTGTTAAGTGGATTTACTGCTGGTCCCATTATATCTCTTCACACTCAATTAGGGAGCCAAACGTCTTTGGATCCAAATGAATAAACTTCCACTATTAAGTGCAACAGCAGAGTAGATAACACTACAGCTTTCAGACAGGTTCAGAAAATCCCTGAAGAAAATCAGCTGTCATCTGATTTTCAAATATTTCACAAAAATCAAATCAAAAGCTCAGGAAGGAGCATTGTTTTGATTCTGAAATATTTACAAATCTATGAAATCCAGAAAGTTCTCTTCTTACTTAAACCAAAACAGGGACTTCTGCTCTCTGGAAGTAAAGAAAAAGATCAGTACAAAACCCCTGTTTGGACAGGAACTTATCCTTCTGTTGAAACATAAGGCTTATACTTAACAACAAACTTTAGTGTCAGAGAAAAACTTTGGAGACTTAAGCTGCTCCATTTTCAACTTAAAATAATTTATAACGACACATTGACATTTATTTTCAAATACCAGCAGTATCAAATGAAATGCTTAAACAGACAAGGAACACAAAAATTGCAGACAATTACTCTTTTCCTTTTGCTCATTTCTGACAACCAATGCGCACTTTTAAAGAACAAAAAAGAAGTAGCTTAAACAAGCACTGGTTTATTCTGTTAATCCAGTCTTTCCAAAAAGAAAGCTGGGTTGTTTCACTACTTCCCTCATGCAATCAGCAGACTCAGGCTTCTTCAGCCAGAAATATTAATTTATTCAGATTTAACCACTGAATGAGCCTAACATAATAGCTCAATAGCCCCAGTTAACCAGTACATTCCGGAAATTCAGGTTTGCTTTCTGAAGTGATATTTAGTCAAGCACCACATTCACTCTAATATTCCACATCTAAACTCATCTTATGCTTTTACCTTGTATCATATACATCCGAATAAAGGTCAAACTTGTAGGTGGGTTTAAACTGCAGAGGACCCTCTATGAATTCCTGAAGAAATGCTTCCTTCTTTTTTGCCATATTTAACTGCAGAAATAAAAAGTAACTTTCAAAGATTATGTTTAAAAATCAGAGCTTAAAGGGCAATTGGGAAAGGAGACGAGAAAGCATCTTCCAAGAAGAATTCAACATCTCGGTCAGTACAACATATTTGAAAGGTAAATTCATAAGTGCCTCTTTGTTACTGCCAGAACTCTTGACACGATCTGTTTAAAAGTTTTGTAGCAGTTCTACTCAAAACAAACGCCAGAATAAGTTTCTCTTAAAAATAATTCTTGGGAGAAGAAAAAAGGAGGAAGAAATTAAGGTGAGGAACAATTCACAAGCCATGAAGTTCAAAGAAAGCTTCAAACATGAGCATTGCAAATGAGTAAGAGACTAAACAAACGCAGAAAGAGTTTGCAATTAATTGGGGCTTATGACTGAGAAGAGAGAGAGCGCGCGAACAGCTAGATCTGTTCCACCTCATGACTACTCTGAATTTGTGTTCTTTAATAGAAATTAGAAACTGAAGAGGTGATGTTAACTACCATGTCGTGTTTGTATGCATTCAAACCAAACCAACAAACAAAACCCCCAAACAGATTAAGACAACATACCTGGTCCTTTTCCCACAGCAGATTGTAACGCTTGTTATTTATTGATTCTCGGACAAAATGTATGCCATAATCTGCTATCCGGAAGTTTAGATCTCCAAACCAGAAGAGAACACTTAAAAAAAAAAAAAAAAAAGCAAAGCAAAAAACCAAGGAAGATTTATAGGAATCCATTAACATGAGGGAAGAATTCAATAGAATATAAGCCATTACGCTAATGAGGTGCTCTAATCACTTATATTACTTAATCTAAACAGCTTACACACAAACATTAAGTAGTTACAGATAAGCTTACACAGGGATAACTTGCTGCTAATCAAAAAATTTAAAGGAATTGAAATAGTAAATTAAGTCCCTTGCATTCTTGCCGCTTGCTCATTACTGCCTGGGTACTAACTTATCCCGAGTCTCCTAACAACTTACATCTCTATTAGAGACAGATTTAGAATTAAATTTTAACAGTAGGTAAAATAATTCACAAAATCCATGACCTATACACCAGCTCTGGTTTAGTGCCTTGGGAAAGCAGGGATACATATTGAGTGTTCTATTGTTATTAGGAAAGCAAGTTATTATTACGAAGCACTGGAGTGTATTATCGGCAACGTTTTAACCAACAGGAAAGCTGTCTTTTCAAGTAAATTTACTTCTCTTTGAAAATCCCTACTTTCAACATTTTGTTCAGGGGTGGATACCGCAAACTTAATCTTATGGAAACAACACTTTTATTTTAATGCCATTTGTAATTTCTTCTTAGAAGATAACAGTAGGTGATTTGGTACATCCCCATGCACATAATCGAGAAAATGAAACACATTAAATTGAAGTATCAAACACTTATACTAAGGTAGGAAAAGTAATGATTTTGTAACTCATGTGTCATGCATTTTTACCTAATTTTAATGAGCTCATTAACAATTAAAGTGATATTACATATCTATTCCGGATTTATCTGTCCTGGCAGTTTTATGGGTGTAAAAAACCCCCCAAAATTACCAAACTAAAATGTTTTTCTCAACCCTTTTTAAGTCGTTCTATTACCGTCTTTAGACTCCAGCACATGAAAACAACAGAACATACAAATAATTCCTGCAAAATTAAGGAACAAGAGCTCAGTTAGTGGCCCAAATCAGGTTTGTTTTGGGGTTTTTTTTTTGTGAGACACCTGAGGGAAGTACAATTCATATAGCTACAGAAATCATCAATCAAGGTTTTAAAGGCTGAGAAGCCCTCAGCCAGATACTAAAATTACAACAGGAATAAAACCAGCCCAAAACATAACACAAATCTCCCCAAAAAGGGAGGATAAACGTTTAACAGTGATCTAAAGGATTTTTTATATAAACAGGCTTTAGCTTCTAAAGCTCTCCAGCACATCACATTTGCAGTACATATGCTGACAAATTTAATGTAATTTAAGACTGGAAGACAACAGTCTTGCAAAATAGACCTCCATCTTTCAGGTTATCTTTTACTCCCAGGATTCAGGGTCAAGGCTGAAAAGGCATTTGAAGTAAAAATGATGGATGAAAACTCCAAAACCAAAACTCTTCAGTGCATGAGTTTACCATATAACAGATAAAACCAATACAGACACAACAGGGTCTGAACAACTCACTCATGATCCAAGGTACTTGGAATATTCTCTCCTTCAAACTGCATCTCCAGAATTTTCTCAAAGTCATCCAACCGCTGCTCTGTGTTCTCTATGTGAGCTGGCAAGTGGCAGTTCATGAAACAAATTGTGTGACCATAGAGAGACATGCGAACGGTGACTCCTCCTTTGTTCCCCTGGTACGGAAGATGAACGACATTCTCTGAAACTATAGTTAACACCTGCAAACGTAACTATTAACACCACCTATAAATTTTTAAATCTTGCTATTTAGATTTAAATGAGTACAATTTCTTCCTACATAAGTTGTTGTATATCAGCTAATAAATTGGCAAAATTATGGTCTGTGCTGCACACTGGCATACAAGGTTCAAACAAGTGAGTCTCACTGCTTGTCAGTTTATTCATTTTTAAGTAAACCATACATCTTCTCTCCCACCATGAAACCATTTAGAGGCACACACCACCATAAGCCTAAGTAACCAAGGCAATCAAGTCTCAGATAATTCCTTACCCAGTATCCATACAGGCCTGTGCGTGTGTAGTGGGTATGAATGTCCCGTATGAAAGGAAGGTGGACATGCTTCACAAACACCAGAAGTAGTAATCCCTGCATGCGAACGGAGGAGAGCTGGAAGAGATACAAAAGAGGGAACGGTCATTTCCAGGGAGGTATTCAGAATTCCTTGGGTCTACTTCATAGGAGCTTTTAGGTGAAGAATACCATAGCAGAAGTCATGCAATTTCCTTGCCACGCCTGGCTTCAATACTGTGACACAGTAAACGCAGATGCGTTTCAGTGCTGTAAGGAATACATTCTTATGGTAGACTTGCTTAGAAACAATTTTGATTAATCTCTCAACCAATCTACATTAGTTGTAACATTACATTACAAATCTGAAGTTGACCTCAAAACATGTGTCTTTGCCCAAGCATCTTTAAAGACCTTTCTTCTGCCTCACCAGCCTCTTGTTTCTACCTTTAAGCATCCTGTTCATGAAGAACCAAATCCTTGATTTTTCACCTATAATCCTAATAGTGCACACCTACAAGTCCTCCAACAGGAGCAAGTTTTCCAAACTGAAACATCCTTCAGCATATAACTAATCATTCTAAATGCCACTAAAATGCCTAAAAAGCATAGCAGTTACTCCTAGGCATTTGCAAAAACAATGAGCTGCAAACAGCAGTAACTCTTGCCTGCAATGCCTGTAAAAACCAATTTACAGAACACTTCCAAAGCAAAGATGCTTAGGGAGCATGTAAGACGCTGTTTAAGCTTTAAGATACTGGGGGGGTTTTGTGCGTTGTGTGTGTGTGTGTAAATAGTCTAACAAAGATGTTTTTCATTAAAAATTTATGAACTGTACAATGTTCCTGGCATGAGACACAAAATTCATTTTAAGTGTTTGTTTTAATGATAATGATTCAATTTAAAATACAGACATTGAAATATATTAATTGTAGTTCAATTTTATACTGGATGAACTTAGAGAAAGACTACATCAGAATAAAACCTGATATTAAGAACAACACTGACTATATAACTGCTGGAGAAGTACACAAACTCAGCCCAAAATTTAAAATATAATTCCTCCTTTCTTTGCCTCCACATCTACACAATTAAATGATTTCAGAATATATGTTAATGTTTTCATTGACCTTGAACCCAACAAAATACTAAACAGTATATTGAAATAATGGATTGCAATTACTAGGTTATGCATAAATATCTGTATCTGATCAGACATTTGGTGTAACCAGTATTCTCCTTTCCATAATTATGTTCATGAGATACCAAAATCTTTCAGTCCCTTTATTATTTGCTACATTTCATTCTCCTGTGGACCAGTCTCCAGACATTTCTCAAGATCCACATGAAACCTCTTCTCTCTGTAGGTCTTGAACATCAAAACACAGTGGATCCCTCCTCTGCTGGAACTAGCACTAGTCCCACCAACACGCAGTGCCAAATCAAGCAAAGACCTTTCAAAGAGGGGACGTGATTCTGTTTATGGTGAAAGAATTGACTGACTCCAACCAGCTTAACACTCTGAAAATGGACCCTGTTGTTGAAGGGACAGAATGCCCCAAGGATGACAACTACTCTTCTACACCCAACCTTGTCACAGGTCAGCAAAGAAGGGGTAACTGTTCCTCTCCTCCTCAGCCAACTTCACAGGTAAGTCCTAGCATAAGCTCTCCTCGCTGCCTGTTTTGATTTTGACCTGGCCTGACAGTCCCCTCTTATTATTAGAGCTAATCAAGTCCTGCTGAAAACCATTAGGTGGCAGCATCCATTCATTAGTGTGTCCAAAGTCCCACATTTATAAATTAGAATTCAAAATCAACCATGCATACCACTAGGAATTCTTTTTAACTGCCTGTATGCAGGGCCCGGATGTCAGCCCACAGCCAGATTTTGAATGTTTATCAGCAATGACTTACACTAGAATGAACAATGTTTTTTTCCCTTTTATAATTCCCAATGGGTCCTTTGTTTTGTTTAATTACAGTTAAAAGAATGGCACAACTACTGAATCTGATTAGCACGCAGATAATACAATCACCCTGAAATAATGCTTGATTTAGAAAACCAATACAGTGTTCAAAAGGCTTTTAATATCTCTTTATTAGAGAAATTCAGGATATTCTCCTATGTTTATTGTTTGCATTATTAACATAGCTAGTACTTTAGCTGACCTTATGCCCCAGATATTACCAAAAATCTTGTCATTTAAACTACCATACAATGTTCCAGGTCTTCAGTCAAAAATAAAGTCCTCAGAAAAATATATATTCCCACTAAAATCCTGTTTTACGCATATGCAATTCATTTTCACCCACAAACAAGTTGGAAAAAGAAAAAGAAACCTTACCAATCTTAAAAATCACTGCCATTGCTTGGGATATTTATAGTGAAAGCAGGTACTTAAGCAGACTACATTAGAAGCATCACAATACAGTTCCCCAATATTGCACAGAGCAAAAAAATTTTCTACAAACAAGAGAGAGAGAGAGATATTGTGGCCCCAAGAAATATGCTGTTGAGTGTAAGTTTACATCACATTTCATTTTAAATAATCTTCATTACTCTGTTCCTTGAGAATGCATTCTTATTGCGACAGGAGTATTTTTCTATTCATCACATGGTTCTGCAGCACTTACACAGGCCATTTGCCCATATATCCGAACAACTTCTTGCTGGCTGTTTGTCATTTGAGCTGCAAAAGCATCAAAACTCCCCAACTATTCCAAGTGAGAAATGAAAAACCGTATGTCCAATTTTTACTGCTAAAATTAAGGACATTATTATTAATAGACAAAAATTAAAATTCCCTTTATCAACAAACCAGGAAAACACAAGTGTGACAAAGAGTCACTTCTAACATAAATGTACCTATGGAAGTGACTGACAACTGCAAAAAACACCATCAACTTGTCTTTTATGCAGAGTTTGAGGGGAAAAAGAAAAATCTGAATGGAGCTGGGGAAGACATTTTCCTTCACTGCTGTGACATTTAAGAGATGTAAACAATTACCTTGATATATCCCGATGGTGACAATACAGTCATGAAAAAAATGCTCCATGGATCATCAAATGCCAAGTCAGACAGAAAATTTGTGATTCTTGAGTTCACCTCCTGTAAGCTGAATACACCAAGATTACTCACACTGTATCACCTGTTTTTGACAGAATTCATATAACCTTTTCAGAACACAGACCACAACATCCTAACCAGACCTCTCCCAGTGTAGGTCAGAAATTTCTTGCTGTCCAGTTTCCCATTTACAAGCAGTTTAACCCATTCACAGGTCTAACACACCTAACCCTGAGAAAAGCAAAGTTACAGGAGCTTATATACACCTGAAGACAGAGTTTAAGACAATGCTAGACTTGAGATATGTTATGACAAATAACCTCTCAGGTCTTTAAAATTTCAAGAAAGTTTGGAAAACATGATAGCAGATTGTGCCTAATAAGCTTGCACTAATTTATTTAAAACATGCTCAATTTTGGATAACTTTCATATCAAAAAGAATATGCCTCTATGTGCCAACAAAGAAAACAGCAGCCAAAAACTTTTTATGTGTTTAGAAAAAAGATAGTCTATATTTTGTCACAAAACAACAGCAGAAAGGAGAGAAGATTCTCTTGCTGTAAATTATCTCTGGTCTAAGTCACTAACTCTAGTCTTCACCTCCTGTTAGCAATAATGTTAAACCACCTCCTAGGCAGTGATTCACATAGCACAGTCCTCCCAAAACAGACAGTAAGCTGTTGAGACTTCGCAGTTTTGCAATAAACTTATAAAGGAAGTTCTCTAACATATACTTACCCTATAACATACATATCCATAGTCGGGCCCAGTGAATTGAGCTGAAGTAAACTAGTGACATCAGGAGGTGGAGAAGCTGTGCCCACATTCCAGGTAACTAAGTGTAGTCTACAAACAAACAAACAAACATCACACAAAACCAATGCTAAAATTGAAACGTGAACAGGTAACCAACCCTAAGAGCATCTAATTTTCCCTAACAGAATTTCTACCTACAGAAAACAAAGATTTTCTGTCACTTTTCATCAATCAGAAATCTATTTATTAGCTAGCATTAAAAAAACCCAACCACCACCACAAAAACAATCAACTAGAGGGAACAAAACCTGAATTCTTGCCACTTATCCTTCAGCTTTTTCCCCCAGATAAGGAAAGCTTCATCTAGAGTGCGAGACACTTCTTCATGAATTTCATCATCTGAACTGATGTCCTCTACACAAGCCATAAGCTGGGCTACTCGCTGACGGAGCTGCAAGCGACCACTGGACCCTGTGCTGCTGAAACTCGCAGAACGGCTGCGCAAGTTGTGCAGGCTTTCTAAATCGTTTAGGGAGAGGGCTGCTGAATCTTGAAATGCATCTTCACTACTGAAGGATGCCATTTGCTCAAAAGAAAAGAATAACTATGCTCTGAAGGACTAGCCCATTAAAATCCTAAGTATAAAAGAAACAGATGGCTAAGGGTCTTCCAGATCAAGTTTTCACTCGTGTGAAATTCAGCATTGCTTCTAACACAAAAGGACAAATGTAGATGCAGCAACACTGAAAAAAAACCTGTAGCATTACCACCACGCTCAATGGGTTGTTACAAAAGCTGCAATCACATCCAACCTCACACAGTGAATTGTTCCTTCATAATAGATTTAATGTGGTTAATTCTATAAGCTCAAGATTTAAAAGAATTTATTGTTGATTTGAATCATGTGCCTCCATCTGTAGGCTAGTAGAAATATAATCTCCAGCTCCCAAACATACAAATACACAGTTCTGACCAAAACCAAGCAAAGCTACTGCTCCTCTCCAGTGCTGCCAGAAACATTCGCGTGTCATTAAGACTTGTCTATTATTTCTTTATAAGATAGTAATTTCAGTATCAGAACGTCTAAAAAGGGATTCACTTTACCGTCACTCTTGTTATACGTTAGACAGACTTAAAGAATAACAAGCTGTTAATTTTCCATCCATCTTAGGGTCCTATAAGGAACTTATAAACACTGATAGTTAAATAGTGAATCCCACCAAGGCATCCATTATTAGAGCCATATTTTTATCCCCCCATCAACTGCCTGCTCAAGGTGACACACAATATATGTGGAAGAGCTGGAAAGTGACCTTGCATACTGGACTAAAATGATCCCTAACTTCTCTCACTAATAATTTCTCCTTGTAAGGCTACACTGAAGTCAGCCAAAAGCTATTCTAAAACAAATCTAGGGGGATCACTAATAATTTCTCCTTGTAAGGCTACACTGAAGTCAGCCAAAAGCTATTCTAAAACAAATTTCTAGGGGGAGGGGGGGAAGATATGTATGCTGCAGATCTAATTCTGCCATCAGAGATGTATCACTTGGGAACACTCTCCAGTTACTAATTTCGTAAGACAATTATCTGATTAAACAAAACTGAAATAATATTGAAGTCATCAGTCATTACTGACAGAAACTAAATTCCTCAAAGTGCCCAGTATCCACACTACTGATAAGAACACAGGAAAGACTGCAGTGCTAGAATTTACACCAAAAGAAAAAATACTTGTAAGAATTTCAAGCACATCCTTAATAATTCAGTTTCACTCTAGGTTATGACTACGTCTGCAGGAAAAACGTAATAGTGAGGAATGTGCATGCATCTGCAAAGCAAATAACCTACAGCATTATGCAGTCCCAAAGGTCTACTGATGCTCCCGACTACTTCACAAGTACTGCCCACAGTAAGCAGGGGAGACTAGAGCGATACCAATTTTCATCCGATGCCACAAAGACAGCCGTCACCAAAGGGAGGAGATACTGCTCAAACTATTCTGGAAGCTTTCAGTACCACTAGAGTACAGTCTCAAGCACGCTTTCTGCAAACACGTTCCTAAATACAAGCAAACTAATGAAGACGTTATCTAGTGTCACTGATGCCTGAAACGATTCAGTGAACCAAGCCCACAGCGCGAGGCACCGCAGCTTATCACCACAGAAGACGCAACGTGAAGACAGAATGTAAAAACACCGTAAAAGCAGAAGCCAGGGATTTATCCAAGCTCCTTCCTCCTCACGAAAAGCGACAAATCTGAGGCTCTAGATACGTTAATAGCAACCGCAGTCGATCTTGCCCCCGTTAAACGTAAGTAGGTCTCTGGAAAGTCCTGAGGACCCAAACAATACCCAATAAGCCTCCCCGAGACGCCTCCAGTACCGACGCTTTCAAATCAGAAAAGCAGCTTTTCTTCTCTATTTCATGTGACTACGTAACATCGCCAATTAGTATAACTCCCTGTTAATAAGCAGAAACACAAGTTTCCCTAATTCTCAGCTAATTACCTAACGACTTAGCTACTTTTCTCCCGTCCTCGGAAAAGCCGCGCTCAGACCTGCGCCTCACGCCTCCGCCCGCTCACCTCAGCTCCCTCGCGGCGCCGCGCTGCGCCGGTCCCGCAGGCTCCATGCCCGGGGTTCCAGTCGCGTAAGCGGACGGCGGAGGCCC
>NW_008794371.1:922789-948939 GCF_000699145.1 Aptenodytes forsteri | reverse complement strand
CCCCGGGGATGCACCGCAACCCCACCCCTCCCTGCACCCCGCAAAACAAAGGAGGCGGAGGCGTAAAGCTCTGTCTAACATTTTATTAGATTTTGTTTCCAATATGCCTGTATTGGAAGATTAGGAGACAAAAAAGGCACAAACTCACATTGAAAGAAACGACGAGATAATCTAACCCATTCTACAAAGAGTGTGTTGCCAAAGGAAAGAGCACGATGAACTCATCAGAACGTGTCAGGGAGGCCCAGCGGGGATGAACCCAGAAAGGTGCAGCGTGGGGGGGGGGAAGGGGGGAGGCAAGCGGCCCCGCCAGCAAACCGGCCTGACCCAGGCTGCGGCGAGGTACCTGCCTCTGGACCCCCAAAAACCCACCCAGCGTGGATCGGAGAGAGGGTCACCATCGCCCTAGAGCAGACTAACAGCCCAGCGATAACCCCTCCGGGAACCAGCAGGTTGAGGGGTTCTTGCCAAAGCCAAGGAAAGATACAGCACGGCAACGCTGCGTGATCTTCGCTATGCTCACCAGCAGGAACCAAGATCGAGACCAAAAGGTCTTTACAGGATTTGTCTATCCCAAGGCTGAGGGATGCTTTCACTTTGGATTAAATTGGAAGGAAAGCAAGCAAGGGGCAGGGAGGGGGGAAGTATTCAGGCTGGAGTTCCTGCATTCCCCCCCCCCCCAGTTTTTCCACTAATCAGGAAAGCTTTCTGTAAAAGCTCTTACTCTGAAATCAGAGGATCAAAAAAGGATTGCATGGTGGAATGTTACAATCTGCTTCCATAGCGATTAGTGTCATCGGATAGAAAGCCTCTTGGATAACACAAATTGAAAGAACAAGTGTGCTACGTGTATTCTCAGGTTGTCCTTAAGTGTAAGAATCCCTCAAAACATAACTGACAAACATGAACGGAAGTCAGTGCATAAATTCTCAGTTAAAAATACTTTAAACTGAAAGAACTATAAGTGGGGCCTACACTCCTGGAATACTTCTTGAACAGCTATAGAAGATGCCACAAAACATCCTGGTCCCAATAGCCTCGCAGATTAAAATTTAGTTTCATCACCTATTTTACAATAAATTTGTTTTACTTCTGCCTGGCAAGATTGCTAAAAATCCCTCAAACCCCACCCCCACCCCGCAAAACAGTCTGAGGTCACTGAGAAGAGCCTGCCAGAGTTACTGGTACAATTCAGAGCTTATTGCACTTAGACATGAGTAAGGCAAAATAACAAACTAAAAAATAAAGGGATAAACTGCCCCCTCCCCAGAAACCAAACGCCATCCTCTCCCTCCAGAGCATGCCTCATCTTCCCTCACGCTGAACACAGTTCAGATCCCAGCACATACTTGTTCGGCAGGGCACGGGATCATTTCAGGATCTCCTGCTTGCGGGAATGTGAAGGGCTGAAGGAGTCGGATGTGTTACAGAACGCCAAAAAGACTCCTCAAAAGTGGTGATACGCCCATGACTGTGTTTGGCATTCAGTATTTCGTGTTAGTGCCGCCAAATACAGAAGTGGAAAATAAAGTGATTACTACTAGGGGGGGGGAAAAAAAAAGAAAAATCAAACATTGGGCCTTAGGCATAAGCAAAGAAATTGTTTTTTTTTCTCATATGTATTTAATAAAGCAGCATTTCTTTGATTCTGTTCTGCTTATTTGATTGTCTAAAGCTGATATCAACATAAGGATAGTTACAGTATTTGAGTTCATTAAATAACCAGAGCTCTTTGCATTGTTTAACAGTATCCTTTGTGATTTATAGTAACTGACAGATATACTAGAAAACAACTGTGGGTCTTTGTAAGTTGCTTTTTTATAGCTTGAAAGGAGATATTTTAGTCAGTCTTGCAATGGGAAGAATATTATTGCTGAGCAGAACCACCGACCCAGGCACCTGGATGTAATCAGATACCAAGACTTTACTTGTACACCAGCTTTTGCTACATGCCAATTTGTCCAGGGAGAATCACATTATTATTAGTCAAAATAATTTTAGCTTTGTAAGTTATGGGAAGTCTTAGTAAATAAAGAACCAGGAAATTGCAACATACGTCAAGCAACTTTTCATAATGATTTTGTAAGACTGACACACACAGCTGAAGGACAACGTAGCTACATGGGCCGAAGGGACCACGTACCACTAAATTGAAACTCAACAGTTATGTGCTGAAGGCCCTAGCATGGGGACGTTGAATGCAGCTTCTGTGCAGTCTTTAATTCACGTGTGCTAAGACAGAACAAAGTAATGCTGTGCAGAAGCCACATATCACGATTCATCGCAGACCAAGAACTATATCTGGCTACTCCTGATTATGTATTCAGATTACATGCCATAAAATTTCTTACCCTGGGAGCAAGGGTCAGAGCATAGCATTTTGTGGAATAGTTTTGCACTCTAAAATACTGACAGTTTCCCTCTCCAAACAGACATTCAAAGAATGGTGAAGGGCTGGCCAGGAACAAAGGTGGCAGTTTATCCCACTTGGGGGAGGGGGGGGGGAAAGAAAAAAAAAAAAAGATCTAAGTCACCACATCACAAGACTATTTTAGCTAAAAATGTCACTTGGAAATCAAACAGGGCCACATGGAAATTGGTCTGAACACAATGAAAAAAAAGGAGGGAGGAGTCGTAAATACAGCGATCTCTAAGTCACACGTCTCCAAGGAGCTACCTCCTTCATGTACGTGCTAACATTGGAGTGCTTAGTACCAGACGGTCTATTTGCTCACAATATTAAGGGGCATCTAGAATTAGCTATGGGAGATTTAAAATCGCCTGCCGATTGGATATAGAAAGGCTTGATCCAGAGATGGTCCGTCAGTCAAGAGTGTGGATTCCCCGGGCCTTCCTGATGACTGTCTTGCAAACTAAAATAAAGAGACAACAGGAAAACATTTTAGAACCACTTTGGAAGAGCAGTGTGCCAAAAGAAGTGTTAAACTGAACCTTCAGAAAGCAAATGTGAGACACACTGTCACCAGTGCAGACAATGGCAATACACCACTGCATCATTACATTTCAGCGCTAATCCTGAGCAGACATAGCCTAAAAATGACAAACAGAAATTGCAGTTTAAACAATCTAACAAGTCCAGAGGCTACAATACAATTGAGAAGATCACCAACCCGTTTCTCTAAGAACCAGAGTAAATGCGAATGAAGAAGAAACTAAAAAGGTTTAAGTTGCATTAAAAAAATTAAAATACATCTATTGGAAGACACCCCTTCAGACACTCCCTCACCTTGTGTTCCCCACTTACCACTAAAGAACCAGCAGATAACAGAGGACAAGCAGAGGTAAACAGTCAGTCCTTTGAAAGGCTGTGGTTCTGCCCCATCCCATTCTTTCCAAGGATAGCTAGGATGGCAGTTTACTGCCCTAGAAAAGCTGTGGCTAGTAACTGAACTTCTCTACATAAATGGACAATCACTTCTTTCTCCTCGCCTTCTTACTTCCCTAATACTATACCACATTTTTGTACAGTGTCTAAGAGAAACCCACCAAAACCAAACCCCAAAATGATTACACAACTTAACAGAATAAGGTTCAATACTCTCAGCACTGCTTACAGGTTATCATCCAGCATGCTGCCTAGAATACAGCCTAGGGACTTGGCCAACAAAGGCAAATTCATGTATGCTCTCCAGTATGATAGTCCCTCCCCTGCCAAGTTAGCATACTCATAGTGAAATAGATGAAAAACAAGTCAAAAGCTTTAAAATTGTCATTGCTGCTTCTGCTGCAATGCGCAAGTGTTGCTCCAGGCCTTGGCCCATTAGTAAATACTGTTAACAAACAATGCAAGAAATACATTCCAAGCATATTTGCAAGGAATTTTCAAATTTCTGAACGTATTCTAAGTATTTGCAGGTCCAACTTACTCTTTCGGGACTGACAAAAGTTTCTCTGCAAGTCATGGAAAGTAACGCATGCGTTACAGAAATAAGAATAGCAGTAAAGTCTACAAAATGTTCTAACACATTCTTCTTACACTTTTCACTCCAACATTTCTTTAGAATAGTTCTGAAACAAGACAGTAAACTAACTCGTCAACCTGTCAGTGAAACAGGTGCACTATAAAAACAATTAATACCACAGATTTGCCTGCCAGAAGCTATGAACAGGATCGTTTCTTACCCAAATGTTTTTTTTTCCCTAAATATAGAGCAATACAGAGTTTTGTCAAACTCTTTTGATACCTACAGTGCACAAGGAAGAAGTCATGTTAGTCATCTGCAGCTGTCATTCCTTTCACTGGATCTTTTTCTCTCATCTGCAAGAGAAAACCCTATTCAAGTACCGATTCTCACATGATGTTATCTTAAAATGTATCAGCATGGAACACGTTAAGCTACCTCCTTTATGTAAGACACTGATTAGATCTGAGCATCCCAAATCAGTGTTTGTGAATATGCACATGCAGGCACCATTTTTGGTTAAACTGCAGGTCTGCTAGAGATCTGGAACCATTATCCAAAGGGCAGAGTGTACATGAAACTATAATGAAATACCCTGAGGCATGAAGGAAGAGAAGGGTGCAGCGCAGGACACAAATCATGGAACAATGTACTCATTATTACCAAGTTCGTGTTTCTCATAGTAAGAACCCTGTTACATACCCCCATTACCTGCTTATAATACTTAGAGCTAAAAATCCTTTTACTGAACTGGTCTTTGGAAACTAATGAGGACAAAAAAGACCATTCAGATTTGGGTAAAAGCTAACAGAAGATATTAAAGCGGTAAACGAATCACTGCCGCTCATACCCTCATTACCTGTGGTTCAATACATTTGTTGGCTCAACAACAAAAAGAAGGAGAAGTCCATAATGATTAGAAGGAGATGCCAGCACAACGGAGTCATAGCCAATCATTCAAACCACAAGCAGCATGACCTAAATAGCAGGACAATACACACCATGCTATGACAACGCAGCAGTATTTCCTCTCTCTACTGTACTGGATAGAAAGAGTTTCTCACGCAACCCACACCTGCCCTGCTTTTCCACTGACCTCATCCAGCTGTCTCTTGGTCTCCTCCTCCATCCTACGAATGTCCTCCATAGTCAGATCAACCCACTTATCAAGCCAGCAAAAGAGCTGCCGATGGAAGTTTGTGAAGAGACGCTTTTCTTGCTGCAAAAGGAGGAGGAATAAAACACACAAGCGAGCTTATGCATAGGGCAATTAATATGGATATAACTGGATCATAACAATTTTCAGAGATGTGTACACTGAAGAACCAGCTCCCTCACCCACCTTTTGTTATAGCTGCCACAATTGGAAACTGAAGCTAGCTAATTTTTATTCTTTTAACAGAATACCTAGAGCCTTGAATCCTCAGAGAAATGCATTTTTTTCCCCACGCCTAGACAGCAGCCTGCACAGTGCATTGAAAGAATTAGTGAATGCTTTAGTAATTTCCTTTGATTTGACAGTGTTGTTCTGACTGAATTAAGTGCTCCAGGTTGGGTTTACTTAGAGCACAATACTTGGCCTGAAGGTGCAGAAAAAAGGAGAAACAGAATAAAAGTATTTTAAAAATAATCCTTGACTCGCTAAAAACTGGAGGTTAGCAAGTGTAAAGGGTTGACATGCACCCATCTTGCTTTTTTCATTTGCGGTGACCTAAAAAAAAGCTTAAACTTGTTTTCCACAGCTGAAAACCTTTCAGCAGAGGTAACTAATGTGCACAAGCTACTTCAAGTTAGGAGCGATTTATTTCCATTTTATAGGAGATAAGCTAGAGAAAAATCATTGTATTGGACAGGGGTATACAATGCCTCTTGGAAAGTTCTCATTAAGGAAGGACACTTCAGTTTTACCAATTATGGTTTCACATCTGATAACTTGGTCTCATCAAAAGCAGCTCAACTACTTTGACGCAAATGTGTAGCTGAAGAGACACTCAGAAAGGGATTCAAGACACTGCTTTGTTCAGGGCTTTTGTTACAGGTATTTGAAATCCTGCAGCAGCATGGTCATTCCCCCTTAGAGTTCTCTTCAGATTATATCACCAGAGAACCGCTTTTGCAGAAGCAGCACTGTAGTTTATCAATATTAACCATGGAGAAGTCTCCATGATCCAAAGTCATAGGCATTTTACGAACATGGCATTGCCTGGAAAATTGCACCTACTGATTCCGAGGTCTAGCATTCTGCTGCAGTTCATGGGTTATGAACTCTGCCACAGACAAAGCTCTTTTCAGGATACCAATTACTCATGTTTTAAGTTAATGAAGTTTCCCACCATCTGCTTATTTTTTAATCCAGGTTTTTCAAGCAGCAGACTGGGAGAGGAAAACATGACTAGAGCTCTAGAACTTGCCAGAAAGATCCTCAGCTGATTAAGATCAGATAACTGAAGCTGTAGCTATCTCCCCACAAAAACATGTCTTCCCCTTGACCAGAATAACCCTAGTATACACGCATTGTCTCATCATTCACAAATCAACTACCAAATGACTGCAATTCTCAGGCTGATCTATTAAACAAAGCAAAACAGCCAGTTTACCTTCATACATTAGAGTTAAAACGGTTCAACAGCCAATTCACAAAACAATATCAGCCAGCCCTGCCCTTGCATTAGCAGCAAATTAAATCCAACTTTAACTGATTGCAGTATATGAGGCAGAGGCCTTGACTGTATTGCTTGAGGTGACATGACTGGGTTTCAAGTTAACATCTCCAGACAGGATACACTATTAGAAGAAGCTGAGGTGCTAAAGCAGATGGGAGATGAAACATGCCTCATTTCCACATCTCTCCCCATCAGAGAGCTCACTTACCTTCTGTATAAAGTTCTCAACTTTATTCTGCAGACCCCACCACTTGAACTTGACTGTTACCAGTTTGTAAGCGCACATGTATGGACAATCTGTCTGTTTTCCCAGCTCCTTCTGCAAAGACAGAAAGACATTCACATCAGGACTCAGGTCAAATGTTCCCCAGGAAAGCAGCTCCTTCAGTCATAATTATGAAGTCTTTCCACAATTCCTCACAATCATCTTGCATCCTTACACCTTGCCTATCTTTCATCGACAAGTTTTGTCACATCTTTGCTCACCCCTTTTCCAGGGTATTTAAGACCATGATGAAAATAGACCCTAGTTTCCTCCACAGGTGGCCTTCCCTCCATTTTGAGAATGGACCATTCCTTCCTCTCCTCTGTTCTCCATTTTTTCTTCCATTAAATTTGTGTCTTTCAGTATCTTCACTGTTATGCCATGGCTACTTAGTTTCCTTAAAAGTCTTTTGACAAAGTCCCTATCTAAAACATTTTGGAAATAGATTATATCATCTGAGTCATCTACATAATTATCAAGCCTTAAAGAAAGCTCCAGAAGGTTTGTAAGGTGGACATTCCTACTTCCTTTTACAGGAGCCATATCCACTCTTCCCAAGTGGATCATATCAACCCCAGCTTCTAAGTTTGCCTGCTAGAGATCAGACTTGCACACCCGTAGCTCCCCAGATCTCATTCAGGGCCCCTTTTAAAGGCTGGTATCATATTTGCACTTCTAGAGTCTTCAGATTCCAAGGATTTAAGTGAAAGGTTAAACACTGCTGCTCATAACTCAGCTATTTTATCTTTGAATTCTCTTGGGTGAAGCCTTGGGCTGAACACCAGACAGCTCTGGCAATTTCTTGGAACTCATTCTACCTATTTGTACCAAACTCTTCCATTTCCTTTAACTTCAGAACACATCACCAGCTGAGTTCTGTGTTTCCTTCTACAGAAGTGAATCCAATGTTTTACATATATGTCTGTGGCTCCAAGCCCCAATATCTATACTTCAGTCATGCAAGCTGATACAGTTCCGGAACTCACGCAATACACACCTTCCAGTTGGGACCCAGAGGTCCACGTCCAGTCTTGACAGATTTAAATTTTGCTGGATCTTCTTCTGCCTTGTAATCCTATTGGATAGACACACAAGGTTAAACACAAGTTATCCTACTGTTACCCAGCTGCTCACTGTCACAAAGGATTTATTTTTCTAGTGGGCAAAGACTAACCTCTAACTGCCTTCTCAAGAGCTACTGTTTTCAGACTTCAACATTAGGTCAGGCACTCTTCAAGGAAACATATTTCTCCCCCCTGTGCTGTGTCCTAGACCTACATGAAGAAGTGGTAACAAGCTGATATGACCTTTGTAAGGACTCCTTTGGGATAAGACTATCAGAAGATCTGTAAACCCTCAAGACGGGTTTCCTGTAACCACTCATTCTTTGGGAGGTAAACACTGCTGCTGCAGGAAATAGCTATGCTCTCTGGAGCTGCGGTATCTAGTATTTTTCACAGCACCGTATCAGTATGATGCTCACATATTGCACACTAGAAAAAAAAGTACAGTCAAACTCGCAATACCACCAAAAAGAAAGAGGCATTAGTTATGCCCCCTATTGCACAGTAAATGATTTGCAGTATTCCCTTCCTGCACGTTGGATTAGGACCGGGGTGTGTACTCTACTCCTACCCCCAACACAATTAAAATGAAAACAAACTCAAATCATCATCAGTTTAGTGCCTAAAGTGATCAATTGGTAGCATCTTCTTCAGTAGTCTTCTGCTCCAGGTGAATTCTCCTTGCTCTCTGGCAGCTTTTAATTCAGAGTAGTTTGTATTTGCAGATACAGCTTAGTACCTGCCTAACCTATCAGAATCAGATGCTACTCATGTTCTACCAATTCATCTTTATTGGAAAGAAAAGCTAAAATAATACTAGTTCTGGTTTAATACCCAAGGCCAAATTTGAGAACAGGTAAATTAGTATTTCTGATACCATTCAAATATGGCTAAGTGGGGAAACTCAAACAACGTTCCATTTTTATATAGTTGGGTTTTTTTCCCAGTACAGTACAGAAACATCCCTTAGTTTCTTAAGTAACTGTAGTGATTCTTAGAACAAAGCATTAGCTACATGATTTCAAGATACACTTGTGAAGCCATGGGTCAGTTTCAAAAGGAGGCAGCTTAAAAAAGATCGTGTATGGAAAGGGCAGTGCCATTTCTTGTTATTCAAGCATTATAATCAGCTGCAGTGCTGTAGAACTACATATATACACTGTTACACGCACTGTAAGGCTAAGTAACACATCTGACAGACAGTATTGACATAGCTTTTAAAAGAGCTCTTCCTCTAGCTTGCTTAAACACTTTTAAGGAACACTTTCCTCCTCTTTCCATCCTCTCATTTGTCCTGTTACCTGTGACCAACCATCCCTGGGAACACTGTTTGTACACTATCCCTCTTTTAGCACAAGGCCTCCCACACCAGGGAGCTCTTACCCACCTACCATACCTTGGGAAGCACTTGACTCCGATCAGCAATGTCTATATAAATAGCTTCTACATTCTTCCATACATCTGGCTCCAGTTTATGAACCTGCAGTGAAAGTACAAGACTAACGTAACTGATTCAACTACAGAACACTCCCATTCTAAGACTGTAAAAAAAAAAACAGATGGAGATTGGACACCCAGTGTTGCCCTTCCATGTACAGAGAGTACACCATGGTAAACGCACAATACGAGATCTTCTAAAGAAGCAAAGGTGCTCACACAGAACAAGTGTTTTGGGGACAGTTTTATTCAGCATATATGAGAAGCCAATGGGAGGGAGTCTCTGCCTTGCTAGTGCGATAAGCATTTCAAATCCAGGAACGCAGCAAATAGACAGTTCCACACAGCGATTCTCCAATCTAGCATGGAAAGCAGCATTGTGACATTAAAGAGATGAATAAAACACACGACACAAGTACTTACATTCTCTTGTGTTCCAAGATCTGATTTATGCCAGGTTTCAATTTTGATCAGGAAGTCATCCTTCATATACTCATTCTGTCATCAAAATAAAGCTTCTTGTTATTCTTTGGATATATACCTTGTCTTCTTATTAGCTAGATAAGCGGTAGAAAGGCAACTCAAAGAATTATAACTTGACTGGGGTTTGACTTAGGGAACTTCAGAATTACCTGTAAACACATCATTGCTTTTAGAAAAATTGTTTGATCACTAAATACATAAGATCAAATAAACCACAAGCTGTTCACTGAAAAAACATAAGTTCCATTGTTTTAGTGAAACATTTGGAGTTTATAAATAGCTTTTTTTTTAAAGGACAATATCTGCCACTCTATTTAGAGTTTAGAAGAGGTAACATAACTAGGCAGAAATTGTCTTTTCAAAGAGATTATTGATCTAGCACTGAGTACATATTTGGAGGCAACTCTTGAAATGAATAACAATATTAAACTGATGTGTTGAGAGCTTTTGACACTGGAAAGGGAAGGGACAAGAAGCACAGTTCTGCCAAGTAAGCAAAAAACTTTCCATTTCTCATTATTACTGTGAGTAGAAAAGGACTTCCAAAGGTAACCCTATCCTCCCTCAAGGGAGTAGAAACAAAAGCACAAGCCAGTGAAACACTCAGCATGTAAAAAGGAAATATCAAATTCAGAAGACAGATTACTCAAAGGGGCATAATGGTATGAGCTAACGTTCTTTTAATCAGTTTACCTAGGCAATGGCACATTCCCATGTGTAAAGCTGAGCATTGCTGCAGTAAAGAAAGGTCTCTGTCCCTAGTTACAAAGCGTTTGTGGATATGCCACAGTTGTTAAGGGGGTTTAATCTACGTGATCTTCCAATGACAAAAGCTAAAGTGCCTTTAGTTCAGGCTAAAGAGCTTCTTATACCCAGAACACTTCATTTCAGACATCACATGTTTCCATAGATCATCAGTAAAAGCAATACTTACTGTAATAACTGGTCCAAGAAATCAACACATGAAAAGAAAGAGATACAGTACTTTAGTGGAAAAAGAATGTACAGCAACCATCGCCCTCCTCCCCCTATTAGCAAAACAGGGACAACTTCAGCTTCCCGGGGGCTGCTGATACTACTGAGGAAAAAACCCTGTAAGTCGATAAAAACCAGCTAACTTCACCCCCTTCTCCTCTGGAAATTCTCAGACCTGGAGAAACCCAGAGGTGCAACAATTAATTATGTACTGCCACTTCTGCTCTCTGGACTCCAGCCAGCTGGATCAGAAGATGGAATAAGTATGTTCAGCTGGCGGCATTTTACCAATCCTTTCTCAGCTTGCAGATAAGAAACCTCTCCATAGTTCTGAAGCAAACACATGCTGGATTTCAGGCCAGTGCAGACCTCATCACTCCTGCATGCAGTAACCAGACCCTCTGCATCTCTACTGCTCATGGTAACTAAACTCCCTGGATAGTAAGGCTCAATTATTCAACACAGAAAAGCAATTAAAGATCCTGTAACAGTCAGCATCTGTTCTACCTGAGCCATCAGAGTACGTTAGCAATTCTACTCTAAGAATAAGGATGTCTGAAGCTAGAGTTGAACTTTGCTGGTTTGTTCTGAAGTTTAACATGAGGACTTTACTAGGAAGCAATTTTGTTTTAAAGGTACTATTACAATTTGTGAGTTTCCAACCCAACACCCTGTAGACAGTACCATCCCTTATCACCTATCATGCACATCCAGCTACCTTAATTGCCTACTGCTGGGCCTTGGACTGCTTTAAACCCCTAACAGTTTGAAAATTGCTTTTTACAGCGTTTTACAGAAGGCTAATTATTTAGAGTGACAAATTGGGGTGGAGGGAAAGAACAAGCAAGAATAGCTGAGGCTAATTTTTAAAAGGCTGAATTTCTTCTCAAAGAACATTTCATTATTTCTGCAAGAAGGAGTTTTTTTCTGCTAGTCCACACAAAACACTGAATAAACCAGTCGTAATTATAAACCAGAGCCTTCCCACCTTCCCATGACAAAACTGCTTTTCCATGACTATGCACCATGACTATGCAGCTGCCTTAAAATAGGTTCCTTCACCTTCCTAATTTCTTCTCTGTGGGGAAGACTCCTCATTTGTAAAGCAAACAAATTAATCCCTTTAGAAATGTCCATTAAAACTTAGATGCTCAGCTTGCTACAAATTACGGCCTGCACTTGAGGCGTTACAGCAGCAACTCCTACACATTTCAGCTGCAGTTATAACTTCTCAATTTCTTGACATTTGGCCACAGGCATTTCATGCTGACACCCAGAAGAGTGGAACACACATCAAATTGCTTTTCTAAAAACATTTAAGCGACATTAATATTTAAGTCGGACTGCAGAAAAGAACCAAGAACACTGTTCTCCTTGGCACCAACCCACAGTTATAACTATTAGGCAATCCTCACTTCATTTTTACTGTAGAAGTTGTAAATGCATACAACGACAATCTCATTTACAGTTCATACTCTCAAAGGAGCAAAGCAAGCCGTCCATTCAAAGTACATAAAACCAACATATTACAGCACAAACAAGTGTGCAGAATTGCAGGAAGTTTTAAGCTAGGCATTTAAATTCTCTCAATCTTCAGTACTTCTCTGATAATGGTATATAATATGCTTATTAAAGTAATAATTGAGCTTTTCAAGAGGAGATATAGGGAAATGTAAGCAGGATAATCTCGTATAATTAAAAAAAAAATACCACGATGCACAATTAACTAAAAGTACTGCTTTATTCAAACTTAAAAGGCTCTGTGTGATAGCTGACAATGCAAGTAAGCAGTGCTCCAGAGAGCAGCACACTAATATCACCTTGGAACAGGAGGGCACAGGCAGAAGTACCACTAACTCCTACACAGTCAAGCCAGGTTTAGTTCTTACTAAAGAACTGTCCCTGGCTCTTAAGTTTCAAACTCTAGCGAGAAGACTGAAAGCCAGCATGGCATTTTATGTTGCACAAAGATTCAGATGGGGCCATCCAAGTCTTCTCACGTAAGACCAAAATGTCCGAGCGTGTCCCAAAGTAAAACGATAATGCACAAGGCAGCCTACACCACATACATGGGTTCTTCCCTCCTGCCCAGTACTAGCAAGTGAAGGTTTCAGCAACTTTTCTGAGCTTTTCTTGATTCACGTCAGGCTGGCAGATTCTCTAAACAGATTTGTCAGCCTCCGCATAAAAACTGCCTTCTGCTCCAACCCCCACAACAAAGCACTTTCTATCTCATATTATATTGGTGTTTATTACAGTTGAGGTTTTTTTTTTTTGTCATGTTATCCTTTCTAGCATACCAAAATCTGAAATTTCGACTGTGTTGGAAAGCCTTCTACTTGATTTTAGTATCACATTTTTTCCACTTCAGTAGAATGTTAGCAGTGTGTAACTGAAGGATAAGCAGCTAAGAGTGACAAAACAAGCTAACTCCATACCTTTGTTTCAGAAAATCGGTGGAGAAGAAAAAGAGGAAAAGGAAGATACAGCTATGCATTATGTCTAACAAAACCTACTGGAGTCAACTTAGTCAGATCTGTTTCCACAATTTGAAGAATTAATGAAAGAACTGTTTGCGTTTAAACCAGTTCAGTGTACTTAACATGGAAATAAATTAGACATTTACTAGCTAATTTAATTAATATGCAGCAAGAAAACTGCATGAAAATGAGAAAGATAGGATGTAAATAACTTAGTTTCAGCATCTTGAATTATGTGACACATTAAAAACTTATTCTGCAGTTGATGATGACATTATCTGAATTTTGTATTTGAAGTATCAATTCCACTAGAATGCTGCATGTAATTTCATGTTCTGAAGTAACATTATCCTCCCCCACTGCAAAGCTTTTTCCTCTTTTAAAACGCTTCATTTAAAACTCTCTTAATTGTTGAAAAATACATTTTTCTATATTGAGTTTCAAGAACAGTTGGAATATTTAAGTTTACAGTTCCCATAGCAACTGTACCACTACCAAATAGCAGAAAATGTATCCTTCAAAGATACAAACAGCATAAAAGACAGCCAAAAATACTACGTAAGTTTGGAGGCAAAGTCAAATTCACAGTTCCTACAGCAACAAAGACCAGAAAAACAGTAGTGGTTAAACATTGTGGCTGATAACTTCAGTGAGTAAATAAGATAATAAACACTCCTGTAGAAAATTAGTTTGACATTATTTCACCACTTTGCGCAGCTTCCAGAGCCTCACCCCAGACTTTACAGATGGATTGATTCACTTTACACTTGTTGGATGAGATTTGGGTATCTGTGTCAAGGCCCCAGCCCAGAAGCAACTGTAGCATTACCTGTTCAGCCTTCACTAACCTCGGATACTGCAGTTGAGCAAGTATCAATCGCGTAACACTGCTGCTCCCATCAAACTGCACTAAGCAAGAGGCAACCAAGATCCTCCCTGTTCCCCTCTTGCATCTTCCATTTTTTTCCCCACCAAGCTATGCTGCGCTTGAGTACATAAAATCATCCCTCATACATTCATTTCACTAATGTTACGCATCTGTTCCTTTAGTAGGGCTAACATCCGTTTCTTGGTCTGTTCTTTTCCACCGTCATTCATTAGCAGCACATCAGACAAGGGCATTTCTTTTAACTCCACAGCACTATATTTTGCTTTTCCTGACCACAGAAAGGGCTTAGAGAACAGAAGTCTAAGGTAAGAGCTGAAACAGCTTCCCCACTGGTTGCCTCATTCATTACCCCCTCCTACCCTTCCCCTCGCCCCCAAGAAACCAAAAAGCCAGCAAGCCACAGTCCTTCTCCATGCACTTACCAGTTCTGCAGTAGGGATAGGCATTCCATGCTTTTTCATGTATATTCAGAGCTCCTTCAGGGGCCAGCATTCTCACAAATGTTGGCACTTTGCTGCAGAATTTGGAAATAGGAAGGCAGGCATTGATAAGAACTACATGTAATGAGAGCTATGGCCCAGACACTCTGAGACAGGCAGAGTATCACCTGAAATGCAAACGCTAGAGTCTCGCACATGTGCACATTGGTGGAATTGGTGGGGTTCTCCTCACCCCTAGTACGACGATTTCCAGAGACTGCTGAATTGGACAGGTTAATCTAAACCTTCTTTACATAACGAAAGGAAAGAAAAAAAGAAGGAAAAAAAAAGGAGGCTGAAAACAGGTTGAAATCTAGGAGGCATTTTGCTCTTTAGCGAAATTCAAGTATCAAAATACTGGGTAACAGGATCATATTTGCTTTGAAAAGCTCAGAGCCAGATTTTCTTGGGACAACAGCCACTTTTACAGGGGTGGACAGGTATACCAGTGATGCGCACTTCCAGCTGTACCATGTGCCAGCTGCTGTTATACTCCTGTCTTACCTCCATGTCTTTCAGCCTTTACATAATCTGTGATTTACACAGATGCTGCAAGCCTATTGCATCTTCCTCCAGTTCCTCTTGCCCAACTCTGGGAATAAAATGTTTCACATACCTCTGTAAGTGGTAGATCTTGTGTGTGTACTGCCCACGCTCTCCATCTCTTTCATAGGGTTCGTTCACCAGGACCTCCACTCCTTCACCTCCACCAGTTTCATTTTTACTGGCTTCTGCCACAGAATACAGCTGTCCCACTTGATACTAAAGAAGTTAAAGACACATTATTGTGATAGCTATAATTTAGCAGAAGTAATAACTTTACCAGAAGAAGCCAAGGATAAATTCATTATCTAGGGAGAAGGCAGAGAAAAGGACATCCACTTGCGTGTCCAGATAAGCAGCTCACTTAATTTCATTTTGATACAGAAAGCTTGAGTGGTAGTTAGGAGGAAAGCACTGCCAACAGGATAGTTACCTTTAACCCTTAAATCTCAAGCTCCAAACCAACACAAATTGAGGAGAAAGTAAAACAGATTTACGTTGACGCTCCAAAGGAGCGTCAGGACAACATTTAAAGAAAATGCAGGAGAATGCAAAATCCATTGTTTTTCAATCTTTTTGGCACACAGGTGTCCCACTTGTTCAGGTCAAATGGAGAATAACGCACTGCCAGTCCTAAATTAATAAGCATACAGTACTTTATCCAGAAGAATCCCAAAGAACTTCACATGAAGTTTTTTGACAAAATGGCAGCATTATTTCCCAGGAATCACTCAAACTACTTCATACTATACAATCTCTTTCATAAGAAGCATGCCCAAATGTTACACAGGGAAGAGCAGAGGAAAAATCAAGAATATGAGCAAAACAGAACATTCTTCTCTGCAGAAGATGTAATGCTAATATACTCTTGCCTCTGGTAGCTAAAAAAGGGGATGCAGAGCTCAAAAGAAATATGATCAAATGAAGAAAATTCACACAGGGCTCTTTGAGGTGAAGTTAGATGAGCAGACAAGGTTTGAGGACAAAGAAGCTAAAGCACTAAGTCAAAAGGAAGTGTTCAAACCTAACAGAGTTAAGTCTTCAGAACTGAAAGTGAGCAAAACAGCAACTGTTGCCAAAGGCAGTACAGAGAGGCAGTCTGAAAGGGTAATCCACAAAGCATTAGGCATCAGAAGTGCAACGATTAAAAAAACCCAACACCAAAACCCCCAAAAAACTCCAAAACATAACTACAAAGCAATGGAACACTGTTTAGGCCTTCTTCCTTTTCCCCAGCATTGGGCTGCGCATCAGAATCGGGAATAGCACTTACCACTCCCTACACTGAAACCCAGGCTGGAAAAGCGGAATACTGCTCAGAGCTGACAACCCAGGAATACTTCACTGGGCTGGTACATCTTCAACAATGAAGGAAGATTTCTACAGTGGTTAAATTTTGTTGTCAGAGCATCCAAAGTAAAAACAGTACCCAAGCTCTGTGGTGTTTTGTACCATCTGGTGCTAACACAGACCAAGAAAACATTTATTCCTATTGGAAGAGTAGCAGATGATAAGCCAAAGTAATAAGGCTAGATGTCCTGGCCTCAGTTAATCTGGGGCAGGGCAAAAAGCATACCAGAGGGATTTAAGTAAGTGCACTATACAGTCTCAAGTTCAACACATAGGCATATTAAGTAAGCCTGACTACCTGTTAGACTACCCCTGCACAAAACAAACCAAACGGCCATCCAGTAAAAGTAATCTTTAAGAAAAGCAATCTACAGACCACTTTTGAGCTAAGAGCAACAGCTCTGCTGGTTTTCTCCAGAAGGTACTGGCCCAGGTTACACAACCACCCCTCACTTGGCTGGACAGTTCCTGCACTGTCACCAGCAGATTGCATTTCAGCCTGGATTTGGGGCTGCAATACAACTCCCTGCCTTCTGACATTTCATACACTACATTGCTTTCCTTATGACTCCCTACAGAGGACCCATACAAAACAGAATACTCACCTCCCTCCAGAAGAGCAAAACACGACAGTTGTGAAATCTTACAAGCAAGTTGATTTAGTAGAGTAAGAACCACATGTACACTCACAGAGAAGAGAACTTATCATGAGTTTGGCAACTACAGCATTAGAGGGGAGGACTGAATGGCTTTGACTGCTTTGCAGCAAGTCTCAGGACAGGTCTCCAGGGGCACAAACTAATTCCTCTTAGTAACACTCTCTCATTCATTCCTTCTCCCTTTTAAATACGTGGGTCAAAGTTCAGACACTAAGAAGATAAGCCCTTTGGTTTGGCATCTTCACCATTTAATCTTCCCTGTTATTTCTGATCCTTTAATCGCATTGATAAAAGAGGAAAAGGCCCAAATAAAACTGTCCCAATGAACAAAACCCACAGCATCTGCCTGCAAAAGTTAACAGAAAAACAGATTCTGGCTCCGTGAAGTCCAAAGTGTCAGGCAGACCCATCCTTGCAGACCTGAGAGCTCCCAAAAACCTCCTTCTCTTCTGCAGGAAGTTATTCCTCTTGATCTGTGCCACAACACCTCTTATACAGCTGACAGCATATCTTCATTACACCAAACTTCTTTCAGAAGGCCTGATCTCAGTGTAGCCATCTTCAAGAACAGTTATTCTCCTGAAAGCAGCTTTTAACACAATTAATAAATAAGAGTCCTTTGTGTTTGGCAAGCTCCTTCCCATGTGAGAGGAACAAAGAGGCAGCACAGAATGTGTACACACAGCTCTAACCCATACCAGCATTTCAAAGTGGCAGCTGGCAAGACACCCACACAGCCGCTCAAGTCCGCGCTCTCAAAGTTGGCACTGTGCAATGTGATGTTGGTCACAGTATGAGTAAAGGTTAGCACCCAAGATACAACAAGGTTTTTTTCTTTTTGCTCCCTGCAGTGCGACAATGTATAAAACAACACAGGAGTACAGCTTGCAGCCTGCACTTGAGCAGGACCACATTTTGGCAGAGTTTCCTAGTAGAAGACAGTCTGCTACAGTCTAACTCCTACATCCCAGCCTTCAAGTTTTAGTCATCACCAGGGCTTCTCCTCCACCGTTTTGTTCCCATCTTAGCAGTTACTTGGCTAACTATTCAGCGTTGATCCCTTGTATTCATCAAGTCACATCTCCACAACGCCTTCCTGATCACTGGTTTTCTCTTGAATTCCTTACTATTGGTTAAGCTCCATTTGCTAGGGCTGAGAGGACTGAACACACAATCCCTGGCATAACACAGAATGACACAGAAGACTCCCTCAGCCCTACTACAATGCCTCAAAGTCACAATTAATTTCATTCTCCATCTTACGCATTAGCATCAGACTTTTGGCAGCAATTTACATGCTGAAGGCGTGAACTCTCAAGTCTTTAGAGCAAAAATTCCTCATATTAAAGTGAAATCAGAAGTCCTTTTGCTAGCCAGAGATGCTTAATGAGCAGCTACGTGGTCAAGAGCCACAAGAAGTCTCCAGAGCCCTATTTAAGAGTTTTGTGCACATGGAAATCCTTGAAAGCAATGAAGTTGTAACAGCTGTTTTGTAGTACAGACAGCAGTGTAGTGACTAAGTGATGCACAGATGTGTCAGCATCTTTCCACACAGGAAGGGGGATGAAGCAATAAACAAACTTAAAGCAGTAGTCATCCTTTGAGTCAATACTGGAAATAACCTTTCTTCTTAAGCATGCCTTTAAAACTACCATATCACATAAATACATATGCAAAGCTAAGCGAACTTAAGAACTCTTTCCACTTCGGGAACTGTTTCCTGAAATCTGGCCTATCACATGAGAACCACCAGACCTTGAAAAGGGGCATAATTCAGGGGACATGGTGACAATATGCAAGTTTGAGGAGAAATTAAGTTTGGTCAAGTTGGCGGTCTATCCACAATCCAAGCACATTAAGGTGTTCTCTCTAGTATTTTTGTTCCTTCTCTTCTAATGTTTATTTGCTCTTCACTTTATAGACTTTTCATTAGGTTACTCAACTCTCTGGAACTCCTCCGATCCAGAGGAGAGGAATACACCTTCTTAAACAGATGACCCCAGGGCATCCTCAGACAAGGAGGTTGCTAGAGATCGACAGATTTACATACCGCCCAAAACCTCAGTTTTCCACACAGGCAGCCTACATGCAAGGCTCAGACATGCCTGGCACTGAACAGCCAGCCAGGGAGGGAAAAGACCATAGCGAGGGATTCGCTTTAACTGGATGAAGGTTAATCCTAGTATCAGAGAACTCAGAAAAACCCTGTGCTGGGTTCCATCCAGTCTAACCCCCTCAAAGAAACAATCTGTATACTGATGCTTTGACTTTCTCTTTACACAGCTTGATACCTATGAGGCATATCACTACGAGGCAGGGCTCCTGCTGTTCACACTAAGGTCTTCTGTTTATTGAGCTCTGGAGTACCTAACCATTTATCCATAACTTTCTCTAACTTGCAAGTTTGCATCCTTTGCTTACTTGCTAAAGCTTATCATGTTAGTCCTTTCTTTGTCAAGGAATTCCCCACACAAGTAGCACTCAGGCACAATAAAAGATCCAAGCATACCTACTCTAATACTTTAGTCGGACTTCTGTTAAAACTGCTTGAAACAGATTCACGCAGAAAGCATATAATCTACAGGTAAGGAGTAAGCAACAGAGAGACTTTTGGCATTAACAGTCTCATTAACATAGTACATAGACCTAAAAACCACTCTCTGATCAGAGGTCTCGGCTTTCCATCAGCATGCGATGCCTGTCACAGCAGAATGATGCACAGGAACAAGGAACTCAGCTTAGACATTGCTTTTCTTTTACTAGCCAGTCTCATGGCCGCAGGAATACACACTATACCAAGTTCTAAACTGTGTCCTGTCAAAGGAGTAGGGAGTTATAAAAGGGATATGCTTAAAACAGTGCTGCCATGGTCCAGCTCACCACTGTCTCTGCCACAGTAGCTGCTATATTCAGGAGAAAGAAAAATGAACAAGAGTGCTGTTATCGCAGCTTTCCCTAAGAGTTAGAACACGCCCTTGATCAGAGCTCACAAACCGAAGGCTTACAGCCAAGGATCACAAGGAAGAAAAAAAAAAAAAATACACAGAAGAAGGGAATCTACTACAGAAATGCTATAGACTCAGTCAGTTCAATTTCTCATCTACCTTGCTAGTATGAACATTAAAAACTTGAAAACATTTATATGGTCAGATTCTCTGCAAGAGCGCTGTTCAGTGCGGAAGGGAGGAAGGAAAGATAAGCTGCAACTCCCGGAGAAAACAGCAGGGAATCACCACAGACTTTGCACAGCTATTCCATGGCCAGGGAAAAAAAAAAAAAATACATCCAGAAGAAGGAATCTACTACAGAAATGCTATAGACTCAGTCAGTTCAATTTCTCATCTACCTTGCTAGTATGAACATTAAAAACTTGAAAACATTTATATGGTCAGATTCTCTGCAAGAGCGCTGTTCAGTGCGGAAGGGAGGAAGGAAAGATAAGCTGCAACTCCCGGAGAAAACAGCAGGGAATCAGCCACAGACTTTGCACAGCTATTCCATGGCCAGTTTGGTGATCAAAATGACCGTCTCCATTATAAACTACATTTCTTCTCTCAATTAGAGCTTTACCTAAACAAAAAGAAAGTTTTCTTTCTGCAAAAGCTGGAGAAGACCGGTCTAAAGAGTCCTAAGGAAGATATACACAATCTTTCTTTTGCCACACCAGCCTCACAAATCAGAAGAAATCGCTGCTCTTTGTCTAAGAGTTTAAAACAAAAGAGTTCCAGCAAAACACAGTTTAAAGGGTAATTTAAATTTGTACTAAAGCTTCCTCTTCATGTTAAAAAAAAGAAAAGAGAACAATAGTATTGATCAAAAGGAAATTGCACTTTAGAACAGCCTGACAAGTCAAGATTTGTAATCAACACATCTGAAAGAACTTTATAGGAGAGAGTATCAGTACCCTCAGGCTTAAAGAAATTCAATTATGTGGTCAAAATGATGGTGAATGAGTAACAGCACACAGGGATCCTGAAGACAGCTATATCCTTCTCTTGCATTTCCCAGTTTTTGTTCATACAAACTGCTTTGATCACAAGTTTATTTACAGTCCTAAAGAAAGCAAGCAACAAGAAAAGGACTTACCTCCTCCACAGACACAGGCAGGATAACGCGGCTGAAAGGGAATACAGAAACAGAAAGTTAACAAATATCACTGCAGCTGCAAAACTTACATGACACATTCCTCACAGCAATGGCTACACAGCTCTCCTCTCTCCCCAATATTCCAGCACCCACCTAGTGCTAGCATCCCTAGCACTTATTCTTTAGTCCCAAGACTATTTATACAATAGCCTCAAAGAGAATCAATACATGATATAGCATAATTGCAATCCTATACTAAAACTGTATAATTCTCATAGACCCTTACTGGTAATATCTTACCAGCCTACAAATCTACACAGCATCAAAACAGTTGCATGTTCCTTCTCACCACATCCTTTCAACAGTCACATCTTATTTCTCATCAAGTTGTTGTATAGCATTGCTATGTGCTTCAACAATTTTGCAGAGATCTGTGATAGTCACAAGCCATTGCAAGATTTGTTTATGTCCTATCCAGTAGGGAAGAACTCTAAATAGAGAACTATACGGAAGGCTTTCTCAGAGTTGACTGTGAAGGAAGGTGTTGCCATTTCTATACGAGAGTCACTTTTTCTCCCATTGTGGTTTCCTGAATGCCTCTTAGAATCTACTGACTAGACTACAGAGCAAAACCTGCCAGAAGTCACACTGAGATTTTTTTTAAAAAAACAAGAATAAAACTAAGTTTAAAGCTGATAAAGACGCATGCATGTTAAGGCCTTCAAAAATATTATATATATATCTCCAAAACTAGATTTGTATTTGACCTCTGCTTTCAGTAAGGATGATGTTGAAACAAGGAACCAAAGCAAGGTACAGATATGAAATGGATATGGCTACTGTGGGTGGAAGAATTCCCAGTTCTTTGAGAACTAGTCTCAAAGAAATTAGGATATAATGGGATCAGAAAAAGGTCCTCTTTAGTAACAAACCGATTTTAAAAAGCAATACTGGTGAAAATTGATTTTTTTTTTCTGTGCTAGAGGAATGTTACCAATAAGATACCACAGGACAAACTGTAAGAGGGGCAAAAGTTTACAGATTATGCAAGATTACTTATGACAGCAATGCTTTATGCTGGCTGCAAAGTACTGCAGAAAGAGCTACTGAGAACCGCAGATGAAGTTCAGTGTTGATAAAAGCAGAATAATGCATGACAGGCACTCGTTTTCCCCAAACACACGGGGTTAATGAGCCCCAAATTAGCTATCGCCCACAAATATCTTGGTGTCCTTATGGAAAAGCAACTGGAAACATCAGCTCAGCGGCAGTTCAAGAGCAAACACAACATCAGAAATTGGAACACAATACGTACACACACGCGCAAAAAAAAGACAGTTATGCCACTATAATCTCTCATGCAGCAACATCTTGAATATTCCATATAGTTCTGATCACCTCATCTCAATGAGGATACAGAACAAGTGAAGGAAGGCAAAAAAGATGCTCGGAGATCGGAAAAAGCTTCTGTGTGAGAAGAAATTAGTTAGACCAGGCTTTTCAGCTTGGAAGAAAAAACCGCTAAAGGGTTAAGATATGGTAGAGCATTAGAGAGTCATGAATGGTGTGAAAAAGTGAATGGAGAAGGAACAATGACTATGTCTTACAACAGAACAACTCAGGACAGAATAAAAATCATTAGGCAGCAGATTTAAGACCAATCAAGTGTACTTGCATACTTAAGTTATGAGATTCCTTGCCAAACACAAGAAGTATAAGCAATTTTAAAATGGGACTTGATCAATTTGTGGAAGTCCGTATGCCACTTACTGGTAGGATATACTGAAAAACAATCATTCTACTCAGTATTTATATACTGTTTCCTAAAAATACCTGCTAGAAGGCAAGATGGAAGAGGACCTTTGGTCCAATTCAGTATGGTATTCCTCACGTAAGGGAGAACAAAAAAAAGAAAATGGATTTCCACAGGTACACCATGCCATCAAGCATGACATTAGGTTAGTTAACTGGATAAAACTGCAGTAAGAATGAAAAGAGGGATAGGATGATAAGAAAAGGCGAAAAACCAAGAAACAGGGAAGAAACAATGGCTTTGGAACGGAGCTCAAGTATTTTTCTTTAGAAAGCCTGGCGTAAAAAGATTGATGTAAGCTGATGAAATTCCATTTAAGAAACTGGAAGACACTAGATCTGAATATTATCTCAGAGTTCAATGTTCCTGAACGGAGAAACAGAAACACAAAGAAGTTAAATAGTTTACAATTCGTTTAGCCTAGCAAACAAAGAATGCGGGGGATGACTAACACTTACAGGTAGTCAAGTGATAAAGGAGGAGGAGGGAAGACTACTCTAGAGGATCCAGAGGAAAAGCTTCCAAGGAGCGGCAACGGGAACAAAGACTCCTAACTTTGGGATAGAACTTGATCAACTTCTAAGAAATTATACGATGTGGTTGCCTGCCATATCAAAGGCCTGAAAACGATGAATAACACTTAAGATCCCTCCTAGATAGAAATCTGCCTCAAATGACAGCAAAGGGAAGTACAGCTGCAGAGGAGGTCAGTGTCATTATAGTCACTTCACAGGAAAGGGAAGTGAGTCTCTACGCTCTGATTCTCCTCAAGGTCTTCCGATGTAGTTTAAATAAAAATGGGGAGAGCAAGCAAGACCTCAACCAGCATTTACAAACCCTGCAACCAAAAAAATACAATCAAACGAACAAACAAAAACCATGCAGCTTATCTGTAGTATGGATAGGTAGAAATGAAAGGTAAGTCTGAAAGACTGATAGGACATCAAATGAAAACGTTAAAGCTATCACTACATAACCATCAGTAGAAGAAACTGTACAGAAAAGATGATACACATTGTCTGACAATAAAAGATGTGACATCGGGTTTTTGTTATATTGCTCTATTTCTGTAACATCTCCTAAAATACCTATGGAGCACATAATAATACCCATTTGATTTAGTAGGGAGGATGTGACAAGGGGTCACAGAGATGGAAGAATAATCTGCTCAGATGACACGCCATTACAGCTCACTTATATTTTTACCACCTAGACTAGGTAGGCAGTGAGGTACCTGTATGCAGTGTTGGGGCAACCAGAACTAATAAAACAATAATAGCAAAGTACTTCAAATATCCAGGGCACACCAAAACAAGTAGTTTCTATCTGCCTTAAACAACTGCTTCCTGGAACATGAGATTTAGTCAAAAACCATCTCAAATAGCATGTAAAATGGGCAACTTTCACATACAACATCAAGGAAGATTTATACCAGAACCAATACAGTGGCACAACTCAGAATGTGCAACTGTTAGAGCTAGTTGGGAATCCCAAGAAGTCAAAAATAAATGCTCATTTCTAAAGTACAGTAGCACCCTTGACTGTCCTTAGAGCCACATATGTCTTAATAAAAACACAAAGGCAAGAAAAGAAACAGGACAATACAGCTAATGACAAGGTGACCCTTCTGAAAACAGAAATGGAAACCTGTAAAAAGAAACAAATTTAGTAATTCTGGTCTTTTAATCTTTAGTCTTAACATTTACACTTCACATTTTGTTTTCTGGAACAGGCAGTGTAAAAGACCAGTAGATATGTTGATTTGGTGAAGTAAATGATAGTATCAAGTAAAATGACTTTTGGAAGTGATGCACATCAAAATGAATTTTTCATACTCTCAGAAATCTGAAAATTCAAAGTACATATGTTCCCATCTTTATGAGATGCCCTGTAGGTAGCATAGCTCACTGGCAAGTGAGCTTTACTGCAGTACAGGGCAAGAGATTGTAAGCAGAAGCATGAAAAAGATACATGAATGTGAATAGAAATAAACCAGACAGGTGCTGTAAAAGTACATTAACCAACTAAATTAATAGGAAAATATCAACAAAACAGATGTTATAGGAGAACAAGTTAATTATCTTTTCATGCACCTGAAACTAAGCACTTAGCCCAGGCTTCTGTCTGCTATCCAGTTTAACACTACAGAAGGCAACGGTGTCTCTGTGTTACAAAGACCAGCTCTGCTGCTGCTCTTAAATTCTACACCCCTACTGTTGGATAAAAAGAGCAAGTGTTTAAGGATTGGTGAAAAAAAAATAAGTTAATCAAGATTAAAGACAACTACAATGATCAGTACAACCCTCAACATAGTTTTAATATATAAATCCACACCATGGTCCATGATCTGGCAAAGTAATTGCTATAAGGAGGACACTGTCAAGTAGGTAAACACGTCTAAGAGAAGACCTGAAAACCCACTTTATCATCGGGATCACAGCTATCTTCTATAAGGGAAGGGGGAGGGGGGGGGGAAGCCTCTTCCATCAGTCAAAAGAAGTTTAAAATGATAGAATGCACTTAAGAATGCACTTAAGTCAACCTTAAGAATTCAGTTAAGAAATATGTGCAGTCGTATGCAGAGCTTGAAGACACCTAGCCAAAGTGCACCGGTCCAAAAGAGCATACCACGTTAGCAAGCATAAAGCAGCTGAACGAAAGGCTATGAAAAACGATGTGACTAATAGTTACACACACACACTCGATCATGACAGATCGTCCAGCCTGTTTTCCACCCCTTCTTCCCCATTATGGGGCAGAACAACCGCAGCAGCCTCAGGGACAGCAAAGAACTCCAAGGTGAGGTTTCCACATCAAAAAATATTGTGGAGCTATCTTATTTCTGGCACATTCACTCTTGTTGGACTCTCCGCTTAGAAATTACACAGCAAAAGGAGAGGAGGGGGATCAAAACCAGGCTCGCCACTTAGCCCTGTTACAACGGGAAGGGGGCAAGATGCCACCGCCTCCCACAGAAACCTCTGTGCATTGACCCGGCGGCTCCCAGCCGGGGTGCGAGCCCAGCTCCCGATTCCGCCAAG
>NW_008794371.1:887362-921985 GCF_000699145.1 Aptenodytes forsteri | reverse complement strand
CGCGAGACCTTCCCGCCTTTCGCGCCGGCGGGCGCGAGCGTTTCCCTCAGCGCGCTCCCGCCGCTGTCCTCCCTCAGCCCGGCCTGAGGGAGACGCGCTCCCCAGCACCAGCACCTACACGCTCACCCCTCGGGGGTTGTGGCACGTTTGGTCAGTAGCTAAGAGCCCCTCTTGCTTTCGGAGGATGGGGAGGAGGGCTGGCAAACGACGCGGGTATTAACGCAAATAGCTAGGGGATGAACCAAGGCTGCAGGTCAGATGGGGTAAGCATGTATTCTGGGAGCGGGGCTCCACCTTGTCACCAGGTTATGATTTACAGCGTTTTCAGGTCCTCTTTCATTTTCAGCCACCCAAGCTGTACTTGACATTAAGAATAACCCCAGATATTTATTAGAAGACAATTGCAAAAAGCCCCAACCTTTTATGTGTCCTGTACTCAATAAAAAACAGCTAAAGAGCACTAATTTTAATACTTTGTCACTGGAATCACAGAGCAAGGATTGTCTTTATTTGATTGGAAAAATAAACCGCCGTACATTCAGCATCATCAAGCTCAAGCGTGGATAACCACGATGTGCGGCTTTCCCATTGACACCCTGCATCTCCTCTGTAGCATTCCCCTCTTAAGGCCACAGTTGTTCATCTTTCACTATTTGCTACCAGTTCACCCTGTATAACCAAGCTTGATGTCTTTCTCAACCTGCTGCCTACATAAATAAAATTAATTAATCCGTAGCTGAGGAAAAAAAAAAACCTCTTAAATTTAAATGTGGCTGTTAGCTCCTAACCTAGAGAAGTAGTAGTCAAGGAAACATTTAACATGCAGCCAAGCAATGTGGCAGATGACACTGTGTAAAGCATTCATGCTTACGCAGTCTCATTAGGAACCAAGCAATACCTTTATTATGTTCAGCCTCAAAAGGAAAACCAATGATTAACTTAATACCACATTTATTTTTAGATAGTACTGCAAGAGTGCACATCATCTTACAAACACAGAAAAGATAACACAGGCCTGCCACGAGGAGCTTACAATTCAACTTTGACAAACACTACAAAAAAATTTTGTGAACAGGAGGAGGTGGGGGAGGCTAATGCTGTCAGGTTAAAAGAGGGGGCTTTCTGAAAAAGGGGGTTATCCCAGGAATAAAAAGTGAGTGACAGAGGGTCAGGCACAAGGAAATGACAAGCAGCAGTAGGAAGGATGACAACGTGCACCACATGACACTTCACAAAAACAGATTGCGCAGAGACAGGCTGAGCAGCCCAGGTAGAAAAACAAGGACCTGTAGGGTTTATAATTAACATGTAAGAATGCATCTACATAACACATCATTGTTTCAGCTATTCCAGAGAAGATAACATTGTAAAATATAAATCAGAAGTGGCTTTTTTTTTTTAATAAAAAAAAAAACAACAAAAAACCCCCAGTCCCTTCCCATCAGGAATCCTACTGTAATACTAGTTTCCATTATGAATACTTTGCACTTCTAAACTTGTAGTTTTAAAGATTTAATTCTTTTTACCCTACAGTATCTGCTTTATATTTTGTGGCATATTTTCCAAATCCATCAGCCTGTCAAGAGGGAAATCTACTTTAAAACACCTTAGTGATTTACTGACTTAGTTAAAATCTCATTATCCTACAGTTTTCCTTTGTAGACAGAGCATGAAGAGGCCAGGCTTTGGTGTGGAAGTTAAACATTTCAATCGTCGTAGCAGCATTGCGGTTAAGTTGGAGTCTCAGCAAGATTTGCTCTTTTTTTGCAGACATCTGTGTCCAGTTTCATCCCAAGGATCCAGATACTCTATGACAGTAACTGAATGAAGTTATGTGTCCTATTAAGCAAAACAGCACATTTTCTTTGCTACTCTTGATAGCATCATTGCATTAGTGTTATAAAGGCTGCGTCGATGGGGCTTAGGTACTGACAGATTAGTGAAAGGAAAAAGCTGTCAACCTCAACCCTTAACTCTGTTAATCTTTTATATATATTTTTTTTTTTTTAAATACGGATGCATATTAAATGCACATGAGAGGCTGTAGAGGCCAGGAGCAGTGTTTCCAGAAGGTGCAATCACCTTTACACAGCAACACCCTTGACTCTGAGGGCTCCTACAGACAGCAGGTACTCACAGATCAGGTTTCTGCTTCATTGCATTCAGTTGGGGATGCTTCTACGGAGGAGATGAGGTCTTTCCCATGACCAACCTACTTCTCATATGGATGAGGGTAAGGGGGTACAAGGGGCATTAAAAAAAAAACCCAACACACACAACAAAAAACAGCAAACCCTACAAATTCTAGCATTTAGGAATTATGAAAGTAGTTGAACACATTGACCTGTATTTGAGCTATACAGGTAAATGCATTATTGATTTAAATTGGTGTGGCTCTCTAGTCTTTGGTAGCCCATTTATTTTTTCCACAAGGTGGCTCATGCACATAGAAGAGCGCATCAGGAATTTTCTTGGTCCTGCATCACTTGGCTAGAAAGCAGCAATGCCGTTTTCCACTCCAAACGTAAGTAATCCACAATTACATTTCCATAAGCATCAAAGATCGAGGCAAACTGCCTGTGAACACTCGTGTAACAGGACCATCCCAACAGTGCCTGTTTCTGCACCGTGCAAGACAACATTTAGAAGGGGCTGAAGCCAGAATACTCTGTCCTCTGAGGGGCTCACCCCTGCAGGAGGTGCAGCATTTAAGCAGTTATGCCACAATCAGTAGAGTATTTGCACATCTTGCATGCAGATACAGGGGGTTTTTTGATAGATAAATTTGAGACTGCTTTTAAAAATGTTTGGTTCACAACTGTCAGTAAATTAAACCCCACAAGATCAGACCAGTGTTTCACCTAGCCCAGCATGTATTTTCCTCCGTCTTTGACCAATTCTTAAGAGGCAGAGCATGTAGAAAAGCAATCTTTCCTTGGCATAACTTTCTTATTTACAGCAACTTAAAATCTCCCTGAGTTATTGGATGCATCAGACCATTGTTTAACCAGCCCCTTTTTTAAAAAGTTATACTTCTGTTCCCCACTATGTTCTGCAGCAATGAATCCCACAGTTTGACTTTGCACTGCATGAGAAAGCACTCCCGTTTGTCTGTTCAACCCTAAACAACTAAAACTTCATTGTGTACCCACTAGTCCTTGTGATTGCAAGCCAAAGGCGTCCTTTACTCTCAATCTGCAAACAGAGCCCGAAACTGTGACTCAAAGGCATGAGCTCTATTCCTCACAGCTGACCAGCAGCTTCTAAACACCATGGCACATCAGCAGAGACACCAGCCACATATATCCACCATTTTATCAGATGAAACTGGGCTAGAGGATATTCCTAATAAAGGGCAGGAGCTGGAACTGCAGTAGGGAGGTAGACAGCAGGAATAAAAGGGTGTTCTTTGTTTAATTTAGCTGCGCATACTTCAAAAGCAGCAGCATCTCCACTGCGACTTCATGAAAATATGCCACTCTCCGTATTCCACCATTTTGCAAAGACATTTATATCAGGAATTCAAGTGACATAAGCGTGGAAGCTATCACAGTCAGTGTTCTGAAACTAAGGTGGAAGTAATGCTGAGTTAGCACACTGACACCCTCCAACAGCTGTCTCTATTTTAAGACACTGTGAGTCTGAGGACTGTGGCTCAGACACTCACCTGTCTGAGCTCTTACTAAAAAAAAAAAAAGATACTTAATCTGTCATTGTCATGTCACAAGTATCTCGAAGCAAGAGTAGGAATCTTCTCAAAATATCTACGAGTAAAGTCTAGTAATATGAAATGCAGAAATCTGCAGAAAGCCTTCTGGAAATCTAGGCAAGCTGTACTACTGCTGGTGGGTCTCTGAACACGTACTTGAGACAATGCCAGGTGAACAGGAAAACTAATCAAAACCCTGCCTCCTTAATTATTGCTCGACACAAAAGAAAGAAAAGCTGGGAAGGTCGCTAAATCATCACCAAAACTAGAGGGCAACAAAAGACAAAAAGTTCTAGAAGAGTGAAGTGTTGACAGCAGGCAATAAGGCTATCTTGGAACAAACACATTTAATAAAGGCAACACATTAAAAAAAATTCCACAAATGTGTAAAATACTCAAGTGGCAAGTCATTTCCAAACGAGTGACTGAAGACTAAAAGGTACCATGAAGTGGAGTAGCATCTGAACTGCCCGCAGGAGGCTGGCTGGAGGCAGTGACTCGAGATGGCGCTGCTGTCCCACAAAGCTGCCTCATCATCCTGTGCTGGCAAGGCCACCAGCGAGGGACCCCGCAGGCCTTCCAGCGGTCCTGCCGAGGCTCTGTGCAAGAGGTCACCAAGCTTGCTGTTTAGGGAAGGTGAAGGCCCTGGCTGGGCTGTGCATCGGCATGCTTCAAACCATCAGTAAAGGAGTTAACACCCAGTTTCCAGGTAATTTCTCAAAGGAAGGTCCGAGTGCACTGTTGTTTCTAATCCCCAGCTTAGAGCTAACGGGGCAGTGATTGAGTCTTGTACTTTTCCGACCAGACATAAAGAAGTTGAATGACTTACCCCATGCCAGGCTTTGCAGTAACACAGGAGTTGGCAGTTCAGAAAGCACCACCACTACATCTTCATAACTGTTTTATTTCTGCCCCCAACCTTCCCGCAGCCACTAGCTCAGCCCAGCGCGTATGCTGCTGTACACCCGCTGGTGATGTTCATCCTCAACGCTGCACAGTCCTGCTCCGAGCCGGTCCAAATGGTGTAGTGGTTAACGCTAGTCGCAAGGCCACAGAGGCTGAGCTACTGACCTCAACAAGAAAGTTAAGGGCAGAAAAGTTGACTTTAGACAAGACTTATGAAAACCTCTATAAAAATAAGCAGGTTAAGAATTCCCTTTGTACTCCCTCCATGGTGAACAGGCCTGGGGCACCTTTACCCACATGTATTGCTCTGTAAGTCAGCTTCACCATACAATCAATCACCACGTTACTCCGTCCAGACAGAGTATCAACATCGTAGAAGGCTCTTAATACAGCCAAACCGGCAGCTTTTTGGTCAGTCCCAGTAACCTGGTGTTCAGCAGCTTGGGGGCTATTATCGGAACAATGTAAATAACCTATGGCTAGAGGAAGAATTACATCACCACATCACCCTGCCATATGTCCACAGGATCCAGTTACCAGACACAAAGGAGTGTTCTGCACTCTTGATTCTTTTCAACAGCAAGTCAGCTCACAACATGTGAGCACCAAGGTGTTTGCAGCCCCAGAACTCAGCTTCAGGAAGCTTCTCCACTTTACTAAATACACACTTCTGCTCCCCTCCCAGGGTCATGTCGGAGGGAAGAGGCAGCAAAAGGCAACAAGTCTCAAAGCACTTCATCAGTAAACAAGATCCAATTCCTATCTCAAAGGTTCCAGGACTGCAGACAGTTTAAAACACGTACAGGTGGTTTGCAGGCCGGGAAGAAGAGGAATTCCAGGCCTTTGAAGGCTCGGTCTAGGACCAAGCAGTCCACTAGGCTCTCCATTTCAGTGTGGAAGGCAGATCCATTGCTCACAGTCTGTGTCATTTGCAGTAATAAAAGGTTTGGGAGCTGTCAGTGCTAGCAGCCAACATTTAGCAATACACTGAAGCTGTGCTCATACACATAGGAATAAAATCCCCTTCCCTGCCTCAGAAACAGTCTGGGGTATGTCTGGATAGACAGTAAAACCACTGGGTCCAGCTACATATCAAGCAGAAAGACCATTATGAAGCCTCAGGGAGGGAGGAGAGTGCAGCTTGCATCCGAGAGTCAGCCAAAGTTGGGGGAAGAAGAGGAGAAAACAGACTTCAGTGTGTTACATTTGCAAACTCAAATTATGGTCTTTCTTCCCTCTTCCCCCATCCCTCTATTCCTTCTCTCCCCAGTTTCCTATGCAGAGACTCTGCTGCTGGAGAGTGTGATCAGGGGATAATTTAAGACACAATATCTGCGTGGCCTTTATAAAAAGGAAAAAAGTGTCCCGTGTTCTGGAGTAAGGAGTGGGAAATCTCCTCCTGCCATATATCTGAGGAAAGCTCAGTCATGATGTCCGTCCCTCGCTCCAGTGATGAGCAAAGACTGGCAGAGCCAGGAGAGAAAAAGCCTGGCTTACACCACAGGTAGAACCCACGGATGTGGTAGGAACCTGTACAGGGGAGGTTGTATTTGCAGCACCAGTTTAAACAAAGGCTTCCTCATTGGGAGTGCCATTGATTTTGACGAAAAGTTTGGCATCATCCATCTTCTGTTTTTTTTCTCTCTCTAGCCTGCGTCTGTAGCAGACCAGGTAGACTGGAAGGCAGAAACCCAGCAAGCTCATGCCAAGCAAGCCAACATTCACCTGCAAGAAGAAAGACAAAACAAAATCAGGCAGGCTAGGAAGACGACAACCCAGTCACGCATGCCGAAGTGTCAGAACCCAGCCCACGTCACCCAGCTGCGGGCAAACCAGGAGACGCCCTGCTCAGTGTATTGGCAACAACCTCCACCGTATTTATATTTACACTCCTGTGCCCAGAGCACCACGTGTATAAGCTAAGTCCTGCAAGAATTTGTTGCTCTGGATCATGGCTGCGGGAGTCTTGTTCCACAGAACAGGCAGGGGTCTTTAAGCTGCAGTTCTTTTACACCAAGTTTGCCGACTGAAGAGCAACAGGCTGCTGGCGTGGGCACATGTAGCCTAGAGACCAGGGACTCTCCCCAGGACCACCCATGTCATGATTTTAATGAGCTGCCCAGACAGCTCTCATCGACACCACATTAGCCCTACCCCCAATAGCCACTTGGCTTTTCGGACGTTAGCATCGGCAAACCAAAATTTACTGGTAATAGGAGCTAATAGCTCTCAAGGGAACAGAGTATTTCTGCTGCATTTTGAGGTCCACACAGATTCACTCAGTTTTACCTGACAGCTTTTGGCTCACCACACAAACTGTTAGCAGGAAGCACTCGTGCAACCTTCGCCCTTCCTCCCTTTCCATACACCAGCATAAGGGTTAATGGCTTTCCCTCCCAGGGAATCATTACTCACACAGGGAAGGGTCTCCTGGACAGCACCAAGGTAACAGCAGACTGAGGGACATGTAAAATTCCAGCTGTTTTTAACCTTGGTCCATGCACAGGAGTCCTTTTGTTTTCAAAGAAAAGAGCCAAAATCATCTTAACCACCAAGCTTTCAATTAAATTTGAGAAGAACTTGCCCAGAGAGGATCTCCTTCCAAAGGTCCCGTCAACGCCATAAAAAGAGGCTGCTGCAGAAGGGCGAAAAGGGCACTGACCAACGACTGCAACCCTGTCAAGCTGCCAAACTGAGTAGAGGGGTATCTGTCAACAGAGAAAGCAACAGCATTATTATATGTCACCTTGACTGTTCACATTACCCAGATCAGATTACATTCCCAGTCAACTAACACAACAGAGCACAGTCCCAAGACAGGCATAATATGAAGAACTTCTCTCTCCTGGACTTATGTATAACTACCTCTTCTTACAGAGTATTTAGCTATACCCGATGGTGTGCACAGTGCTCTCTAGAGCAGAACGCAGCCGGTGACAAGGCTGGAGCCTTCCTCTCCAGACTATTCTCATCCTGAGTTCTCAAACTTAAGAAGTATCAGATCCAGCACTTGTTTTGTTTTGCAGCTGTACCATAGGCAGGTGGAAGTGCTTATACAACTACTGTTCCTATCGCAAAGGGAGAAGAGTGTTGATATTTACAAGTTAAAAGCAAGGCCTCTTCATCCAGATGACAGCATTTGCGGCTGAGCAATCATTTTCATCTGGTTGTAACAATTTGCTCCCTTTAGAAGTGAGTGAAACCTGCACAACAGGTTAGTATGTGTTTTCCTTTTTAGAGGACAAGCCTGATCCTATGTCAAACTAAACAATACTGTTGATTGGAAAGGGCTGAATATCAGATACTACTAATGCAAAAATAAATTTCAGGAACAGTCTTTCTCTTTCCATGACTGAGCAGTGTTTAGAAAGGGTCACATTAAACTAAGCTTGGAAAGAAAGAAGTGGATCAAAACCTTCAAATATTCAAAGAAGTCACATTCAAAGCAAAAATACCTCACTCCACGAAGTTCCAGGAAGTTGCATTGGTCAAACAGGATTAGTTTACAAGTGAGCTGATACATACAGCAACAAGCATTTACCTTGCCTAAGACAAAAACCTTTTGGTTCCCTGGCAGTTAGAAGCGAAAGTTTATGCATTTTTGAAGCAGAGTCTTAAGATGGGTTTTCTAGTCTGGATTCCCCAGACACTGGGACCAAAACCTTTGACAGAAGGAGTCTGGAGTTGTGGAGTCTCCATCCGTGAACATACTCAAAACCCAACTGGACGCAGCCCTGGGCAACCTGCTCTAGCTGACCCTGCTTGAGCATGAGGGTTGGACCTCTCAAGAGGTCCCTTCCCACCTCAACAATTCTGCAATTCTCTGAAAGATAACCACTTCTTTCTGTTCCTCTGTCCAACAGCTCAGGACAGAGGGGCAGATCTGTTTTCAAAACCAAACCCATTGCTTAATAAGAAAGAGAGCATGTAGATTCAGCTATTGATAATTTTGATAAGTTGGAAACAGGATGGATGATCTGTCCTGGGAAAGGGAGTAGGCATCACTAATGGTATCTTGAGCAATGCTTTACCAATGTAATTTCAGAGCACACCAGTAATAATGTATTCAATTATGTTAATGTTTTACCTGGACACATGCACATAGCTACTCATAAGACAAAAAAGCCTTGAGTATTTACTATGTAGCCTTAGTGTCGATAGCCTAGTCTCACCTGAGTCCCATATTAGCTGTGCCTGTCTCACTGCAGTAGCTGTGCCAAAGGGGTTAGCTGTTTCTAAACGAGGAAAGCATCAGCTAGGACTTCAGTCCAGTGGTGACTGAGGAAACAAGTTGCATCATTCTTCCCCTCTGACCACGAAGACTTCACTTCCTGATCTCCCTCTCACCTGGAGAGCTTATCATCCCAAACCAGTTTATCTGGCCAGCCACATATTATAGGTAAGCAGAGACTTACACAGCTGCATAGAGGCCTCCCACAGCTGAGTGGATGAATCCTCTCACGATTGTGTGCAAAATGAAGGAAAGAATCTGGAAAGAGAAGCAGAAAAATGTCATGTCCCAGATACCACCTAGGTGTGCCAGACCCCAACACACAACCATTACTAAAAGCTGTTCTCCTTTCTAGTATGAAGGTGGGCTTGAGGAACCCGGAACCAAAACCTGAAAGATCAGCACAAGGGAAGAAGTTTGTACTCATCTCTAAAAGCACTGCTTTCCTTACTTTGCAAAGGCTAACATGTAGTGCCCCAAGGTTAACCACACACAAGACCTATCTCATTTGTAGATGGCACTGCTGCAAGGACGTGTCCCCAGCAACCTGTGGCCAGGGTCACAATGCTTCTTCATTGCGTCTGTGGCCGATTTAGTTAATTTTCCACAAGTTATTGCGGACAATACGCAAGTATGAGCAAACTATATCTGTTTGCCTACGTCACCAAGGCATGTTTACGTATAGCATAAAATCACTGAACTCCTCTGCCAAAAACAGGTGGTGCCATAAAATAAATATTTTAACAGGTTTATAATCCCACGGGTACCATTGGGCATAGCGTTTGATGCAGAAATAACCTGCTGTATATACCAGTGCCATGCTTCTTACAGCAACTTTTTAAGCTGCTGACAGTCAGAATCGAGCCCAGGTTAAACGCACAGGCACTGCTGAGAGGATCTCGGTAGGAAAGCATGTGTTGTTACAGAGCTCAGCTGCAGAGCTCAGCTGCAGAAACTTCTAAGTTTGAATAAATTGTGGATCAACTCTGACATTTTAACTATAGCTGCTTGTTTAGGTTCTCTCAAGAGATGTAAACTGCATGGTATTCTTTGTTTCAGCTCCAAGACTGGGGCTCCCAAAGCAGTACAGAAGTCTCCCAGCAGTGCCAGAAAGCCCTCCTACCACTAGCTGGTTCTGCCAGCTTGCAGGACCTCCTGGCGCTGTCCTGCCTGTCATTTTGTCAGGTACCACACTGCCAGCTCCCCCAGCACACCCATCCATTTGACCTATTCACCTGCAACGGTAGATTAGGAATAAGACAGGTGACTCCAAATCCAACCAGCAGGACATTTGTGAATACAAAGGCATTGGTGGCATTGGTGATTTTCTGGATCTGACGATCACGTTTTTTCTTTTTCTTGTCACTTCTGGAAGGATAGCAAAACCTATGTTACAAAAAAGCACTTTCAGCAGCTACTGGAACCCACAGCAAGATTCTCCACATATCACATCAACTTTATCTAAACCAGTTTGACTAGAGGTCTGCCTAAGGAGGTGGTGGGATCTCCATCAGTGGAAGCTGAGGAACGTCTGGGCAGTTATTTCAGTGCTGTTACTCTTACTGTTAGGCTAGAAGGGAAGTCTGAGCCCCCCCGATACAATTTTACTTTGCTCTTCTTGACTGATCTTAGTGGACATGGAAGATAATTTGGTCCTTTCCTCTGCAATTATCAAGTCTTCCTTCAGGCTTTCTTTTCTATACTGAAGAACCAATATTCTTTTCAGTCTTTCATCACAAAACACATTATGCAGAGCAGAGGGGGCCTGCTACATGGCTGCATGTCCCATGTGGCACACACTACGCACTGCTCAGCGTTGCTCTCCTCATTCTCTTCTGAGCCATCATCGCATTCTTTCAGTCGCCAATCCATGATGTACCCGATCACAGGCGCTGTCAGCAAGCACAGCAGTTGCAATACCCCGAAAATGGAAGTGTAGAGAGCCACTGCAGGGGGAAAAAAAAAAAAAGTTGCCAGTCCAAGTGGTACCATAGCAGCAACAGAAAAAAAAAAAGACAGAAAAGAAACTGTTCCTCCCCATTGATCACTCTCTCGTTAAGAGCCCAGACCCCATGTACTCACAGGCTAGCAGGCAGGGCTGAAGGAGCTGGGACACCAAAGCCCCACTTCATCATTTAGCCTCCCAGAGGCATGACATTAGAGTGGACATACTAGGAGCACTTGCTTCAACCATTCTGATCCTGCACTAGTATTCTGAGCAGCATCAGCCCAACAGCAAGTAGGGCTCCAGGAATGGGACCCAGCACCTGCTTAGTGCCAGTGAGGTTTCTTCTAGCTAGGACCAACAGGGAAAGTTCTTACAAGCAATACATCCTGCATAGCCAACCCTGCCTTAGTCATCTCCTCTCCTGCCTTGCTGGGAGCTCCAGCTGCATCTTTTCCAGCTAGGAAGCTCCAGCAAGGACAAGCCAGGCTGGGAAGGTGAGGACTAACCCATTTTGTGCAGAACGGACAAGTTTGGAGGCAGGGGGAGGGGAGATTAGCAGCAAAAGCCACGGCATCTGAGAGCAGTCATTAAAAACTCAAACTGATGAAAATTCCCCATGTGTTAAGATTTGAGAAGTGTCTACATGGCTCGCTAAGGGAAAGCTGATGCCAGCAGACTTAGAAGAAACCGTCCCCTCCTGTTACTGAACAGTTCCCCCACCCTGCAACGCTTTTTCTACTTCTTCTCTGCAGCCCACATGATGGATTTGTAGGCATCACGCAGAAGGGCTGGTGAGTCATGGTGTACCACAGCTCTGAAATAAGGATGTAATTCTGAAACTGCCCATCTCAGCACAGAGTGCTTACAAGTTACAGCACTGTAAGCAAAACAACCAAAAAGAATTTTAGTTTGTTCCTCCCAATGCATTTCTAGATCTAGCCAAAGCAGCACAGCCAGGACTTCTACAAAAATCAACTTGGTAATGGAGAGAAGTTTCCAACAAGCCTTTCTCTCCTATACAGTTATAGCAAAGCCCAGCAGGGCTGCCTTGCTGTGCCCAGGCATGGCAACCGATGATACTTTCCTGGCTCCAGTTGCTGGCAAGGGAACTAAGAGGAACTTCCAGCTCCAACCTCCGACCTCACATTCATGCTCCCCATTACCTCCACAAAGGCAAGTCCTGAAGTGGCCCCACATCCCATCTCATTATAGCAACTGCTGTAGCCAAGAGAGACAGGTGGCATCACCCCCTACAAACACTCCTGGAGCTGATTTGTTGTTGTCTGGTTATTTTTTAATAGAGGGTAAGAAGCAAGCCACGCTGTCATGTTTTGCCTCTTCATGCTATTCTGAACACTTGATCTTGGGCTCTAAACAGCAAGAGCAGAAGCCAACTTGAAGCAGGCAATGAAATTTAAGGGGCCAGCAAGAGAAGAGAAGGAGAGACATTAGCTGCTACAAAACAGGGCCTCCTCAATTTATCATCTTAAAAAACCCATTCTTTCCTGAGGAGAGAGAGAAAGGGGGGAAAGGGGAAAAAAAAAAAAAAGAGAGAGAATAATACCTAGCAAATACCAGCAGAAGTAGAAGCCTGGATAGAGCAAACAGACAAATGGGCACAACCCTTTACATCCATTGTTCTACATGTCTTTCCCTCAAAACTATCCTGAGCAAGCACGTCATACAGCTGAGTTTTCCAGCCCACCCTGATTCTACCCAAGGTCTCCAAGTATTACCGCATTTGAAAGCAAGGTGACAACTTATGAAAGATGCAGCCAAATTTCAAGTTCTAGACACAAGTCTAATCTCTCCTGTCTTCCTACAACACAATTACACAGTCATTTACGGAGCTCCTGAACCCCTTAGCTTCTCCCCCATCTTTTGGGGGGGGTTCAGAAGATAAGTAGCCACAGGCTGACTGCTTTTTCCACCTCTAGGTTTCATGACAGGTCTAAGTCACCATAATCTGCACAGGAAGCAGGACTTTCAAGGACACATTGCCTCACTGCAACTTAAAGACTTTACTCCCTATCTGAATGATTTTCCCCACATCCTTCTCTCCTGTTCTGCTTCCAGGAATATTTAAGTTTTCTTTGACCATAACACTTGCAGGATTGACTCAACTCTTTTCTTCCCTTGCTGAGTGCTCCTGAGAGCGGTTGCAGGTGGAGGGAGCTCTCTAAACAAATCATGTTCAAGTAAATAACTGCAAGAAGAATGAGGAATCCAAGGGAGCAGCACCCCATCCTTTCCTGATCCACACAGATTACATTTCTAGAGAGCAGCACACATCTTGGAATTGCTCTTGCAGCTTGACACTGCTGTGACCAGACAATACCACTGTTTTGCTGATGCCATGGAAACACCAAGACAGCAAGCGGACTGCACTGCACTGCAAGCCCAGGCTACATTCAGGGGGAGGAGGGGGAAAATGGGAAGAGATCTCAAAGGTGGCACAGAAAAAACGCAATACACCCAAGGGACACAATCCCTTTTTTAATACGGAGCTTGATCTAAACAAATGGCAGCATATATAGTTAATTCTAAAATACTAAGGAGGGGAGGAGAGGAAAAAATGAAAGAGAAAACTAGAGCAAGCCAGGGTAAAAAGAAAAAAAAAAATCAGTGCGAAAGAGTTACAAGGTAAGCAGAAAACTAAGCAGTGTTGGGAAAGGTAGGCAGTGTGAAGTTTGTCCTGTTTACTGTTTAATGTGTAAATTGGCTCTTGAGCCAGGAGATAAAGAACTGAATGCTGCAGGCTGTCAAAGGCTCAAGAAACAAAGCAATTCAGGGAATGCCAGGGCACTTGGAGTTTCCTTCCCTCCCCCAGAGCTCACTCCTGTTTTCAGAGAAGTGCTGCTTGATTTATCAGCTTCATGCAATCCAGATTTAACAAGTTCAAACTGGATCTTACTACAAAGGACAAAAAAAAAAAAGCTAAGTCTTGTTTTGCAATCCTGGGTATTTTCAACAACAGTAAACTAATGTACTCTTTCCTGTTTGCTCCATGTACTGAATCAGAGTTATAAATACACACGAGTCCAGCGCAGTGAGCACCCCTGAGCCTCCCCAACACACACCAAGCTGCACAAAACAGCTATGACTTCACTTTTCCCACCCTCGGTTGCTGGGCTGAGACACCTAGTCCAACCATTAGTCATGACAGTCAGCTGCTCTGTACTTTGTGCTTGCTTAGGATAAGCAAAGCAAATACCTGATGAAATAGGTTTTCCAATTAAAAAAAAAAATTATCGCAGTCCATCCTGAGAGGCTACTTTCAACAACCCATCTGGGGAAATAACATGGAATAGTATTTAACAGACACTGGGCTAAAATTAGCTTGACATTCAAGTGTCTACCTCACTGCCCCTCTGTCCTGGGCCAGTTCCAGCTCTCCACTAGACCCTACCAGCAGCTGTCAGCCACACTCTGACACCACTAATTGCCATACACAGTGTATCTGCTGAGCAATCGGGTTTGCTGGCCTCTTGCAAGGACCAAGTCTAGGTCAGGTACCAGTTCCAAGGAAGCAGATAAGTCTTCAGGTTACCCTACCTTGATCTTCATCTCCAGACAGAAACTCAAGGATGGTATTCATGGCCCCCATGTAGAAGATGAGCCGTAGCTGAGTGACACACATGGTGATAAGGCTGAGCAACAAGATAGGACTGAAGACACTCTTCATGAAGGAGGGAGTAGCTGCAGAAGGAATAATAGTCTCTCTGAAGAAGGCAACGTACCTTCATAAACATGTACAATTTTAGAAGGGGCTTTGGCCTCTGGGTTAGCAGGTCTTCTCCTAGCTAGTCATTCCAACACTGCGTGCCAGTGGCAGCTACAAGGAGTTCACAGTTAACAGCTACCTGGTGCCTTCCAAGCTTCCATAATGAACAGCTACAGATGCTTGGAGTTTGGCTACCAGTAACTGGGGCAAGGGCAACAGGAAGGAAGACTCGCCTAATTCTGTGGATTAGAGCAAAAGGAAGCTTCAAGCCATTTGCTTTTGCCATACCCCTGAGTAAGGAAGGCTTGGTCATGATGGCAACAGCCTACCTAAGAGACAGCAGTGACCAACTGCACTGTCCTTCCACAGCCACACCAGTTACCCATGCTGTTGTCCCCACCATCGGCAACGACATATGGTGTATTTAGACAAGTATACAAGGACAGGATTCCTTATATAACTGAAGTTGTATTTAAATAATGGTGGCTGGCGTGTGGCCCTGGCAATGCATGGATCACGTATCACTATCTCATAAACAGGTCTGGAGCAGAGCAGAGGCCGACAGCCTTGTGCCAGCACAAGCATCCCTGAGGCACTCATGGAACCACACCTGCATTGTCAGGCTGGCACTTCACTTCTAGGTCCACCGTAGACAGACAGAGCTTGTTGTTCTCTTGCAAGGCTGTCGGCTCCTTGGGGCCCTTCATGGAGCTCCCCACACTGAGACGGCGCCCCACAGTCGTTACTTGCTTGTAAAACTGTTTCCCAGTGATTTTGTGGTCAAATCCCAGCCAGCTGAACTTTATTTTCACCCTGTTGGGCAGTAAAGAGCATGAGGGCTGCAACACAGGGTGAGGAATCAGAGGCAGCAAAGTTGCAGGAGTCAGAAAGGCTATGTGTGGATTTAAGGCACTAGTTTCCATCTACAAACCCACAAATGGTCTGGATCCAGAGCACAGAGAGATACTTCCTCCGTGCCAATTTGGCATAGGTCAATATAGAAATACTTATGACTACTGACAGATCATTTTTCCTTCATAATTCCTACACTTTGGAAAGTTCCCCTTTCCGCAGATATTCACCAGTCAAGACATAACGCTAATGGCAGACATAAATCCTCAATCTAAGAAGTGGCAGCAATAAACAACATGCAAGGGAGTTCCCTGTCCACTCCTCTAAATTAGCCATGCCAGCACTTTCCAGAGGATTAAGAATGAGATTAGCCCTCAAGGCCAATCTAGAGGACACTTACGAATAGTCCATGTCTTCTGGTCCTGGGAAAGGCTCCAGTGGCCAGTTGAAGAAACAGTTGAGGAAAACTAGTCCTGCACAGCTTGCCCAGACAAGCAGAATAAGGATGAAGGAGACCCCAAAGTCATATATAACCTGGAAATCACAAGGGAATATGGTTTTGGCTGTAAGAGCAGAAAGATACTTCAATATTCTTTGAATGAGGTCTGAGAGGAAGCTGTGGGAAAGAACAACATGCTACATTTAAAATGGGTTTAACTCAAGTGGTAACAAAAAACAGTTTTGTGACATGCAGGCTTAGAAAGAGATGTATATGCACATCTTTAACAGCAGCTATAGCAACAACAACAGGACCTCCAGCTGGAATAGCATGCAGCTGTATTGCAGATGACTGCCAATGGTTTTCATCTAGGACCTTCTCCCTGGAAAGCCAGCAGGAACTTCCCTGCACGCTTGAGACTGGCTTACCTTTACTATATTCCCCTTATGCTAACTCTGCAATGAAACACCTCTGGTTCAGAACCACTAGTGATCTACCAAGGGAGCCCAAGCGACCATCTCTTCTGTCCCTTCAGTGCTGTTTGCTAGCTCTGAACTATGTTCAGAGTGAACCATTGGTGACAATCACACAGATTAAATATACAGATGTGTATTAAAAATACATACATATACACTCCTTAGAGATTAAAAAGCAACCTTTCATAAAAAAGATCTTCAGTTTTTCACTTTTACTTAGCATGGTTAAAATTTTACTGTCTATTAGCGAACAGACCGTTCTCTTTGCAGTATTTGTTGCGTTCTTGAGGCAGTCACTTGGGAAATCTTTAACACAGACAGGAACTGAACCTTGCAAATGCACATCTCTAAAAGAGTGCTTTAACAAATAGTCCCTCTTTCTTGCCACATTATTGTTAAATGGTGCAAGACTCCAGCACAACACCACCAGTCATGAGTCATGATCCCACGGCCTCACCTTGATTCCTGGAAAAGTCACAGCAGAGGAAGCATAGGAGCCAATCATCAGAGCAATGAACGTGGAACGAAGGTCACCAAACATGTTGGGCAGCTGGGGAAAGAAAAATTCGTTGAAACAGGCTGCTGCCAAGAGAGGGGAAGAGGAGGGAAGGAGGCTTTCTTGAGAAGACATAAAGCTAATGGCAGACATAAATCTGGCATTTAGGATTAAGACTTCTGAATACCAGAATCTGAAGCAGCCAGTTTTACTCAAGAATGACTTAGCTCTTCCGGATATTGCTCTGCAGGTTGCATTGGTGTCTCCACTGTCAGGGAACATCCACAATCCAAGATTTATGTGCTTAATTACACTGCTGCTTTCCAGACTGACAGCATACTTTGCATTGGTTACCTTTAACACAGGAGTGTTCGCTCCAGCCCTTGTGCTTTCTTTAAGAGTTCCTTACCCCCAAGTCTGTAGCCACCACCTTTTTCCCTCTCCAAAAAATACGTGCCCAAGATGTTTACATATCACCCTCTTTTTAGTCAAGAGTTGTTAGACACAGGCTGTGATTGCTGCACAGTCTTTAACATACCCTGCACCTTGAACTGCCAGGTTTGTTTATGCACCTTGGGTCAGCACCCAAATCTTTGCAGTAGACCAGAAAGTTCCTATTACAACAAGAAGGAACAGACAAACACGAACTGCATTGCTGTTTGCATTTCCATTTCCAGCTAGGTCCCTGGCTCCTTCTGTAAAAGCATACTCTCTCTACAAGAGGAGCTAAAGCTGGTCATTTCTCCATCAGTTGGATGTCTCAGATGCCCAAGCACATGAGCCTGGAGCTAGGTGCAGGAAGGCAATCACAAATACTAGATATCCAAGGCTTTATTGCCCGATGCAGCTACAAAGCTGCTGAACTCTGCAGCAAGAAGCAGGCAACAGCACCTCACGTTGCTATCCCTGCCACCCACCCCACTTCGCTGCCTGGGCTCCTATCAGGTGTGATGGCATTTCTGAGAGCAGACCAGGCTGGTTCTGCAAGGATCTGTTGGGAAAGCAAAGCTCTCGGCAGGGGCAGCTAGAAGCAGCTCACAGCAGCCACTTCTGCCACCTCAACAACAAAAGCACTCCCAGGCTGGCTGTCCAGCCCCTGCTTCCACTCAGGACCCAAAAGCAGAGCAGAGCAGGCAGAAAGAGCTGTGAGACCTTTCCACTCTCCTGGGAAAGGAGGAACTCCCTGTTTTTCTAAACAACCAGAAGCGAACAAGTTTCCATCGCTGACTAATGATGGCCTGCAAACTGGAAATTACAGGGAGAAGCTTTGAAGTTGTAGGCTACAGAGAGCTCAACCGATAACTTCCTGAAGCTGGTCAACGGGCAGAGACTCTGCTGCAGGCAGACAGATTTCCCTCCCACCTCCTTTTTTGGGTCACTTACTCCCCAAATTCACTTGGGCATCACTACCACGTCAGCCTCAGAGGGCCTCAAAGCAGGACACTGCAGGTGCCCTTAGGACTGAAAGCATAACCAGCATTTTATCTGTTTAAAGATGCTGCTGAACAAAATGATTCAGAGAATATTAGACCGAGTCTGAGCAAGCAAATGCTGTCATCACATTCCCCTTTCACCGCTGCAAAACAAATCCATCTTTCCCAGGAGTAGCATATAAGGCAAGCAAATCTGGCTTGTGTCACAGCAGGACCAGCGTGTTTACAACACAAGTATTCCTGTGCAGGAACACTCTAGGATCCATCTGGCTGTTTATCACCCCTCTGTCTCACTGCAGAGCTTCCTATGCAGTGCAGCCTCCAGGTCCTCAGATAACCCCAGCCAGGGAACAGCAGCAATGATGTGCCGAGCCTGATGATGCTGGTGAACCCTGAGCAGACGCACATGGCGGAGGCAGAAAACGCTGCACTCCTCTGCAGCGAGGATCCCCACACCCATCCCCAGATCCCTGCATGCGGGAGAGCTGCCAACAGGCTGCTTTCAGGAGCTGCAGACAGGAAACAGCAAAGGATCCAAAGGTCTGTTACCAGGCACAAAAATCTCTCCTTGGAAGCAGTGGCCTAAATACACACCCCAGAAAACAGCATCTGCAGAATACAGTATCTGCAGGTTGCAAAAAGGCTAATCACTATCACCAGGCAGGGCATTCATTTAATCTCAAATACCCCAAACCTAAAATAATCTCCAGAAATTACAACAAACAGCTGCTCCTGCTGGGAAGCTCAGAGCAGGGCAAGAGCTCCACAAACACAGCTGCTTCTTGGCTCAGGCTGGTTTTCCCCAGAGCCCCAGAGATCACAAAAAGCCTTTTTCATACAGCAAACAAGTAACTCCCAGGTGGATCCTCCTGCTCCGAGAGCTACTGGAGATATAGAGCAGGCCTGAAAGCAAGGAGTCATGTCTGGGAAAACCCAAGTCTGCTTCTGCCTCGATGGGGACAGAAGTCCTAGAAGGGCTAGAGATTTCCTAAAATGATATTTGGCACCAAGCAAGCAGCTAGATTAAAAAGAATTGGACATAGGAGATTTAAGGTCTTATCCAACCCAATCAAAGCAGAAAGTGCCAACACTGAGCACTTGGGAGGAAAAGAAATCTGAGACTACCTGGAGGGGTAGAGGGGAGGCAAAGGGAAAAAGCAGTCCATACCCAGACAGAAAAGCTCTGAGACAGCGAGTGCCAGCACTGGCAATGCCTGTGCAGGTCTCATCTAAAGACCAGCTACTAAAATAACACACAATATTTACTAAGCTATTTTTCATGCTGTCTTTATAGCAGCAAGCATTGGAAAAAGATGAACCATAGAGAAAAAAAACAAGCCATAGAGCAAGTGGGCTCTTTGTTTTTCTGCCACCAAAAAGATCTGATCCTCATTCTGATCTTATCCCTGCAGGCCAGAAGGGACTCCTCCACTAACTTCTGCCCATTCAGGTATGACAGCCCCAATTCCGCAAGACCTACAGTGACAGAAACTCTTACGCCTTCTGTTTAAAGGTCAATAATACTCAATGTATTAGTAACTTTATGCCCCCTCTGAAAGATACTAACTTAATTTTGCCATACCATAACTGTTTTTTCCTGGAGTCCTTTATTATAGGTATGCAATCCTAAACTGATAAAATAATTTCCTCTTGCAGATTATTTTCTCATCTGCCCTATAGTGAGTTTAAGACCTTTGGTCATTTTTTATAATTTTTTCAGCTTTTTCCTGGAGACAATCCATATACAAGAGATACCACAGTAGTATTACCAAACCCAGTTTCCCTCCTCTTGCAAGGACTGTTTGAAAGAACAGTGGAAAAAGTCAAGGGATTGAGAACTAGACTACTGGAGAATGGTATTTTTGTTCAAGCTAAACTTTGTTTTCCCTATCAGGGATGTATTTGGAAGTTATACAGACACTAAAAATATGTTCTCCAGGAAAGCCTCAAACTGCCCGCTTTGTCCAAAGCATATGGAAATTCCTGTTCCCATTCTCCAACAAACAAAAGATCACAGAGCCCTAAGTTTTCCTAATATTTCCGAGCAGAGAAGATTCCCTACACAGAGATGCCCCCCCGCTCTGATTAAAGGGCCCTGTTTGTAGCAGAAAATAAGAGCAAAGCAGCTGTAGTTCTTTGAAAGGAAAACAGGACAGAAAACAATCTATAAAAGGCTCTTTGTGGTAATTTATCACACATGTTTATTTCTTTGCATGAAATCGCTTCGGAGCAGAACCAGCGCCAGATTCCTGTGTTGCTGTCAGAGCCACCAACACAGATCTGTTTCCATTTCCAATCTTCACTTATATTGGCTAAGACCAAGTCACGAGGCAGAAATCTCCCCTCTGCATTTTAACAACAGGCACAGTCTGACCTTGTTCCCAGAACTGGGAACAGCACCACTCGCTCACTCCCCCTCCTCCCCAAGCCACAAAGCAAGGCACCCAGGAACGGCAGCTTGCTTTGGCTCCACAGCTTGCCGTGTGCTTTCATGATACCCTGGGGACTTGTTACTGAAAAAGGCTTTAAACCCAAGAGGTAAAGCTTCGTGAAGTACTGTCCCAGGCTGTAATCGTCAGAGATCCCGTGTATCCCTTGCACAGGCACTGAGGATCCCCATCTCCTGCCCTCCCATCAGATCACACCATGCCCACGCATGCAGGTGTCCCGGGAGGTTTCAACACCCGATGAAGCCCCATAAGCCGCACCACCCAGGGATCATCCCAACCCCTCACGCTGCAGGGGCTCCCTTCACGGCCACCCTGCTATGAAGCAGCAACTGTAACCCGCCTGGGGTGGCAGAGGACCAGCTCATGCACCAGTGGGTTTGACCCATTTCCTGGAGTGCTTCAGGTCACTCACAGCTGGCAGGAGAAGGAAGTCACCTTGCTTTGATTTGTGCGTGCACGTGCACGCTCGGCAGTCAGTGCCTGTGTCAGCCAGAACAAGCTTACTTGGCACCAGAAGTTGATTAGTGCTCACCGCCTCTGTGTAATGAACGTCCTTAAAAAGGTCTTTGAGTCTCCCCTTTCAGCGCTTAATTCAGCCTCTCCTGGGCACAACGCAGAGCACAGTGCGCGCAAACCACGTCACCTGGAGCCTGCAAGCCATGGACCTGTCATCCCCATGTCCCTCCCTGTCTGCATGGGCCACAGGTGGAAGGGACCCACAAGAGATCACCACGTCACTGCAGAAGACAGCTCTTGACACACCAACTGTGAGCACCCCAGCTTGCAGGCAGAACCATGCAGGGACAAAACAGTAAGCTGCCAATGAGCAAAATACACCAGCTTTTAACAGTCACCACCACAGCTGCGCTGTGATGCAGGTGAACTGCTTCCCTCCCACTTTAGACTATTTTTAATCACATTCACATGCCTCAGGTACCAAAATGCCTCTGTGCAGCTCTGCAGGGAGGCACAAGCAGCTACATCTGAATCTGGATTTGAGAAGTCAGGCCTGAAGCCACCTCAGCTCTTTACAAAACACACTGCTGTCTGGAGGGGATGGGCTCCACCTGAGGTCTGCCTGTGTGAACTCAGAGCATCACTGCTTGCTCCAGACCTCCTCAAGGCCTGGATCTCTTCTTAGAAGATTTGACCTTTTTCCTGCCGCTGTACTTCCTTAGTGCTGTGGAACTGGCTCGCTAATGAAGGTGTCAATAAGTGGCTTTGCTTGCTTCTTCTGGTGTTAAAAGCCACAGTACAGCACATCCAATATATTTCTGCCCTATCCTTGCCCTCCCATCACAAGTGGCTCTAAAATAATCTGTGACCCCTTAATAACCACTCAGAGAGACAATAACCAACACTGGCAGCAGCAGGATGGGAATCCTCTCCTCTCCTATAGCAGTACTGATGGGCTCCTCAATTCCTTGCTTTTATTTGAAGTGTGGCAGGATGACAATTTGCCCCACAGTTCTTTGGGACCACAGCCAAGGCTTGCAATGAAGAACACTACATACGAAGGAGAGACCAACATCTGCACAGAGTTTTGAAAGCTCTGAATATATGAAAGCAACAGCAGCAGCAACATCACAGTACACGCAATGATCTGTAAACCCAGACTCTGCCAAATTTAGGTCTCAGGCGTTCAGCTAGTGTCTGAGCCTCGTTAAATCAGAGGTAACCTTAACAGAAAGTTTTACTTCAACAGCAAGTTCAAGGTAACGCAGTCCAAATCTGACAGTTTTTAACCACAGCTCAAGAAACATCAGTGCTTCCCAGACCGTTTTCTGGGAGACTTTCCACCCAGCCCTGTTTCAGCCACACTGACAAGAATCAGGGTAATGAGGTAGAAAATAAAGCAGCTACTTGGAAGACGATACTGATTCTGTCTCCAGGCAAAAAGAACCTCAAAATGTAGAGATCCAGCTGACAGTCATTGACCAATGCTTGCCATACAATCCATGGACTAAACAGATCTAAGCGGGCTGCGCAGGTGGAGCCGGGTGCATTCAACAACGCAGCATTTCTAAGGAAACCTGGAAGGGACTCTCACCCTTCTGAGAGCAAAAGCTTTTGTGCTCAAGAACAACCATTTTCCTGGGGTGAGATGCAAACTGCGCTTGCAGAAAGCGACAAGGGTTCGCGCCCTGCTGATTCTTCCTGCAGTATGTCAATGCTAAATCCAGCGCGAACACATGTTCAGCCTGTGCCAGGTAGCTGAGCACTGCATGTACAGGCATATGACAATTTGAGTCCTAGACAAAAACACTTCCTCTTTTTCCCCCACCTTCACCTGAGATGCAAGGGGCAGGTAAAAAAAAAAAAAAAAAAAAAAGAGGACTGGGGAAAAAAAGCCTTAGAATAACCTCCTAGTACTCAGCCTTTCAGGTAAAAGAGTGACTGACCCTTTCTGCCAGAGACACGTGCTATTCAAGCCACAGGCAAAAGATCCACTTTGTTCTTTCCTGCTAGCCCAGCTCACAGCCATAGTAAGGAATAAAATGGAATCAGGTAATAACTCTTCACTTACCGTAAGCGATGTGAAGGTCATGCACATCCCACCAAAGCCATTCAGAGCCAGCGCAATGAATATCAGCACAGACAGAGCTGCAACAATAAAAAAAAAAAGATGCCTTTAGCTTTTACTGGGATGGAGAGCGAAGGAGACAGAGCCCTGAGGGCTTTGGTCCTGTAAAAACCTCAGTGAATCAACACCCTCAGGATGTGCCACGCTGTTCCTGACCCAGCACCCATCTCCCCAGCCACACAGAGCGGGAGGGCCAGGGTTCTCCTCCCAGAGTTCAGGATGGGACCATCTCTCTCCAGGATGGAAGGGTTTCTTTTCTCTAATGAACAGATTTGCTGATGCAGCTTGTCTGAATGGGTCTTAAAAGGAAGATTTACTTGAAAGAACTGGATTCAAAAGTGTCACCTCACTATCTGGTCTTGAGAAGCAAGCTCCATCTATCCCTGGTGAGAAAGCCGATTACACATCCTGTGCTATTACCTATTTCCCAATGCTGAAAAAGCCATGAACTTGTTTGGAATTGCTCCTTTACAGGACGTGGCCCTGCCCAAACGCAAAGCTGAGAGAGCTGGCTATCTCAGATGTTTGGCCCTTGCTACGCTCTCCACTTAGGGTTGTGAAACACCAGCCCTCCCCAGAGCCACTTAGCTCCCACAGGCCAGCAGGTGCTTGCCTTGTGTCCTCAGCAAGACCCCAATACAGCACTGGAGGTGTGACAGTCTGGAGGCGTGACAGTCAGAGCATGCAGTGCCATGCACGCTTGTCGGCTTCCCCCAGAAAACCCAAGCCACAGCCGCAAAGCCCTCCCAGCTCAGCAGAGAAATGCCTACTTACAGTCTGGGTTACTGGCACCATACGCGATCAGTACACAGGACACAGCAAAGCAGGTGCTGAAAGGGAATCAAAACCATGAGTTTCTTACAGACAGCCTTACGTGCAGTAAATTACATATGCTTCTACCTCCTCAGCACCTTGTTAAGCAAGCATGGTATAACTTCTGTGAGAGGGAGGGAAGCTGGCGACTTGCTAAGAAAAATCCAGGGAAATACCCAAATATTACAGACAAACCTTGCACAAGGGCTGAGGCAGCAACCTTTCCTCCCAGTACTGACACAGCTCTTGCTGAACGCAAATTCCCTACTGGTTTTCCAGCACAGAGCTTTGCCAGCCCTCACCTCGAAGTGACCAAAGACAGCAGCAGCCTTCGTCTTGAGACCCAGCTGTGGTCACAGCACTCACAGCCTTTACCTGCTCCTCTTTGGCAGGGTCTGAGTCAGGGTCTTGCCCTGTTTTTCCCACTCTGCCTACAGGCCAGTTTGGTTTCTGATACGGTTCAGTGCATTAAAATTCAGGAGCGCTGGGGTCCCCTGTGCCCAACAAGTCACTAATCCCTACATGCCATGACGGAAGCAGCTAACAACCTTGCTATTTGAGGCAGAAAGCAACATACACCACATGGCAGAGAAGGGCCCTAGAAAAGGCAGGCAGGACATGTTTATCCCCGAGTTAACTCCCCAGCTTGCAAACGATGATGTAACATCTTGGTTTTGTGCCTCTCAGGACATAGCTCCCAGCTCAAGGAAAAAGCTACCCTCCATGACTCACAAATGACTCTGCTCTTCCTCCAGGCTCCATCTGGCCAGGGAGCACAGAGCAACACTGGAGAGCTGAAGTGTGGACATGGAGTCCCAGGCCCTTCCCTTATGAAGCAATTCACTGTGCTGGCCGAAATCATCCCAGAGCTGCTCTGGTGCCCTGTGCATGGCCAGCAGCTCCCAGTAGATCCCAGTCCCATCCCTCATACAGTTCCCGAGGCTGCAGGGACCCCACAACAGGCACAGGACCCAAACAGCACCCATCTGCCCCAGCCAACGTGTGAATTCACCCCTCAGCCCACCTGGGGAACCCAGGACACCAACCTGCCAAGCAACCGCAGCTTGCGAGGGCCGTACTTGTCCATGACAATTCCCAGGGGCAGCGTGATCGCGCTGAGCAGGAAGGACCCAATGGTGAAGGCCAAGTTCAGCATTTCATCCTGGGCGTTGCAAGAAGGCCATTTGTGCTCTGAAGCTGTGCTGTTCTCGTGTTCAGGGCTGCTGGTGGCGTTATCTACACGGATGGTAGAGGATCATCATTGCAGTGTGTTAGGATGAGGCTTGCAGCGTTGCAGGAAGGAGGGAAGAGAAAAGCCCTGCACGCAGGGTGCCACAACACACCGGGCATACACCCTCCACACTCCATTTTTTATTATAATCAGTGAGAAATGGAGAAGGGAAAGAAGAGCAGCAGAAGGACAAGGGAAACCTGATGAGCTCAGCTGGGAGCAGGAAAAGGATGAGCAGGCACCCAGGGGACAAGTATCCCAAGCAGCAGCAGGGTAACAACCTAAGGACAGAGATTCATTAATTATGAAAACAACTATACAGCAAGGCCCTGGCAATTACAGGGGACTAAACCTAGCAGAACCTGAAGGGACTAATACAAAAATAAGGTCCTCTTAATCTACAACTGGCATGTTCTCACAGATCTTTTCCCTAACTAAACTGGGAGCGATAACTACAGCCAGTTATTTCTGGTCCAGACACTGGGCTGACAAGGCCTGGCACAGAGCAACAGGCTGCTCAAACGAAAAGCTTCCTACCCTCACTGCGGGCGTCGGGATGAGGAATGGCTTTGCAGTAGCCACCCTGCTTCCTGACTGCCCTGGCTCTGAAAAATCCTTCCTGGATTTAACTACCCTGTTCCCAGGAGGGCTGGCAGCTCACCTGCCTTCTCCGTTTGTTAAAGGATTGATGCATCTTTAACTTTTGCCCTGAAATTAGCATTTTCTATTCTTTCCAAGTGGGTTTAGGCCATACAGATCAATTATATCTCCAGCTTTCTGCTCTTGCCCTTACATGAGGAACTCTGCATGCAAACTCCCACGCTGAACAGAGCCCACGTTGTGTAACAGAGACAGAAACAGGACAGTTCAAAAAAAACAAAAAGGAAAGAAGAAGTTCCCTTTTCTTTGCAGCAGCAGTTTTACTGCCTCATGTCAACTCTGCTCCTGTTACAAGCTTATCCCAAGGTGGCTTACAACTCCTCAAGCGAGCACGTGTACCCTTAGACTTTCATTAACCCAGAACTCTAGTGCACTCCACCTCTCCTTCTCCCAGTGCTTATCTGACTTATAAGTAACCTTTGCTGGTATGACAAAGCACTTGCTTTCTTACTGCTGCCGCAAGCCAGTGACATAAAATGTTCTCCTCCATATTTAATAATTGATCTGAAAAAGTTCAATATTAAAGGAGGAATAGACAGAGAAGTCACCTACATAACCATCCACATAAAGCAAGACCAGAGATTGCCAGTGAGCCCTGGTTAGTTAGTTAATTAGCAGGAATCCCTCACATACAAGTGACTTCACATTCACTGCTTGGTGCAGCTTGTGGAGGAGATCCCCTTGGCTGCTCTCGCCCTCCCTGCGTCTCTGGAGATCACACAGCCCCATTTTGCAACTCCTTCTCTTCACCCAAGCCTCAGCACCGTTACAGTTACTGGTTTCACCCTGGTCCTCCTAGCTGGCCAAAACAACCCCCCCAGCTTTGTGTCCATTGCAAACAAATCACACTCCACCTCCTAGACATCAGATATTAGCAGGAATTCAGACGCTGATATCTGAGGCTTACGAGCTGCCTGCAAACCTTCCTCTGTTCCCTCCCAGCACTCGAGGGAAGGCGCACGGCATTTCTCTCCATTTACATTGCTCTCACCAACACCTTTACTAAGATGGTCTCAAACCGCCTGTGGGCGGTGATGACTGTTTCTTCCTTCCCTTTGCCATGTGCTCTTGACTGATAACTTAATCTGTCCCTTTTCTTGCCCTGCTAGTCATGGATAGACAGAGTAAGCAACAGAGATATCCCCAAAAGGCCACACATCCCATCAGCATCACTTCTGCAGGGAGGACAGCACTCCAGCCTGAGGCTCCCAAGTCACAAGTCACATCCTTAGAAATCAGTCCTGGACAGACTTGGGAGGCTCTCTGCAGTTTTCACACTCCATCTCAATCGTTTTCATCCATCTTTCCCTCACAATCTCCTCTTGGTGTGGCATGGGATCTTAAACACTGACTTCTGACGACACCTCCATGAGGCAGGCACAGGCACACAGCTTCACCCACAGCATCAAGGCTTTTTGGGCTCTCCGTAAAGATAAATTCATAGGAAACAGATGTGGGTGAGAGGTTAAACTCAGGAAAACAAGGAGGGGAAAAAAAAGAGTGACAAAGTAGTAGTGGTTTCCCTGTGTCAGCACTCTACAGAGATAGCTCAGCTGTGGAGTGAAAAAAGGGTGGAGGGACATGGACAGTGCAGTGACCTTGTAACTTCTGGCCGCACACGTTAAAGAGCCTGTCAACCCTCCCCACAAAGAGATCACAAAACAGAAGTATTCAGCATTTAAAACTGGATGAGATGAATTACTGTTAATGTTTTGACGTGTACAGTTGCAACATAACCCCAAGGAGCTCCCACAGCATACGCCTGCTAGCAGACCCTCCGATGGCATGCATGATGAGCAACACCACCAGGAGGCAAAGAGGACACAGCTCGGAAACAGCAAGGAAACCCGGCCCTCTCTGAAGACTTGCTGCAGCCAGGAAGGCTGGGAACAGGGCACAAAACTTCAGTCCCTGCTTGTACCAGCCACCTTGTTTACAGCTGCTCATCGCCAGCTCCAAGGAGGGGCCAGGCAACAGTGCTATGTGGAAATACAAATTGTTTGTGAAAATAGAAGCAGCCCCTGAGCAACAAGAGAAGATCCACTGAGGCGTAATGGAAATGATTTGAGCAGCCCTTGGCACCCTGACATCCTATGATCCTTTGAGCCACCTCCATAAATAGAACATTTTGGAGGGGCTGCAGGTGTGTGCAGCAGGCACAATGTCCAGCCGAGAGCAGTCTCATTGGGGAGCACAGATTCATGTGCCAGCAGGTCACCAGCACAGGAGAGCAAGTGGTAACATATGACATGCACCTAGGAGGAGATTAATGGGCAGAGAACCTGCCTAACTACTCACCTACCTAATGCACCTCGTTACAGCAAACAGCAGTTTCCCTCAATCACAGCTCAGATCCTGTTCCAGATCAGTGCACACCACACTATTGGGGAAAGTCTCCTACGTGCCTGGCTCCATCTGCAACAGTGCTTTGGGGAAGGGCTGTCTCTGTGCCGACAGTGGTGCCCTCCCCAAATTCTCCTGCCAAGTCCACCTGCATGCAAGCATGCCAGGTCTACATGCAAGAGTGCCACCCGGGTAAGCCAGCAGCACAGGCGCAGTCCATGTATGCTCACCACTGTCTCACTGTCAAGCTAGAAGAAGCCACAAGTCTTTATCAGCAATTACAAGAACATACTGCCTATTTGTACAGCGCTCCCCCTACAAGCAGCAGGATTTCTACTGCCCAATTAGTAGTTCAAGTTACTATTTAAAGAATGACAGCTTAGGTGAGAGGAAGGCTGCCTCGGTAATCATTTATGTCAAGCTCATCGCTGGGATTTGTTCAGGCTGTTACTGGAACATTTAGTCATCCTTTCTCCCAAATTAAGTGCTGTAGGTTTCATGAGAGGGTCAATCATTAACTACTCTTTGCTGACCTCTTCAAATCCCAGGCACACACCATGTTACCAGAGGAACGAGTCTGGCTTTTTCAAGAGTGACTGCCATCTCAGACAGCAGAGAGGTTTCCTTTCATCTTGTTTCATGGATCAGACTGAGCCAAGCAGGCAAGACACCCTCAGCCGCCCTGGCAATAGTTCTGTGGGACACAGCCTGCACAGCCTCACCTTCCTTCTTTTTTTTTTTTTAATAAAAAAAAAAAAAGAGGGGAGAAGGAGAAAGAAATCAGGGCCAAAGAGTCTGGGAGCATTGGTTAAAAAAAAAAAAAAATCACAGTGAAAGACATGTGCAAACAACTGATCTGCAGTCTGCCCACATAAGAACATGTTTTCTCTTTTCAGGATGGTGTCATACTTCTGGGAACTGGGAGGAGATGTTCTTACTTTATACCACTGTAAATGCAATTTATTCGGGTTTCCCTCTCTGCCTGTCCATCCACTTGCACTTCCAGGACCCCCTCTCTGGGCACCCAGCTGAAAGCCTGGTAACTGAGGTACAGTCTCCAGTTAAAACTCCCATTCTCTCCCCAGCTGCGGTTTCATTTTGCAGCAATTCTCACCTGGGGCCGGCACCTTCCCATGCAGCTCTCCAATACTACCAACAGCTGCTAATCAACACAGCATGTTTCCTGTAGAAATTGAACATTTACCACGTTTACTCTTTTCCTGTTTACAGGGTTGCACGCGCAGCCTTTCCACAAGCCATCATCACATCTTACCAGCTTGGAAGGGACCTTCAGACTGCAAGTTCCCCACCACAGACCCCAAAGAAATAAAAGCAAACAGCTGTAAGGCAGCACCTTCCTCCTATGCCCGTGTCAAGGCGTGTTAACCTGCCGTAAGTGAATTAGTTTATCGTCCCTTTGGTTTTCTGCAGGCCTGTCTTAGAGGAAGGCCCTCTGTCCAACTGGCTCCTTATCTCTGCTCTTTGTGAGCAGATTATTAAGTTCAAGATTTTTTTTGTTTTAAAAGACCCAAGCCTTGAGCTCCCCAATCCCAGTAACATCGCAGCAATGCAAGACCCTGAACAGATCAAGTTCCCCAACAGCTGATAAAGCCCGAATCCTGATAAAGACTGTGGAATCAGCACTTGCACCGAATAAAAGATGCTGCTTCAGTTGGTTAAAGGCCAAGTAGTAGTGTAGTAAAATTAAAATGGGAACAAAGTGCCACTACCAGACGCCTTGTCAGCAAATTTCAAACATACCTCTCAGGATGTGGCCAAACCTGCCGCCCAGAACGGGTACAACCCCCCCCCTCAAACCCTGTTACACAACTCCTTTAAAAATATTTGTTATTTTGATGTGGATTTTTTTCTAGGTGTCCATTTCCACCCTCATGCAACCGAGTTAGAGTCTGGAGGACCCCACACATTTGCACGGTGGCTGAGTAAAATCCAATACCAGAAGCCAAAGGCAGGCAGGGAAAGGGGGGGGGATTCAACAGGAAGACAAGGAGCCCTTCATGAATTGCAGTCACTTTCTGGGCAGCTGCTGCTACCTTCAGAGACGAGCCTGCAGAAGGGACAAGGTCTAGTTTTCTCTTTCGTTGGAAGGCATCACAAAGTGCAAGAGCTTTTGCTGACAAACGAAAAGCCCTGCCAAGAACCTTTGGCTCATTAGGAAAAGTCTTTTTTTTTTGCAATACTTACATGCACACAGCAGCATTAGGAACAACTGCCCAAAGGCTACTAGTTATAATTTGTTTGCACCAACCTTCCAGCCAAGTACCCACTCAGGCTGCAGGATTCAATAGGTTATGCTGAGAAAGGCAACCACTGGGCCATCCTAATCCCAGCAAAGGTCAAACTCAGCTTGGTGCCAGTCATTCAGCGACCGCTGCAGGGAGCTGCGAGGGAGTCTGCTCTCCCCACCCTTGGCACTAGGACTCTTCCCTACCAAATCGCTGAGATTATTACAATGAGGACAAAAACAGAGAAAGGAAAGTGAGTAAGCATGGATGAACGAGGAAACCAGCATAACTGGTCCTCCATGCTCATCACAAGCCATCACCGAGTTCAGCAGTGATGGCCAGATATTTGAGGACAACGAGAACATTTAACTACATAAATTTCTTTTCAGCGATTAAGTTCTCCTGCCTCAGGGCACAGGTTGGTCACTGGGACGAAGAAATTGCCCCCAGGACAGCGATTTCACCACTGTCCAAACATTTGCATCTTCCCCGCGATCTGTGGCACAGGCACTCCCACAAAGACAGCCAGACAGACCACAGATTGGCAAACATGGGTGAGAAGCCAAGGTGAATCTCACTGATTTGGGGCAAAGGCAGATGAATTGAAAGCAATCAAAGCAAAGAGTAGGAGGTGGGCCCCAAGTGAAGCAAGGCTCTTGTCAGCAGGGCACATGTCAGGAAGCAGATAGGAAAACGTCTGCTTTCGGAGACAGTCAGCATTTGCTTATCACCTATCATGTGATTTATCTTGGTGGCAGAAAGCCTCCACCTGATAGGTTTAACGAGATCTCTTACACAGGCCCATGACAAAGTCACCATGGCTTGGCGAGAACAGAGCAGCCTTGAACAGAAGTCCTAAACAGTCTCCAGCTGCTCAGGACTCTCCCTCACGCAGTCTGGAGCACCACTGGAGACCTAAGCGGCACGGACATGCTTGGAAGCATTGCACTATGAGCAAAGGATAGGAAGGAGATTAAGCAGCCAAGCAAGAGTTGGTAGAAGACTCAAACACGTGCATATTTGCCAGGTGCAGCAACCCAGGCTCTGCAAGACTGAGGCAGCCACCCACAGGCACACAAAGCAGAAGAGAAGACCGCAACAAGCAGCTGACAAATGAGGGGAAAAAAAAAAAAAAACAAAACCGAAGTATCATCACAACTACTCACAGTCACTTTTTGCTTGGACTTCGTTTCCCCACATTTCAGACCTCCCCCGCTATTCTCAGCCATTACCCACCGAGAGCTCTGGGGTCCATGCTCTTATTTCCACCTCTTTCTTCCCCTACTGCTTCCTGCTCCATCTCCATGCTCACCAGCCCTGAATGGGCTCATCCACCATCACACATCTCTGGACAGAGCCCAAACACCTAGCTCCTGCCTCTCTTCACTCTGCTATTCCCTTCTCTGAGCACATGCAAACCTTCTGTCATTAAAGCAACTTTCCAAATCCACGCCACACCTTTACCCTCAGGTTCCTTTTAACTCTGCTGTCCACCCTACCACACTGTGGGATTCCCCAGACCACAATCCTCTCCATGCCCAGGCTGGGGATATATGTCCACCTACATGTTGTTCTTCCCAGGGTTATCCTTCCCGCACCACAAGATTGCCTCCTTCCCTGCAAGGCTGTGTCTGCAACACGGACAACCGCTTCCTCTGGCTGGGCCAGAAGGTGGATCTCAAGCCCTCAGAGACACAGCCTGGTTTGAGCACATTCCCAGGTGTTTGAGGAGGGAGAGTAGCATCAGTAGCATTTACTTCCGCAACTTCTCAACAGCAGCACTGGACTCCCCCAGTCTCATTTTCACCCATGCTCTTTTCTTTCCTACCACTAAGGAAAGAATGCCCATAGTTTCCTCCTACAAACTCATGACACCCTCCTCACAAATCATTATCTTTCAGAACCCATCAGGCCTTCCCTTGCAGAGATCAGCCGGACCACCATACAGCGGAAGAACTCATGGCCAAGTGGAAAAGGCTGTCCAGAAAAGCTGTACCTAATGTCTTTAAGGCTTCTTTTCCAATCACTCTGCAAAGCAACAGCAACTACAGGCACATTAACACCATCACAAGGATGCCATCAGTTTTGGAAAGGAGCGCATATCCCTTCCTTCTACCCCAGGACTGACCTGGAGCTCAGCCCTACTCTAGCCAGTTCCACACCACCCTAAGACAGGGAACCGTACCAGCAAACCTCAGCAGCAACTTACTCACATAAGTCTCCAGAGCATCCTTACCCGACTCGTGGCACAGGTAGGAATAAAACCCTTCTGCTTTCAGCATGATGAGGAGGGACCCCCAGCCCAGCAGGACAGCAGAGAAGAGCAGGTTCTCAAAGATGGCTGTGAATGCCATCCACCAGCGCCGGCGATGGGCGGTAGCAAGCGTGGGTGCCATTGCCGCGTGGAAAGATGGCCTTGTTCAGAGTCTCAACCTGCAGGGACCAGAAGAACATCCAGTGAGTCCACAGACACAGCACATACTGCTCAGAGAGTGCAAAAAAGCATGGTTTAAGAGGAGATCTCTCTATTGGAACGCAAGCAAACCTGCCTGCTGAATGTAAGGCACTCAAGTGTAAAACTTGTTTTTGCAGGTACCAGCTCGCCAAGTTACCTGGAGGGACGGGGGAACACAGGTGCCCTTGGAGCAGCCCCTCCAGTGCACACACCATGCGACAGAGGAGCGTTCAAGGACTCTGTTCCACTTCCCGAGCAACAGGTATGAAAATGCAGCAAATATCAAGTGCCCGGAGCCCACTGCCTCATCACCTGTACAGGGCAGGTGGCCCATTTGTACGGCAGTGAGAAAACATGTGCCAGAGCAGGGGGCCTCAGCCAGCACCCCAAACTCCCGGCTGCTCGCAGGCAGAGGCTGGGACCGGAGAGGCAGCCCCACAGCCCTAATGGTGGCTTTAGTGACCCACCAGGTCTGCTCTGCCCCATGCAGGAGCACAGATCTGCTCTGTAAGGTGAGCATGGGTCCTATATGTGCCATGGGTCCTATATATGCAGCTTATACCACAGACGGCTCATCAAGGAGCACTTTCTGCTAACCGCCAGACCACCCAGCTGGGAGACAAGGCAGGCTGCATCCTGCCCCGTCCTAACTGTGCAGACAGCCAGGTGCACTGGCCGGGACAGCCCACGGCACGTGCTGCTCCACCTCAGCACACTGGCATCCCCAGGCTGCCCCACAGATGCTGCAGCCGGATTAACTGTCTCCAGCTCCACCTGTCCCCATCCCTGGAGCCCAGGAGAGCAAGCAGCAGATTCAGGAGCAGACCTGGCTGGCTGAGGGGAGCCCAGAGGTGCGCAGCACCGGGGCCAACCCTAGGTCATAAGGCAGGTGGCCATTTTAGACAAGCTGAGCCTTTTCCCAGCCCAGAGCATGCCCCGATCAGGCGCTATGGGGAAATCAGCTGGCTACACACCACAGCCCAAGACAGTTTCTCAGAGCTTTCCACAGGGCAGAGGCCCCAGCCCTGGGCTGCTTGGGGGGGTCTGGCTCAGCTCCCTGCAAAGGTGCCAGGAGGACAGGACCACCCTCCAAGCCACAGAAGCTGATGCAGAGACCCCTACCCCAGGAAGCCAGCCTGCAGCTGTGCCCCCCCATGCACACCCACCCACCGCGCAGGCCCACTCCTCCAGCGCAGCCCACGACGCATTTCCTCCATCACCTCCTCTTCCTCATCCCTGCACCCGCATGCCTCCTCCCCAGTCCCACACGTCCTTCCTCAGCACAGATCCACAGATCCTCTCTGTGGCGAGACATGCAGCCCACTCTCTCCCCTACCGGTCACCCCCCCATGCACTCCACTCTCCCCCAACACACCCCTCTCCCTACCTGCCACCCCCGCCATGCACTCCCCTCATCAATACCCCATGCACCCAGCTCTCCCAAAACAGCCCTGCTGCATCCTGCTCTCTCCTTCCTCGACCGGTCCCCCAGTGCACCCTGCTCCCTACCCACAAATCACCCCCACGCACCCGGCTCTTCCCCATCAATCCCCCTTCCTCCAACACACATGCCACTCCCACGCACGAATCCCCCTCTGCACCCCACTCTCCCCCGACCAACCCCCGA
>NW_008794371.1:881566-886232 GCF_000699145.1 Aptenodytes forsteri | reverse complement strand
CCCCCCGGCCCACGAGCACAGTCAGCTGCTTGGTGCAATAAAAGTAAAATCACTGCAAGCCACGAGAGCGGCTTTGCACCCGAGCTCTGCCCTCTTCTTACGTTAAATTATTTTGCAGAGCGTTCCTCTGCAGGATTTCTAGTCCTCATCAGGGAGGTCCTGGGCCAGAGGAGGTGGCCATATATCCCTGGAAATCACGATAGGGGATTTTTTTCTCGGCCAAAGAGGATGAAAACGGTGCTTGTGGCAGGTAAACATCTCTGAGTCGCTCAGCGGAAGCTGAGGGCCCGGACAGACAGACATGCAGCCACCGCTGCACCCCTGAGAAAGGGGCAGGCTGCGGTGGCTGGGAAGAGGAAACTCCTCGGCCTCGGCTGTCGGATAAGGGTCAAACGTTGCAACAGCTGGAAAGTGGATTTAAGCCAAAGCAGACAAACAAAAAAAAAATCCCAACGAAAACAAGGCAGCCTGGATCGGTGCCGTGTTTTTAGCAGAGGTAGAGGAAGGCTGAGACAGCACGAGGCCCCGGGAGACCTCAGCACCCAAACCTGGTCGCTGCGTCCAAGAAACATGAACTGTGACGAGAAGGAGCATGAGGAGGGCTCAGAGGCTGTTTGGGGACACGGGAACCCTTTGCTACAGCGAGAGCATGAAGGGGCTCAGTTTTCCTATCCTAGAAGGAGAAAAGAAGCTATCAGGTGATCTGCTCCATCTATAAATACACCTGGGGACTGAGTAAACATCATGGAGAGAAAAAAAATAAAATGAAGCTGAAGAACAGCACTGGCACAAAGACACATTTATAGAAACTGGCCAGGAGTGAGTTTAGGCTGGAAGGGAGGTGACAGCTCCTTCCCGGCCGTGCAGGGAGGTCCTCAGCAGGCTCGGACGGAGCCACTGGGGGGGATAAACGATGTGGTCCTCTTCAAAGGCAGAGCTCGGACAGTTTGGGAAAGGAGATGGCAAGGCTGTGGTGATGGGGGACAGAGCCCCGTGGCTGTGGGCGACGGCTCGAACCTCCAGGAGGCCAAGAGCTGCCCCAGCAGAGAGCGCAGACGCCTCTTTGCTTACAGACAGGACCTGCACACGGGAACCGCTTCCCACCGGCTGGCTTCAAACCACCGCGGAGGGATTTGGAAAGTCAGAGATCCAGCACGGGAAGACGTTAACCCCTCCCTCACCCACCAGCTCTGGCTCGCAGACCTCCCGCATCCAGAATTAAAACCATGGCAAAGGCGGACCGAAGCATCCCTAACAAGAAGACACCAGCGCGACCACGCTGCAGGCGTGTGCATGGGCAGCCACGCGCTGAAAATCCACTGCTTGTTTTCCTTGCACCGCCCAGACAGGGTGAAGATGCTTCATCTTCAAGCAGGGGAAACATCCTACCTCACAGCTCAGCCCGTGAACATGAAAGGTTCTTGCAGCAGCAGCAGCGTTTTCTCAAAGCTGGGTGCTTGTTTCAACGTCAGGGAAGGCTGTTGGGTTGTTGTCAGCTATTTACATGCTGTACCCAGGGCAAACTGGCTCACGTGACATTCACTTCTGGCACAACGCTGCTCGGCTCACAGGCTGAAAATATCCAACCGATTAGGAAAAAATGGCTGCTTATAAATAAAATGTGGGACTGTCCCTGCCACTGTAGTAAAATAGTGTCAAAACAAAAACTAGCCTGTGCAGAACAGAGGTCTGGCCAGGCTGCTGCTCAGGTCTTGCCAGGTTGAGCATTTTTATTTGTATACCGGAATATTTGGTGTTATAATCACGGCGGTGGGTGATACCAGTGAAGGAAGGAGTGCTGCATGCTCTCTGCAAAACTGGAAGCTGGGGGACCGTGGGAATTTGGTGCCTTGCGCTGCGGAGAAGCACCCGCGAAAAGCCAAAAGGGAAAAAGCAAAACCCACTCTGTTTTCTGAAACACCCCAAACCCTAAACCCCAACTTAGCAGTGCCGGACCAGAAGGATTCACACAGAACTCCGCACGTGACGCGTGAGATGCAGCCTGCAACGTAGGTGCTCTGGATGCTCACAGCCCACTCGCATTCCCTCTGCCCTCCGGTCTCCGGCACTGCTCTGGGATCAGCTCCGTAAGTGAGAGTTCAGAATTCAACAGAACCAGAAAATTAAAAAAAAAAAAAAAAAATAAAAAAAAAAAAAAATAAAAAAAAAAAAAAAATAAAAAAAAAAAAAAATAAAAAAAAAAAAAAATAAAAAAAAAAAAAAAAATAAAAAAAAAAAAAAATAAAAAAAAAAAAAAAAATAAAAAAAAAAAAAAAAAAAATAAAAAAAAAAAAAAAAATAAAAAAAAAAAAAAATAAAAAAAAAAAAAAAATAAAAAAAAAAAAAAAATAAAAAAAAAAAAAAATAAAAAAAAAAAAAAATAAAAAAAAAAAAAAAATAAAAAAAAAAAAAAAAAATAAAAAAAAAAAAAAAAAAAGAAAGCCTAAGGCTGCCGACAGTTTCCACGCTTTGGAGAATACTTCTGACCATGTCTTCAGTTCGGAGGGCAGCTGAAAACCCAAATCCTGAAGGGTTTTGGCAACATTTAATTTTCATTCAGAGGCTTTCACGCCATGCGAAATAACAGAAAGATATACAAGAAACTTCTACCACTTAGATACATCTAAAACCAGTTCACGCTGCAAATCCTCTTTGGCACCTCGACCGCCTTGCATGGGCGGCAGAGCCCTCGCGCCCATCTCGCCCGCACTGCCCAAGGTCCTCTGGCTGCGCTGGAGATGCTGCAGCACCTTCATCGCATCTCAGCCACCCGTGGTGACACGTTGCTGCAGCAGGAATGAGACGTGGGAGATGGCAGGAGCTTAGGGCACCCGCAGAAATGCCATCTTCCGTGCAGCTTTCGTCCTTATCAGGCCCAGCACAGCGCCAGGTGCACAGGTTGATGGTCACGGCCCAGCTGCCACGTTTGCTATTGCACAATTGCAGCTTGGTATCGCGTGGAGTTTAAAAGGCCATCGATGAACGCCACGCTGAGCCTTTTCATGTGCTACGCCTGTACGTAGAAACGAAGGCAGCCAGAGCCTGCCACAAAAGCCAGAGCCACACAGATAAACCCCTGCAGACCCAGATACCCTTTGAGATAAGCAGCTAAAATTAATTTTCACTGAAGCTGCTTGTGACAGCCCATCATCTCCCCAGCCCAGCTCCACAAAATAATCCCCTCCAGCAAGAAGCACCTTTACAGCAAGAGGCTCCGAGCAGCATTACAAGAGCTGGGACAGGGAAAGGTGAAAGCTGATGGGGTGAAACTGGTTTTTGCCCGTGCGTTTCCCAGCTGAGCCCCCAGCAGCCCCACTCCCATTTACGAGGAGGATACGTGTCCCCAGGCCCAATGCCTACAGGGACTAGAAGGTGCCACCACTGCGTCCAGAGCATTGCTGTCCCTCCGGGCTGCGGCAGACGCAAAATGGGGCACTTAGGGCAGGGGGGAGCAGAAAACAGCCCTGAAGCACTGCAACCCCATGGGGCTGCCACCCACTGCTGCAGCTCTCAACAGCGCCCGTCCTGCCGGCTGTGCCGGCCAGCGAGGGTCCACACCAGCAACGTGGCGCGGAGGAAAGGGGGTCAATGGAAAGGCTCGATGCTTCTCCAGTTCACAGCTCGGAGGGCGACCTCGGCTCCCCCTGCACTGGGGTCGGAGGGGCCTCCTGGGCTCCCGCTGCCCCAGCCCGGGCGGTGGTGGCTCAGGGGGTCCACACCAGCAACGTGGCACGGAGGAAAGGGGGTCAATGGAAAGGCTCGATGCTTCTCCAGTTCACAGCTCGGAGGGCGACCTCGGCTCCAGGGGGGGCCGGCGGCTCCTTGGGGGGGCCAGGGGGTGAATCGGCACTGCCGCTGATCACATTCTCATATTTCGGCTCTTCCTCCGGGGCAGCCTGTCCCTTCGTTTCGAGGCTGAGGACTAACTCAGGGCTTTTGCCCCTCTCTGTGGGACCTACAGCATCGCTGGCCCCATCCTGGGCCTCGGTGCTTTTCAGCGAGGGAGATGCGAGAAGGAAGGACTGTCTCTTCCCAGGGAGATGCTGGTGCTTGCCAGGGGATGGCTCGGCAGGAGCTCCTGGGACACTCTCCCTCTGCTTGCAGCTATTCACCGAGTCTCTGCACTGTGCCAGGGCCCGGCGGGGCGGTTTCTGGATGGCCTCGACGCTCCTCCTCACCTTGGGCTCCTCCTTCGCAGCCCACTTGCCCCTCTGCAAGCTGCCCAGCCGCTTAAGCACAGCCTGGACCGGTCCCTCGCCACCCCCCTCCGCCTTGGGGTCCTGCCCGGCCGTTCCCACCATCATGTAGATGGTGGTGACGTTGGGCTCCTTCCCCTTCGCCTCCCAGCTGCTGGATTTTGCAGCCGCTTCAAGTGCTTCCACTCTTTGGGCCACTTGCCTGGTGCCAGAGACCACCCGCCGGCGTCCCCCTGGGGTGGCCCGGGGCGATGGCCGGTGGCTTTCCTCCCCCTTGCCAAGGGGCTCGGGGCTCTCGTAGCAATCACTGGCTGGTCGTTCAGTGGGGGGCTCAGCTGCCACATCCCCCGGCGGTGGGGACAGCTTGGATGGGCCCCACGGGGTCTTGGGCTTCCGGCCAGGGCTGGGGGTCTCTGCCGCCCCAAATTTCGTCCCCTCAGCAAAGGACACGGAGGGCCGCTTGGCCTTGG
>NW_008794371.1:880350-880937 GCF_000699145.1 Aptenodytes forsteri | reverse complement strand
CCCCTGCCACATCCCCCGGCGGTGGGGACAGCTTGGATGGGCCCCACGGGGTCTTGGGCTTCCGGCCAGGGCTGGGGGTCTCTGCCGCCCCAAATTTCGTCCCCTCAGCAAAGGACACGGAGGGCCGCTTGGCCTTGGCGATACTGGAGGTGCGGGGGATGGCGAAGGGCTGCGAGACGTCCTCGGAGTCGAAGGCGGAGGGGTCTGGGAGTGCCTCGCCAAGGGGGGACAGCCCGTCCTGCAGCTCAGCCCCCCCCAGCAGTGGTACGCCTGCGGGAGAAAGGGGTGAGGGTTATGGCTGCCAGACCTACCCCCCTGCCCAGGGACAAACTCGGGGACATCAGGACAGGGGCTGATGCAATAGGATTGTCCCTGGGAGCGTTTCCCCGGGAGGAGGTTGTGAAATGGGGTTGCCCACACTGGGCACGTCCCACCACACGAGGCCAAGCACGGCCCCAGTGTGTCCTTGCAGACAGAAAAACGAGGGTATGAAAATAATTGCTGCCTGCACCCAGCACCCATCCCTGGGATGCCCAAAGTTAAAAAAAGGGCAGGATTGACCCCAGGCAGCCCAGAAGGCTGCTCCC
>NW_008794371.1:878129-880333 GCF_000699145.1 Aptenodytes forsteri | reverse complement strand
AGGGGGCTGCTCCCAGAGGGAGCAGCCGTGGACGTCACCTTCTCTGGGAGGGACAGAATACTCGGGTCCCTCGTTGTCGGTGTCAAAGGAGGAGGAGAAGGAGCTGTCTGAAACCCACGCGGCCGACGGCGGCTCGATGAAGCTGGGGTTGAAGGGGATTTCCATGTCGTGGTGGGAAACTGGGAAGAGAAGACACCCTGCTGAGCTCGGGCACCCCGGGCTGCTTGGGACTGGGGTGGGAGAGCAATGCCTGCCCTGAGCCCTGCAGTGGGGCGAAGGGAAGTACGGGTTCCCCCCTGCAAATGGTGACGATGCAAAAAGCACGGGGTGGGAGTGACACCCTGGAAGGGCTGTCGGCAGCTCTGCTTGTTTTTACCTGTGACTTTGGGAAGTTTGTAGCCACCCAGGGAAAAGCAAGGCATCATAGCGCTGAGGTTCGCCAGCACCCCCCGCACGTGGTGCTTCATCCGAGCCACCACATCGTCGTCCGGCACGGCCGCCCTGCGCAGGGGAGATGGGTGTGAAGGGATGCGGGAGATGGGGTTTTGCATCGAAGGTTGCAAAATATAACAAATACCTGTCTCTAGCATCCGCTGGGCCAGCTCCGCAGCAACAACAGGCGACGCAGAGCAGCAGCAGCAGGAGAGGGACGAGGATGGCGGCTGCCAGTGCCCCGTGGTCCTTAAAACCTGCATGGAGAAGATGGGTTGAGTTGGCGTGTCCTGTGGCTGCCGAGCCCATAGAGCTGCCCCACAAGGAGAGCACAGGAGCTGGCAACCCGTGACGGGGCCAGGAGGCTGTGTTGCAGCCTCCCAGCGCCTCCGTCCCAAGCAAGGATGTTACGGTCCCTTGACCACTGCCAAGGAGTAAATTTGAGGTTGCTCTCACTCAACACGCAGTCACCCCGCATGGGGTGGCAGGTCCCCCGGGAGCACTGGCAGGGCGAGGAACAGTTCACGCCAAAATATCCCTCCGGGCAGGTGTCGTTGCAGCTGGAAGAGAGAGGAAAAGAGGGGAAATGCCCCCAGGGACAGTGGGGCCCCGGCCCTGCCCTGATCCCGGCATTACCTGGCTCCCCAGTAGCCCGCCTGGCAGATGCAAGCTCCTGACACGGGGTCGCAGCTCCCCGCAACGCACTCGGGGCAGAGGAGCTGGCATCCATCGCCAAAGGTGCCTGCGGGGCAGGAGCTGTTGCAGCTGCCAAGACAGAGAGCGAAGCATCAGCCCGCTGCGCCCCAGAGCAGGGACCCCCCCCAGCAAGGACCGGTGGCCTGATCCTGGGCGTACCTGGGTCCCATCCAGCCGGGCTCGCAGTGTGGGCAGGACCCGGTCTCTGGGTCGCAGACCTCCCCGCGCCGGCAGCGGGGACATGGCTGGAGACAGTCCTCGCCGTGGAAGCCGGGCGCGCAGGGCTCCTTGCAGAGGGTCCCGTTCCAGCCGGGCTGGCAGGCCAGGCAGAACCCATCCACAGGCGAGCAGGGCTGGCTGCGCTTGCAGCTCCCACAGCTGCACGGGCAGAGGGACAGTGAGGTCTTGACACCCACCCCCGGTCCTCCCGAAACACAGGTTTCACCCCACACCGGCATTCAGCATCAGTTTGGATCAGGGGGAAATACTCTATAGCACTTAATGCACTGTGGTAGCGACAGGGCAGGAGACAAGCAGGGAGAGATGCTGCTTTATCGCCCTGGGGAGCGGTACCGAGGACAACCAGATTTTGGGGTGACACCAGCGCTTTCTGCTGGCATTAGCAGATGTTTCTTTCGGGGCAACACCGATGCTGCATCCGGCCAGCGATGCTCAAACCCCCCCCAGAACGGGTCTCCCTGCCCAGCCAAAGGGACAGACACAACTGTGATGACTTTCCCCCCCAGGGCTCACTGCGGCTCCCGGGTACCCGCAGGACACCCCCGCTGCCCCTGGCTCACCTGTGCACACACTGAGACCCATATTTCCCTGCCGGACAGGGGTCCCGGCAGCTCCTGCCCTGGTAGCCGGGGCTGCAGCTGCAGTGCCCGCTGAGGGGGCTGCAGGAGCCGTGCAAGCAGTCGCAGCGCCGCTGGCACGCCGGCCCCCAAAACCCAGCCTTGCATTCGCACTTGCCCGTCTCCTGGGTGCAGGGCGAGAGGTTGCAGGAGCATTTGAAGCTGCACCTCCTGCCCCACCAGCCCGGCAGGCAGCGGCAGGGGGCGGGGGGGGGGGGG
>NW_008794371.1:875952-878018 GCF_000699145.1 Aptenodytes forsteri | reverse complement strand
GGGGGGTCGCCGCGGCCGTGGGGGCCGCACTGGCAAGGGAACTGGCAGAGCTCTCCCCAGTGGTTGGGGTCGCAGGTGCAGTGCCCGCTTGCCGGGTCGCAGCGCCCATTGGGGTGGCACGGGCAGCTCCGCTTGCAGTCGGGGCCCCAGTACTGCTCGGGGCAGCCTGCGAAGGGAAGGAGACGGCGAGGATGGGGGTGATGGGGAAGCCCGGCAGCCCCCTGAGCACCCAGGCTGGCAAAGGGGATGGCGAGGGCTGAGCCCTGGGGAAATACTCACGGGAACTGCAGTCTGCTCCGAAGAAGCCAGGTCTGCAGAGGCAAACCCCGGGTCTCACGCACACCTCATCCGCCCCGCAGGCATCCTCCCCCTCGCACAGCGCTGTCGGCGGCAGGGCAGGCACGTCAGCGCACGACACCCCCCCCGGGCTCACACCACTCTGCCAGACCACCCGCCACCTGGCCACCTCCCGCCGAGGCAGCCTTCCCAGTGAAACCGCCATCCCGCTTCCCGCTCCATGCCTCCGGCCAAGCCACAGCACCATTAGCGGCTTGCTCAGTGGGCGTTTGGGGGTTTTCGCAACACCCCGCTGCCGCCGCTCGGGGAGAGCTGTAGGGCTTCCCCCCAACACCCAGCGCCGTGGAGGAGCCACCCGGCCGAGCGCGGGGACCGAGCTTTGGGCTTCGTCGCCATCCATCACTCACCGACCGGGCACTCCCGCCCTTCCTGCTTCCAGCCGGGGCAGCACGCCAGGCCGGAGGGGAGCCTGTGGGAGAGACCCGGGGGCTGTCAGCCGGTGTGGATGCGCAGCTTCGGCTAAGGCGAAGCGAACGCGGGCGCTTGCCGTGGCTGGGCCCGGCGGGTGGGGAGGCGGCATGGCCCTGGGGGCGTCGCTCCGGAAGGAAACCAGCAAAATAGAAGGAAATTTAAGAGGCTGCAGCCCGAGCGGGCGGCGGGGCTGGGCGGCAGGCCTGCCTGACTCTGCCAGGACTGCCGCTACGGAGCCTGTGCCGGGTCCCCGATGCTCTGGGAGCAGCTCAAAGCTTCGCCAGCAACTCAGAAAAAAGGCACTGAAGCGAAGGCAACCAAAGGCGCTGCCATTGACGGCAAGACCAATGGGAGAGGCAACGTAGCAGCAAAGTGGAGGGGACAGCAGCTCCAAAAGCCCTTTGGGGTTTGCTGTGCCTGTGTTTCCCACCTGGTGCACGATGAAAGTTTTGCCAACGCTCCCGCATCCCCCCGTTGCCCCGTGCACTGCAGGTGCGTGAGAAATAACCCCTAGAGAAGGGATCTGGGTGCCCCAAATGCCTGTTCGTGCCCCAACCACGCTCCTCAGCATCACCCCAGTCTCGGCACCCGTGCAATGCCAGGCTGCAGATCTCTGTCTGTGGAAGGACAGACGGATGATGACCGCCTGGGGCTACTGAGAGGCCCTGGGAGACGGAGGGGCACAAGCAGGGACCCCCCACGGCACCTACCTGCAGACGTTCCTGCCGTCGGGGTCGAGCTCCTGGGCAGAGCTCTGCACCCACAGCCACAGCTGGAGGCAGAGGATGGGCCGGGCGCTCCCCATCCCGGCGGGGCACGAGGGCCCAAGTCCCGGCAGCTCCCCAGCTCTGTGCCGGCGTCCGTCTGTCCCGTCCGTCTGTCCCGTCCCGTCCCTCCCGTGGTGCGGCCTCTTCTTCCCGCCAGCCTTGGGTTTCTTCCTGAGGAAATGCGGGAGGAGGTGCCCCGATCCAGACGTGAGGGGTGTGGCGGGGAGGGGGGAAGCAGGGAATGCCGCTGCACGGGCTATTTTTGGCCCTTGCTGCCACCCCGGTAGCAGAAACGGGTGGTCAGAGGCTCAGCTCGGTCACGCAGGGGTTGGCACCCACCTGAACATCTCACCCGCAGTCATCCCGCTCTCCCTGTGCCATCCTCCATCGCCCCCAAAGCTGTTTTAGCCGACATCCCCCCAACCCACGTGAGACGTCCGCTGCCTCCCCCTGCCCTGACCCCTGTGATTTGCCAAGGCGCTCTGCCGACCCCTGACAGAGGCCGAGAAGTGGGGTCCCCACATCACCACC
>NW_008794371.1:869949-875755 GCF_000699145.1 Aptenodytes forsteri | reverse complement strand
GGACCCGGAGGTGGGGGGGGTGGCGGGGAGGGGGGAAGCAGGGAATGCCGCTGCACGGGCTATTTTTGGCCCTTGCTGCCACCCCGGTAGCAGAAACGGGTGGTCAGAGGCTCAGCTCGGTCACGCAGGGGTTGGCACCCACCTGAACATCTCACCCGCAGTCATCCCGCTCTCCCTGTGCCATCCTCCATCGCCCCCAAAGCTGTTTTAGCCGACATCCCCCCAACCCACGTGAGACGTCCGCTGCCTCCCCCTGCCCTGACCCCTGTGATCTGCCCCAAGGCGCTGCCGACCCCTGACAGAGGCCGAGAAGTGGGGTCCCCACATCCCCACCGGGGACACAGTGTGCCCCAGGCTGGCCTTTGAACCGCTGCTGGCCGCCATCCCACCTCGCCATCTCCCCAGGAGCTTTGTGTCAGCAGATGCACAGGAAACACCTTTTTCCTACCCAAGGCCGGCTCGGCCAGGGCGGGGGGGGGGGCCCGGCTGGAAGCACGCTGCTCCCCCCACCACGTGGGACTTAACTCCTCCGCGCCTGGCGCTGCAGCCCCTGTAGCCCTGCTCCCCATCATAGCTGACCCCCGAAAGGGGCTCCGGGGTCTGGCACAGCACAGCCGGCCACAGCCCTTCGCGTTGGCGCATGAAAAGCGACGGCTACGCTGGAGCACTGTGACCGAAGCCTGGCAGCATCACCCAGCCCTTCCCAAGCAAGGACAGAGGGGAGGCTGCAGCGGGTACCTCGGAGGAGAAACAAGAGACATTTATTTCCAACTCCAGTTCTAGAGCTAGAAAGTACCTGACCTGAGGGGACCGACTCGCCCCTGCGAACATGAGGATTGTTCCAATCCTCCAGTTCCCAGTAGTAGCATGAAGAGGTCCCAGTACAAAACCGATTCACCCCACACCTGAAAAGTGCAGGAGTGGCACTCGCGGTGCTGATCCTGACTGCTCCCAGACACAGGAGCACCCGGACACCTGGTGCAGCGTGCTCAGCCCCTCCCAGCCACGCGGTGACCCTGGGACAGCACCCAGCCGGCTGGCCCGGGCACCCCAACTTGACCTTCACATTGCAGGGATGGGGGAGAGGTATGAGTGGAAAGGGGTGAAGCAAAATACCCCCGCAGGGCAGGATCTGGTGACAGGATCCTGGTCTGCGAGCAGAAGTGTTTGGTGGAAAGAGCCACCAGCGGACGGGAAGAGCCCTTTGGGGTGCAGCAGCGGGAAGCGGGTGCAGACCCCCACCACGCTGAGCAGCATGGGGAGGTGGGGAGCGGGGGCACAGCTGTGCAGGACCCCTGCAGTTAAACCATGGGCGCAACGAAAGGGTGGCCGATGGGCAGAAATGCCCAGAGGTGCCGAGCCGTCCCGTGCCAGGCGGGCACCCCATGGCTGAGCGTCCTGGTGGGTTTGCAGGAAGGCTGCCCACGCTGCAACTTTGCCATCACCACAGCATGGGGAAGCGGCCGGAGCTGCCGTGCCACGCTCAAAAATGCCAGAAGAGGAGCTGGGAAGTGCTGCTGCCAGGCCAGATCTGGCTCCCGTTCAGGTGGGGTCAGAGGGGCGGTGTGGCTCTGTCGGGGGAGCCGGCTGCCGGCTTGCTCTCTCCCTCCGGCTCCAGCTGCGTGTCCAGCGAGTCGATGATTTCCCAGGCTCCAGAGCAGCTGGATGCGGGGGGGTCTTTGCTGCTGCCCTGATACCACAGCCCAAAACTGCAGAGAGAGCAGATAACGGCCGTGGGGGAGAAGAGCCTTCCCAGGGAAGCGGCCAGATCCCAACCTCCCTCTGCGTTTGGTGGCAGCAGCGGGACGCAGCCTGGCTGCGAGCCCCTGGGAGCGTGGAGCACCCCTGAGGTGGCAGCCAGGCCTGCCCTTGCCTGCCTGCAAGGCAGATCCCCCCTGAACAAAGTGACCCCCCTCCGCAGCAGCATCCCCGCCAGCCCCACGCTGGGCAGCCCAGCTCCGTCCCCGTCATACCCTGCAGGGCAGGCACCAAGCTCAGCCGGCACCAGGTCCACAGCTGAGCCCCAAACCTCCTCTCTGCCAGCAGAGTCACCCGTCCCCAGCAGCACCGGAGGATGGGAGCGAACTTACAAGCTCCTAATTTTGGATTCGGGAGGCTGAGCATCCACGCAGTCTGCACCGCGAGCTGGGAGCCAGGAGCCCTCGTCTTCATCGCTGCAGCACAAAGGAGTGGGGGAAAAAACCTGTGCTGAGTCACAGGCTCGCCACGAGCGAGTGCCAGAGCCACCCTGGGGCCCCCTCCCCAGCCGAACAGCCTCCCTGCAGAGCCACACGTGCGGAGGCGGCCGCAGAGCCAGGGGCACACGGACCGGAGCTGCTGTCCCCAAGAATCACCTCCAGGCTGTGGCCTGCCACAAAGCCACAGCCAGCTGTAGCCATGCTCGTGTCCCAGACACAGCCACGTTTCATGGCAAGCCCAGCCCCGGCTCAGTGATCTCAAGCCACAGGGCTCGTCAGACACCGGCTCCAAACCCCCAGCGCATGGTCAGCAGACGGTGTGTGCCCGGTTGCCACAGAAGTAAAAGTCTTTAGGCATCTCACCCCACACAGCAAGTGCACGCTTCTCCAGGGGAACAGCCGGACAACTGGCACCACCACCCGTGGCTTGGGGCCGAGGCGGGTGAGAGCCAGGCCTTGCAGGGGAGCAGGGGGGCATATGAGAGGTGACCACAGGGCAGCATTCATACGGCAGCGACTATCCTCGCCAGGCAGGGAGGCAAGCAGGCAGGACCCAACACCCCCAGCCTCCCCGCTGCCAGCAGAGACCCCGACGCAAGCAAGCAGCAGATTTCAGTAGCACAGAAGAGCTCAGCACCCTTCAGACCTTTATTAAAGCCCCTTAAAGCCAGTGAGATCCAGCTACCCCCACGCCATACAGCAGCTTTAGCGCAGGCTTCGCCCCCCGCCGCTGGCAGACACGCAGAGCCAGGGCTGGTGCCCGGCAGGGTCCTCCCCTCCCCATCGTGAGAAGTCTGTTGGAGCCAACGCTGCCCATGAACGTCTTGCAGAGCCTCCGGGGAACATCTCTACTGTCATCTTCAAAGGCTCTCCGCTGGACAGCCTCCAACTGTACAGCGCAGGGACCAGCCTGCCTTGTCCAGTGGTCCCAGTGCCACCGCCTCGCCTCCCTTTTGCCACATCCACGCAGGGACGAGTGGCATTTGGCCAGGCCACGTGTGACTGATGACAGGGACACACGAGTGGCAGCAGAGAAGAGCCCAGCCCCTGCGGCACTCCCAGGGCTAAGTCAGAGCAAGACATCCACTGCAGACAATAAACCTTTGATCTCTGGAAGGAGGCAGGGAGGAGGCAGCTCTTGGCCTGGGGGAGTTTCCCTTCCAGGGCATCGCATCACACCACCCGGAAACACCGGAGCCTGACAGCCAGCATCCACCCTGCACGGGAGGCTCCCTGTTCTCCCTCCCGGTGAGCAGGACTCACCTGCTCGCCGACTCCTCCACCGTTCCCAGCATTTTGGCTCTGATTTTTTTTCTCTGTCTTTTGATAGTCGACTTCATCGCATCCAAGAAGAAGCTGGGAACTCTCTCTTCGTTCAGCAGCTCCCTGGCAAAAAGCAGCCAGCAGGTTAACCGAGAGCCTGGCAAAGAAATCCGCCCCGACTGCGCCAGGAGCAGCCTCTGATGGGCCACGGGTGGCTGCAGGGACAGGAGGGACCCAGCTTGCTGCCCCACGCCGTTGCGGCAGGACTCACCGCTGGTAATAGGCCAGCTCCTCCTGCACCAAGAACAGGTTGGTCTTGAGCTCGTTCCGCTCTTGCAGGATCTGCTGCAGCTCTTCCTTGGAGAAGCAGCAGTGAGCAGGGCTCCTGCCCGCATCCGCGTCCTGGTGCTGCGGCTCCTCCGCGGGTGATGGCGCTCCTTCCTGCAGGGACAGAAAGAGACTCAGCAGGCAAGCGGAGACCCCGAAGCTCCCACCCAAAGGCTGGGTGCCACGTGCAGGCAGAGATGGAAAAGTGTCAGGAATGAGTTTGCTAGTCTGGAGCTGCTGCAGCCCCTCCACGGACCACGATGGCTCCCCAGCTCAGGCAGCACCCTCTGCCCATCGCCACACGTGGCAAACCCTCCTCATCCTCTGAGACCCACCTGGCTTTTCCTCCCATCGCCTCACCTCGCTCGCTCCTGCCTCCACCCCTACCAATTTTTATGGACAAAGTGTTACCGGCATCGCAGACACTGCACTGTTCAATTTTCAGCAGTGGGGCTTACTCAAGCAGCCGCATCCTGCTGGCAGCCGGCGGGTCCGGGCGTGCCGGGAGCCCCGCACAGGACCGGGAAGGTCAGGTCGGCATTAGCGATGCCCTGCAGGAGCGGGGCCATGGGCTCAGACTCACCAGGCTGGGCTTTGGCTGCTGGATCTCAGCGGCGGTCCTGCTCCTCCTGCTCATTTCCCTCTGGGTTTGCAGCATCGTGGCTTCCAGGTCCGACTTCTTCTCCAGCGCGCTCTTGAGCTGAGCCTGCACCACGGCCACCTTGTGACGCAGGTCCTCGTTCATGGCCATGAAGCGATGCAGTTGCTCCTGAAGCTGGAGGGCCCGGGGCAGCCGAGAGTGAGGCACAGCAGCAGCTCTGGGCCCCCCACCCAGGGACTTCAGCACATGCAGAGTCACGGGAAAGGCATCTGCCCCAGCAGGCTCACCAGCAGCGACAGCCCCAGGGCGAGGTGACATGAAAGCAGGTCCCCAGGCCCTTCACACACCACACCCAGGAGCTCCCACACGCTCACCGCCTCCGTGTCTCGGCTCTTGCAGACGATCTCGTGGGCCTGGGCACGAAGCTCATCCCTCTGCTTGTCCACCACCTCCTTCAGCCGCAGCATCACCTCCCGCTCCTTTCGCGCCGTGCTATCTGAGCCCGGACACGGGGGGACAGGTGTGAGTGGCCCCTGGGACCCGAGGACTCCCCTGACCCCACAACACTATGGGGTTTCTTGATGCTTCTGCAGAGCATCGTTCTACCATTGCTCCAAGGTGGGAACAGTGGAAAGAGGGGAGCTGAGAGCTTTAGGCTGTGCCTGATGCATCTTTGTGCTCACAACACCAGCCCACACCCTGTGTCTGCTCCCACCACCCTCCTGGGGGCTTGGGGGGGTTACTCTGGGGGTTTGGGGTCCTTGTGGCTTGCAGGACAAGATAACGCTCGTACTCCCCGGTAGGACAGGTCTCCAGGGCTGGGTAGCACGGAGAGCAGGTTCAGACCTGCACCCAGCCTGCCGTCCCCTGCAGGGACATCCCGTAGCATCAGGGGACCCCAAACCCATCGGGACACCCACCTTCCTGGGACTGGCTCTCCGCAAGCTGCCCCAGGAGCTGCCGGTTCTGCTCCTCCAGGCGGGCCAGGCGGCCGTGCAGGGCTCGCTCCCGGCGCTCGGCCTCCCACAGCCTCTGCTCCGGGTCCTGGGGGATGGGTACAGCTGGGTCAGAGCCGTCCCAGGGGATGGGGACGGCCGGGTCAGAGCCACGCCAGGGGAACAGGGACAGCCAGGTCAGAGCCATCCCAGGGGACAGGGACAGCCGGGTCAGAGCCAGCCTCAGAGAATGGGGACAGCCGGGTCAGAGCCACCCCGGGGGGACAGTGACAGCCGGGTCAGAGCCGTCCCAGGGGACGGGGACAGCCAGGTCAGAGCCACCCTCAGGGAATCGGGACAGCTGGGTCAGAGCCAGGTCAGAGCCGTCCCAGGGGACGGGGACGGCCGGGTCAGAGCCACCCTCGGGGAATTGGGACAGCTGGGTCAGAGCCGTCCCAGGGGATGGGGACAGCCAGGTGAGA
>NW_008794371.1:861199-869376 GCF_000699145.1 Aptenodytes forsteri | reverse complement strand
TTCCGTTCCTAAAAAATTTATTGAGCAACTGGACAGGGTGCAAGAACCCGGCACAGGGGGCAAAGGGGGCTGGCGCAGGCGTGAGCAGAGGCCGGGGGCGAGGAGCAGCGGGACACACACACAAATACACACACGCTGTTGAATATCAACAGTACTGAGAGTGGGGGCGAGGGCAGGGCTAGGCGTAGAGGTCCTCCCGGTCGGCGGAGTAGACCTCCCCCTCCTGCAGCAGGGCGAAGTTCAGGAAGTGAGAAGGGCGATGGACCTCGTGGTAAAACTCCTTGGGGTTGGCGAGCTGCAGCTCGTACTTCATGTTGGGGTCGTGGCGAACACCTGGAAGAGAGAGTCCATCACCCACCTGAAGGTCCCTCCTGCCTCCATTGATCAGGAGCTTAGTGAAGCCCTCTGTCCTCACAAGGTAATTTTTAAGCAAACCGTGCAGGAAGAGAGAATTCTAAATCCACAAACCCACCACCCTTCGGGTGCCTGCCCCTAGGGGTTTACAGAGCGAAGCCCCCGTAGCGCTTCACTGTGCCTGCCACTCTCCTCCCTTCCTGACCCCTTCTGCAGCTGCCTGCGGTTCATCATAGCAGGACCTCCTGTTACTCCCCGACCGGGCACAGCTTTTCTCTTGCATTTTCCATTATCATCTCTTCTGCCTGACAGGGATTAATTATTCCGTGGCAATAGACCAGACACTACACTCCAGAAAGACAAGACGTCTGTTTCTCCGCTCTATCGGAGTTTGCTCTTTTGCCACCGAAAAATCATTGAGAACTGACATCCCAGTGCTGGTACCAAGGAAAGGTCAGACCACAATGCTGGTATCCCTGCCAGCCGCTCCAAGGAAGGTCGCGCTTCAGAACGGGTAGGGAATGGCTTCCCTGAGGAGCTATTTCCTTCTCCCAAGCCATTCACGTTGCTTCCCCTCCTCTCCCTTTCCCGGGGCAGCTCACCCATGAAGTTGTAGTTCCAGGACCCTTGCGCTGGGACCATGAAGAAGCCGAGGAAGCGATCCGACAGCAGCATCTGCACCCTCTCGTAATGGGATGGCAGGTAGCCCTTGGGGTTGTTCCCTTTGTCCGTGTTCTGCCTGCCCCACTCGTAGCCGCTCGGGGTCAGTTTGTAGGCTGTCAGCGTGCAGGAGCCTGGCGTGAAACTGAAAGAAAGGAGAGATGGGGCAAGTCAGACTGACCTGGGGCGGAGGAGGGAAACCAGAAATGAGCAAACACTCCCCTTTCTGCCAAATCTTTAGTTTGAGACCTCAACGTGGTCCCAAGCACTGCACCCACAGCCCCCCCCCAGCAGAGGGGGCACACAGAAGCCTCCCTGCCTCTCACCTGCAGGTGATGATGATAGTCTTCTCCCCATCCCAGGAGGGGTTGTCAGCCATGACCTTGGCATGGGTGGTGACATCCTGCGGCGAGAGCTGAGGGGACTCGTTTGGTTGGGTGTGAATCCACCCCAGAGGTTCCATTTCCTGACAGAAAGAGAGTGTTTTGGAGAGAAACGAAAGACATTTAAAACAAGACCGCTTCAAGCACGGCAAAAAGCACACAGGGACTAAAGGCTTCCCTGTCACCAGATCCCAGATCAGGCTGGCTTCAGGCCGAGCCCTTTAAGTCCCACATCTACAACAGACCAAGGGAAGCCACCCCACCACCTCAGGTCCCCGTTACGGGAGACGGCGATCTTCCACCCACACCGGGAGCAGAAGCTCAACTCACCTTGAGATATTCATGCTGCGGCAGCTGCCCCGGGAGATGCACAGTCTGGTGTGTTCCCCACTGGGGCACCATTACAATGCACCGGATCTCCTTCACTTGGGGGTTATCGGGAGGGCTCACTCCATACAGGTAACCTGCAATCTAGGAACGCAGACAGACACCCGCCTTAGAAGCCCAGAAGAGACCTCCGTGTAACTGTGTGAGAGTGGGTGGGCCCTGCCCTTAGTTCCTGAGGAGAGTATCTCTTGGCTGGCAGGTTCTCACTGGAGGAGAACATCGTAGTTTTGTTCAGTGCTGAGTTTCCCCTCGAGTCTGGGCCACGAGGAGCCATCAGGACCTGGCTAGAACTTGTGTGCTCAGCCATACTGCCAGCGTCTGTCTCGAGCGCAGAAGGCTTCATACAGACAAGCAGCAAGTTCCCAGCCCTTCGCCCCTAGTTCCTGACTGCCCAGGACTGGTGTGTGCCCCAGCAGCCTGGAGTACAACTGTAACAGACTCATTGCACACTCACCTGAGCCCGCAGATCTGAGATGCAGATGAATTTCTTCAACACGTTCTTGGGAAGAATGTACGTATAGCCCGTTTCCTTTATATCGTCTGATGAAACATAAATGTGGTTTGTTCGCAGGTGGAGGTTGGCAGCAGAAATTGCTCTGTGAAGAGGAGACGATTATTAGAGGGTGCACAGATCCCTTCCTGAGCACTCCGACCTTTTCCTTGCACAACAGCCCTGCCTGCCTTCCTACCTGACACGCCACTCAGTCTTGGAGGAGAAAGTCTGGGTTTCGTAGTTGCTGGTCGTAGAGGTGATGATTTCATCCCCGTGTTTGTTAACAGTGCGGGTCTGCGTGGCTGTCAGTTGCGACTGCTCCTTGGTTTGCTTCTCAATTTCTGCAATCTGCTGTCTCTGCTGAGAGGGGGCAGAGATCTCCATGCCCAGGATAATGTCTCGGATCTCTGACTGTGTCAGGGATGCAACGTTCACACTGAAAGAGAAAATCCACCCAAGTCAGGCATTTCAAAACACATTCTGGACCCTTCTCACCAAGGCACAAGCTCAGAACATCCACTCAGGGCGCTATGAAAAATGAAACCACAACTTTTTAGACAGGAGGAGGGACCAAATCACATGATGCGCAGATCAGAAAAGGTTTGCTGCAGACATTTTTATCTGCCTTACTAGAAAGCAATTAATACTAATAGCCAACTAATAAAACTAATAATTTCCCTACAAAGCTGACAGTTCATTGTCAAAGGCCCTTGAAAGTCGTCTGCTCTCCACAAGGAGCACTCTGGCCACACAGTCTTTAGAGCAGGAAGGAAAGGCTGACAGGATTATTGCAGCTGGACAGTGGCTTACTTGTTCTTCTTGCCATAGTCAGCAAGGATGAGATCCTTCAGCTGCACCTCTACCTTGATCCACTCCTCATCTGTCAGGGTTGGCCAGATGTGGTGAGGCTCCGTTATGGTTGTCTTATCTGGTTTCAAAATAACTTTGGCTCGATCGTTATTCACGTGTAGTGCCCGGAGAATCAGAATCAGACGAGAGAATGCCTTGGAGAAGAAAAAAAAGACGCAGTTAGTCAGAAAAAAGGAAACCAAACATACGAGGCCCTAGTACAGTACTCCTCTGGGCACACCGACATAGCATGGGAAGTGCCAGCAGAATCAATCTGAAGGAAAATCCAGGCAGACTCAGAGCCAAGTGCTCCCAAGCAACAAATTGTGAGGGATCTCTGAAGCCTTGGCTGCTGCCTCATTTATCAGCCGCAAAGCAAAATGCAGACTAGGCATGCTGTGCTTACCGTGTAAGAAGAGATGGTTTTCAGCCAGTCATCATAGAGATTGAAGAGAACCATCTGGGGTTCGGTAGCCTTCAGGATGAGATCACCAAACTTTTCCACTTTCAGACAGGCCTGGAAGGGCAGCTGCAACTCTGAGCCTTTGATCACAATATTGGGGAAATCCAGCAAGTGCACCTGGAGTTTAACAAGAAGAGGAACTTGCTCACAACTACTGCAGAACGTTGGTCCAGATCAAGTCCTTCACAGGAACACAGGACCGTCCTGTAATCTCCCAAAGATTTTACGTGTCCTCACAGAGCAGTAGCTGCATTGTTACCTCAAGTGGGTCCAACATGCCCTTCCGCGTCACTATGATCTGCTTAGGCTGCTCCTCCACAGGAAGTGATCGAATCAAGGCAGCCACTTCTTCAGCAGTCTTCCACTTGGCCAGCTACAGAGAGACAGCAGGGTTAGAGAAATATCTCTTTGCTAACAGCAGGGTCTCCATGCCTTTGGGAATTAAGAGAGACTCAAACCAAATTCTAAAAATACGACTGGAATTTATGGCTTGTTCCAGATCAGTGACAAGGCCCAGCATTTCCTTCTTACTGATCACAGAGGGCAGTTCCCATTCCTGGAGTTCAGTTACTCCTGACTGGCTCAGAAAAAATAGCTGGCTACACCGCCTCCCTGGCTTTGCCACCTGAGAGCCTCCTCACTGCACTGGATGTACGGCCAAGCGCAACGTGATTTGCTGTAACAGTAAGCACAGCACTGTTTCTCAAGCCCTGCTTGAAGAGGTAGGCTCTTTACACATCAGAGCCTCAAAAACCTTGCAACATCAGTGCCTGCACTCTTTTACTTTTATATCCCACGCTAATGCTTGCCTGAGCACAGGTTACACACTGGACATTGGAGCTCCAAACTTGTTAAGAGGCAGGAAGATGAAGACCCTCATGATGTCCTCTGCTCAAGTTAGCGTCCGAGCAGTCAGAGCCCATCGCCAGCTCACAGCCCAAAGCACAACAGGCAGCCAGGCCCTACCTGCCCTAGACGCTTCTGTCCTGCCCACACAGACGTATGGATGATCTTCAGGAAGAGCTGTCCAGTTCTGGGATTGAAGATGAAAATGGCTCCATTGATGGGTTTTGTGGTCAAATTCCCTTCAAAAGTCTGAGAAAACAAGCGAAAGTGAAAAGTACAGGGAGATAAATGCAGCCTATCCACCCCTTTACACAACAGCCGACTCGCTGTGTACTTTGAGCAGGAACTGAATGGGAAACACAAGAGCTGCTCTGTGCACACTGCAAAAATTTGGGTCCATGTTGATTCCTAGTTTTCCATCGTGCATGCCTCCACAATCACCCTGAGCACAGGGCATTCACAGTCCCGGTCCCTTTCCCCTGCAGATACACCTCTGGCCTCACCTTGTGAATGGTCACTCTGTACACATTGGTGTCATCCACAAACCAGATGATCTGGTTGGAGAAGAGTTCTCCATAGTTCTGGGAGGAAAGGTACGGTTCTGTGGGCTCAGATGAGTACAGCTGCAACCCCTTGCGGATTCGTTCTCTCAACACATACAGCGCAGGATTTGCTTTCATAATTTTGGCCATAGCCTGCTGGATCAGAGGTTTGCTCCCAGGGAACCAGTTCCCATAAGCACTGAAGAAGAAAACAAACAGAAGACCTAGTTGTTGCCATCAGCTCTGACACAGAGACAACAGCCACGCACAAGTCCTTCCATGCAGCAGCCAGGCACCTTTCTGCCTGCTAAATACTACTGTATGATTTCTCTTGCCATGTCCTTGGGAGCTGTTCACCTACGGCTTTTCCCTACGCCACCTCTCACTGGGAAGCCACAGCACAGACATGCTGCAGTCCCAGAAAAGCTGCATCTCCTCTAAGAAGCCCACTGGAGCAGAGGCCTGCTTGCTGGGACTTTCCCCCTAGTTTTCCAGTGAAGAACAGTTGTCCCCACTTGTAGGGGGCCTTGAAACAAGGCCTGTTCTTCAGCTCCAAGAACAGTCTGACAGAAATCTCCTAAGAAAACAAATGATTAGTGAGCTGGGAGAGCTGAACCATTATTATTGAAAGAGCAGACATCGGGCAACCTGAAAGGACTGCCTAGATGCCTTATCCCATTCACTGCATACCTCCAGCTTCTGCCTTCTCCCCTCATCCTCCTGCCCAGAATACAACCCAGTTTGGAGACGCACTAAGACGCAGCCACAAACTACCAATTACAGTTAAAATACAGAAGGTGCAGATCTCACCTGTGCAAGTTGTAGGCCAGATCAATGGCAATGAGCACACCAGTAGGAGATGGATAGATACTCATGTTGTCTGTAGTGTAGTCCAGGAACTTGGCTCTTGCATAGCGCTCGATGTCATGGGAATCGTAATCTCCCCAGCGCAGCTGGATATCTATCCAATACTTCTGAGTGGTGGTGCTGTCCATCACATCTCTAAGGAGAAAGCAAGCCGGAACAATTTAGTCTTGCACAAAACTCTCCTGCAACTGCATGTCTTTGACAGAGAGTAACTGCCACCAAACATGACCACTGAAGCCAGCTACTATCTGCATACCATCCTGAAAAGGGACTCTACTACTTTCTTCACACAGCAGCTGAATGCAGAAGCTGTTAAAAGAAACCCTCAGCCAATGGGGTTCAGCTGCAGGTTTAAACAAAGCAGCACACCTACTCCTCTAGTGTAGTCATGAGGGTCATCTCCCCCGGGGACTGTCTGGTGAGGATTCAGTCGAACTGAACACAGCACGGGTGCAGACAGTGTCCAATTCACTCCAGATTCTGGCCCCAGGACAGCACAGCTTTGTGGGGTTTCCTGAATAACCCTTCAGAGCTCCTGAGTTCTGTCTCAGGGGAAAGGTCAACTGGAGGAGAGAACAGGAGCAAAGACAGTCTTCATGTTTTGCAGAGGGCAGTGCTAGGAGGTGCTGCAACCATCTACCCAAATGAGCCCTGCACTTTGCCAGGCATGATTGTGTCCTCCCATGTCCCCAAAGAAAACCAACCCTAGGTGCCCAAGAGATACAGGCTTTGGTTCAGATGACTCTGAGCAGGCTCAGCAGCTCTGCTCTGCAGCAAGATCAAGGAGAGAGAAAAGGGAAACGCTCACTTGGAATCTGCGAGCAATGATGGACGTGACACGTTCCACTTATAGGAAGCAAAGAGAAGAATATCTGCACATGAGGAATTCATCTTGTATGACTTCCTGGGATGGATCGTCTCTTTCTGCACTGTCTCAATCTCCAGAGCATCCAGCTCTTGATCAAACACCTGGGGAAAAGGCAGTCAAAGATGAATTGTGTTCAAGCAACCTAGCTAAAGAATCTATCCTCAACACAGAGCTAAAACAGGCACCCAGGAAAATCCCGTTTCCTCCCCTTCCCTGACAAATTGCTGAAGAAGGGGTAGCCCTGCTGCAATCCCTGGGACAATCTCTGTTGCTAGCAGGAGGCCGTTGGTACGCAAGGAGCATACATGCATCGCACAGAAACAAACTGAGTTAACATGCTGCTCACCTGGCACAAATCCATTACAATGCTCTCATGGATCTTTTGCCACAAGTGAGCTCGGAAAATCTGAATGAGAGAAATCTTCAGCGTGGGGATCTTGCCGTGCATAAAGATGCCCGTCAAATCCAGCTGCACCTGAAACCCAACATATACCTGCAAAGGAAAATCAACTGTGAGAACATGCAACAGCACAACTGACGAAGTTTAGAAAACAGAACAGCTACTGTTAAGAAGGTTTAGTTCATCTGTAAGAGATGTTCTTGGAAGAATTAGTTAGATCAATTAACTGCTCTCAATTAGTGGAAGTTTCTGCAGGTACAAACTCCAGATACTTACGTTGGCTCTGTTAATGGTAGGAGACCACCACAGGGTGAATCTTCTGTTTGGAATTTGGTTCAAACCCGATCTCTGGGCATTTGTCAGCTTCTTCCACTTCATAGACTCCTCAAAGCCACTGGCCTTCTCCCTAGAAAGGGCAGACGATCAATTACGTAAGATGTCCCTCATCTCCGCTGACTGCCACGTGCCACATATAATAGAGGCAGGGAACACACACACCGGGAGCAGGGAAGATTGTTTCATGCAAAGAAATTTCCACGGATTTGCATGCTGAAGTTCAGTTACAGCCCAATCCCAGGTGCCCTCACAACTGAACTATACAGTGTCCTCAAGTGATGACTGAAAAACGGAAAAGGCTCAACAGAATCAGTACAGCTTGAGCCAAGGAATCCTCCTGGTGCACCACTAAGCTCCAGTTTGCAAGACAAGGCCACATCAAGGTTTCTCTTACCAGAAGAGACCCTCCCACGTGGGGAAGTAAGTGCCCTTGAAGAGAGTGTGCTCCAGGATTCCTTCCACTCCACCAAGTGCCTGGATCATATCCGTGCGGTAGTTGTTCAGGTTCCAGAGTTTGCCATCATGGCGCTGATGTGTCCACCAGAATGGGTTCTGTTTCAGGACCTGGAGACGACAACGCACTAGTGAGCAGCTTTGTATTCAAATCATTTGACCTGGCTGCACTAACTTAGAATACTTTGGGTTGGAAGGGACCTCTAAAGGTCATCTAGTCCAACCCCCCTGCCATGGGCAGGGACATCTTCAACTAGATCAGGTTGCTCAAAGCCC
>NW_008794371.1:847716-859919 GCF_000699145.1 Aptenodytes forsteri | reverse complement strand
TGACCACTACCCTCTGGATGTGACCATCTAACCAATTCCTCACCCACCAGACAGTCCACCCATCAAATCCATACCTCTCCAGTTTAGAGAGAAGGATGTTGTGGGGGACCGTGTCAAAGGCCTTACAGAGGTCCAGACAGACGACATCTGTAGCCCTTCCCATGTCCACTGATGTAGTCACTCCATCACAGAAGGCCACTAGGTTGGTCAGGCAGGACTTGCCCTTGGTGAAGCCATGCTGGCTGTCTTGAATCACCTCCCTGTCCTCCATATGTGCCTTAGCATAGCTTCCAGGATGATCTTCCCAGGCACAGAGGTGAGACTGACTGGATGATGTCAGCTAACAAGTAAAAAGCCTCATGCCCTCAGTCCTGGAGGACACAGCTCATCTACAACCTGAGTTCAGTCAGTACTACTATGCAATTCAGACTAGGTAGAATCTAAGATTATGTTTTTATTTTTCAGGGACTGGCATTCTACCGCACCATTTGCAGCTTTAAATAACAAATTTTTCCACTGTTATTAAAACTTCAGATTTTGGAATGTTTGTTTTGTGACCTTTTTTCCCCTCTCCAGAACCGATTTCTTAATACTCAGTTGCGCTAAGCGTGGTGTTCCACAAGACACTGCAATCTATTGAAATGCTTCAAAAGTGGCTAGCTACAGATTTTGGAGCATTTGGTTCTCAATAGCCTCTACTAGTCCCAACACATGGCTCTTAAGTTCTTTCTGCAGCAGACGGACAAGGAAGTGCACCTACAATAATACAATGTGAAAGGACATTGTCTGAACCTCACACTCAGCCAGAGAAATTCCCAGTGAATACCTGATACTGTTTGAAGTCGGTCCTGACTCTCCATCCTTTATCATAAGCTAGGGTATGCCGGTCCTTCTGGAAAAGGGTGTTAATACGAGGAATTCCCCTGTCCCATGAGTCCTCCAGATCCTCCAGCGTCAGACGCCTGAAGAAAAAAATCCCCACACTTTGTTGTCTCTCAATTTTACAGCAATGCATCAATGAGTATTTATTTCAGGTGATGAGATCACAGAAATAATACAGACCTCAGGGCTCTGGCAGGAGAGGTTCTAAAATGCCAAGCACGCGGAGGCTCAGCGAAGCGTCTACAGCCATCACTATGAACATGCTGATGTCAAACAGCCAAAGAAAAAGCCTGCCCTTGTAAATGCGCAGAACTAACTGCAAATGGGTCTGATGTCAGCTTTTCCTGGCACCACCTGGCATACCATTTCCCTCAAACTGTGCCATGGGTGTACTATCTGCTTGCAGAGTCCATACCTCCTCCAGAGGTAAGACAGCAGCTTTGCAGGCGGCCCGTATCATGGGCCCAGCAAGGTCTCCAGAACCCTGAGACAGTGCGATACTTCACCCCACTGCCTGTCCCCACACACAGAGACACAGGGAGATCCGACTGCACATGGAAACGTACCTGTTCTGGGCTATAGCCTCTTGTCGCTTGAGGGCATACTCTGCCCATACTCTCTGAGAGTCAATGAATTCACTTTCCCAAGGCTGGATGTAACGATACAAATTTGGGATTAGCTGGTCCTCCTCATGACTCATTCCTGAGCGGAAGTGAGTGATGCCAACATCTGTCTGCTTGGACCACCTGGAGCGAAGAGGCACAAGAGTGAGGTCAGAGCGACAGGACTTCACAGGTCACGCTGCCATGACCTACTGTAAAGCCGACAGATCTCTATTACAAGGCATGGTTTAGCATTCTCACATGTTTTTATGGGAAGGAGTATCTAACAAAACACCTAACTCATGTGGGCATTACAGCAGCACAACTCACCTCAGGTCAGACTGCGGGATGAGAACGTGGCCCATGGAGAGCATGCCCAGCCCTCCCAGCTCTTTAGGGGTGTAAAACACCACCGGCGGAAAACGGCTGGGCATTTTGGAATTCAGACCAATTTTGATTCGAGTCTGGATTTTATTTTCACACTTCACCAGCAAATCAAGCAACTCCTGAGTATTTACAACAGCTTCCCGGAAATACGTCATCAAGCCAATCAGAGCTGTATTCCATTTATTGACAATCTAGAACAGACAGCAAAGGATCAGTTCTCAGCCCGTTCTCCAAGCATCTGCAGAAAGCTCTGTCACGCACCTTCCTCCCACCTTACCTTAGTGAAGGTTGTGGAGCCAGATGCCATGAGGATCTGCCTCACTCTGTTGTGAAATCTCTGCATAGACTCATCATCCACACGCAGGAAGCACTGAGCTGTGCGCTCCTTGGTGACCTACAAGAGCACAGGGCCATCAATTCCCTCCTGGGAGCCCTCTCTCCAATACAGACAGTAAGGTGAGCTCTTGCCATTAGGCATTTACAAAACACGGGGAGAGGAGAGGCTGAACAGCACCTCTACAGTTTCAGGTCCCCTGCTCATCCCCAGCCAAAGATTTCCCACCCCTCTCAGGAAGGAAAGTTCATACCCAGTTCATTTTAGCTCTACCTGCTAGCGGTCCCAGTTACAACAGCTGGCAAACTCATGCTGTTAGGCACCCCCCTGCCAGCAGGTATAAACCCTGCTTTGATGCCAGGTACGGGCCAAGCAGGCACCGCTCTCCCACCCTGTCAAACCCTCACCCTACCTCATTCTGCAAGTTCCAGACACCATCCTTGTGGGTGAATTCCTCATAGCTGGTGCGGCACTTGGGCAAGATGCGGCACTCAAAACCACACATGTTAAACAGCAAGTTGGGGTTATCCTTGCTGTAAACGGATACGAAGCTATTCTCCCACTGCACTGTGGTGACTGATCGAGGCAAGCGGTTCTTGATGTCCCAGAATACAGCACGACCACTGAAAAACAAGATGTGCGTGGTGACAGGTTGTCTGTTACTGAAGCGAAACAGAAACCAGGCAAGTTCTCAGTGCTTTCCTAGCACTAGTCCCTCACACCCATCGCCCACTGTCAGAATTACAGCACAGACCCCTCACCTCTTCTTACTTATCTTCCTGAGCACCTGCCTATCAATCTCCAACAGTTATTTATTACAACTAATTTTCACACCCTCCCACCACTTGTTTTTTCCAGCTTGCAGCACTTACAGGTTCACGTCGTGTTTCATGAGGCGCATCCGAGCATCCCTGGGCCAGCACTTCTTGTTGTTGTAGCCTACAATGTTCTCATTGTTGGGATCTGGATGCTCCGTCAGGTACCGCTGAATCAAGTCTCTTGCCTCATCTGCTGTAAACCTGGAAACGCACAGAAGATGATCTGGAGTTACATGACTGACTTCTCAGAACACCAGTCTGCCCAGACAGGTAAGGACTTGCTTACGGATAGCTGTTCGCCATAGCATGTCTGAAGGTAACTATCCAACTTCTGTATCCTCCCACTGAAGGGGGCTTCAGTTTCATTAGCATAGAGCAACCCATGACTGTTTGGGTTATCTTTCCATGAACAGACATAAAATTTTACGCCCGCTTGCTGGGAAGCCAGAAAAGGCTTATTTTACCAGTGGAAAATCTGTAACAATTGAACTTTTGACATTGTTGCTTTTCTACTGGTCCAGTGAAGCTGTAGAAAAGTGAGCTGAGAAAGCAAGAGGAGGCATGCGGACACCCAGTTGTTCTGGGAAGTCTGTCAATTCAAATATTCCTGATCCTTCTTAGCAAAGGGAACAAAAGCCTGGAGTAGGAGCATACTAATTCCCACTTTCACAGCATCTGCTGCAAGATGCCAGAACAAAAGTTCAGCTGAGGAAAGCAGGGCCCGAGAGCTCTCACCTGAAGAAGATGTGAATACGGTCGATGTATCTGCAGAAGAGGCGTATGGGATGGGCCACCTCAGTGGCAATGTCTTGGAAGCTGAGGAAGTCATTTGGCATCTGGGGAGGCCCAGCCATTTCACTGGCACGGTGCAGACCCAGCACCAGCAGGTCCATCACAAGCCCATAATACTGGACAATAAAGGAAGCAAACTGCAGCCCACGAATAATCCCATAGGAGTTCGTGTGATTCATGTCCTGAGGAAATGAAGAGGAATTGTGAGAACCTGACTGTCACAATACACCAGAAACCTTTTACCTGAGCAGTTGCTCTTTAGCAGGACCCAGAAGGTTTCCCTACTCCCTCATCACTTCTTTCTCTGGCAAGTCTTGTGTCCCCTCCTTCCCCATGGGTTCAAAACCTCTCCATCGTACAGTCCACACCCCCCCTTCCTGACAGCAGCCATCACCTTGTAGTTGATCACCACGTTGTTCTTGGCTGTCATGTAGTCAGCAATGTTGTGATCAACAATAAGACGCAGCAGCCTGTTGAGCAATGTCAGGTCAATCTTCTCATACATCTTCTCAAATCGAGATTCTAGCATCACATTGCATTCACCTTCACTTGTTTCCCAAACATCTTGCAGATTATTAATGCCTGAGGAGACAAACAAGCTTATCATGTTACCTGAACACAATGCATTTCTCAGAGTGCCGAAGCACCCTTCTGGGCACAGGAAATCAGCGTATTTCCTGTAACGTCTGATTTTTCAGCCTCTGGTCCTTCCAGTCGATCCAGAAATTGGAACAGAAATATGTAACCAACCACAAATGCTATGAAAGTTCTCCTCCTCCGGTATATGCATGTATACATTAACCTACGAAGTATAGCCTCTTATTGTAACAACTATTGACTGCAAGTTGCAAATACGAAAACTCAGCTCCCAAGGGGACTTGTAGGAAGCAAGCTCCTATAAGAAAACTCATTTTTGCACAGAATACAAGATGCCACTAACCTTGGCACCACTTGTACACCAACAGTGGAGGAGGTTCAGTGTCAGCAGGTTTGATCCATGGAGGGAAAAGTCGTCGCTTATCAGCCTCGTACCACAAGTACTGATCCAGATAAGCATCTGTGATTTTCTCCAAGGGCTCAACATCATAAACAGGAACTAAGTGGCTGTAGAGATCCATGAACTCAATACCCACCTAAAAAAGAGGAGGCAAAACTGAGGCTTATAGTTGACAGAGACCACAAACTCTTAGCACCATGTAGCTCCTGAATGCAGCGTAACTTTTAGTATGTCTGGCTTTCACCAGACACCTACCTCCTTGAAGGCTCTCTGAGTCAAAAGGTGTCGTTTGATTCTGGACAGAGCTTCGTGAGGATTATCATAAGCCTGTTCAATCAAGCCCAACTCCTCTCTCTGCGACTGATTCAGGCGAGATTTCACGCTGAAAGCGAGAAAGAACAGCTCGTGCACCTAAGCATGAACAAACTAATGGCCACTGCATTAAACTGATGAAAGATACCGTTCAACCAAGCGGATCAAGACAAGATCTGTAACTCTTCACAATCCACATCCCCAAGCTTAGAAGCACGGCACTGTTTTTGACCCAAGTGGCAGAGTCCATGAAGAACCCCCAGTCAACCTTGGCAGTACTACAACCTACAGCTTCTACCAGTCCCCACCAGGGTAAGTTTTACGGCATACTCAATTCCAGGGAAAATGGGTAACAAAATAGCTTCAGAAGCCTTTCCCAGTGCAGATGTGTGCCCCTGCAGAACACAATCACTTCCCACTGCTTACCTGTAAGCTTCCTTCAGCCTCTCCAGGGCTAATATGAGCAACTTGGTGTCATGCTTGTAGGACAGCGGGGGGAAAGGAATGGGCGAGAACCTCCTGCTTTCCAGCCAGTGCACTGTGGTTGTGTACACAGCAACAGCCTCTTCCGCTGTGATGTAAGGCCCATCCTGCAGAACCACACCACCAGCATTAGTCAGCGAAAGCTTCCCTATGAAATAGCACCAATTTGGGCAACCTCAGGCAGGACAGAAGTACCTTCAAGTAATTATGCTGCCGTTCCTGCTCAGCCTTTAAGTAGAGTCTGGTCAGCCGGCCCAGATTCTTCTTACAGACGGTTTTGTCTACAGTTGCACCCCGACGGATCCGCTCCCTGTTGTAGTGAGCTGTATTTGTCCACCAGTCAGCTTTTGCCTTCACGTACCTCAGGATCATGTTCTCAATAGGAGTTGGCAGCCCTGGCACCTGGGGAGGGACAGTAACTTGAGGGAAGCAGGAGTGGGAACCTTCACAAGAGCAGTTCCACCTGGGAGATGTTAAAATTGAACCCAAAGGCCAAGCAAGAGACTTACCTTCCAGGGGATATTGGCCTTCCAGCACCGCCAAGCCTCGCTCAGATGCTGCAGGATGGTTCTGGCTTTGTTCTGTTTGATTCCTTCTGGCATCATGTCCAGAATGTCATGCATAACGGCTGCCCTCAGCTCCAGGTCAAAGTGAGACTCCACACGCTGCTTCGTGACAGTCTTTGCTACACCCTTTGAGTGACGGCCTGGAAAAAGCAAAGTACTTCAGCAGCTCTGACATTATTGGGCAGTGCTCCTCTTCTTCCTAATACAGGAGTGCACAGGGGTGCAGGACGTCTGAAGAAATTACACTGCCGCAACATCACTGATGCCTTTGGAGCAGATGATTAGGAGGCTATGGACCCCACAGTGCTATGGAGCAGGGAATCCCACTTCCATCTGGCATCTGTTCTGGGGGCACTGGTCTCCTAAGAGCTCTAAGCCGGTCAATAGCTCTTGGGATTGACATGGAGCATGGATACAGACCACCACTTGGAACACAAAACCGAGTTCGAGCTGGCAAGTAAACAGTATTAATCTTTACCACACACTCCTCCCACGTCCAAGATTTATACAGTGTGCTGACCTTCAAACTGCCTGGCCAGCAGATTCCCCAGCCAGCGTTCCAGCAGCGGCGTGATGCCCCTCATGAAGAACAGCCATACTCTCCAGCCTGGAGCCCAGAAGCCACAGCCAGGACCTTTGCCCACAGGCCCCTGGAAGAACAGAGACATGGTAACAGCAGGTCACTTACTGACATTCCAGAATCCCTCCCCTGTTGCTCAGTTTATGTAGGGTCACCATCACGTGGAAAGGTGGAACTTACTGTGTTAAACCTGTAGTAGATGAGATGTTTCAGGTCCTTGCACATACGAATCTGCCTCATCAGTTTGTACTTGTATCGGTACATTCCTGTCAGCTGACCCACATGGGCAAAGATGTACTGCAAGCCATCTGCCAACTGAAACACAGGGAGCACAGTCAGAGACAACAATAAACACTACATCTATTGCTTCCAGAAGCCAGGTTTATTTTACAGACAGGAGCAGAGCATATTAGGCCATACAAAGCTCCTAAGAATTGATCATTGTATGAGTCAGTGTTATGAACTAGGGTAAAAGCAGCATTTCACGCAATGCTGCGTGCTTTCATTGCTCCCCTTCTTCTCCGTAACACTGCAACGTTCAGTCATATTGTGCATCCTACATAAGCCCACCCAGATATTCCACTCCTCCTCTCACTTCCCCTCCTCACCTTTAAAAAAAATTTAAAAAAAAAAAAAATTCAGCCTACCTGAAACGCATCCACATTTCCAAGTCTGTTGGACATGGCCATCTATTGCTTCCAGAAGCCAGGTTTATTTTACAGACAGGAGCAGAGCATATTAGGCCATACAAAGCTCCTAAGAATTGATCATTGTATGAGTCAGTGTTATGAACTAGGGTAAAAGCAGCATTTCACGCAATGCTGCGTGCTTTCATTGCTCCCCTTCTTCTCCGTAACACTGCAACGTTCAGTCATATTGTGCATCCTACATAAGCCCACCCAGATATTCCACTCCTCCTCTCACTTCCCCTCCTCACCTTTAAAAAAAATTTAAAAAAAAAAAAAATTCAGCCTACCTGAAACGCATCCACATTTCCAAGTCTGTATTGGACATGGCTGTCCACCACCAACTTAGTCAGCCGTAGAACCTCTCGGCACAGATGGAAAGCATTACCAAAACGAGATTTTTTCCTTTCCTGGAAGAGACAAAAATCCAGGATTTACGTAACGATGTTATAGAAGAGTGAAACAGCTCCAATTTGGTCAGTCTGTACAACAACTGCACAGCTGAGGCACTGTGGCCCATCCTACCACACTAGCTACTTATCAAACTTCAAGAAAACTTTACTCTTGAGTAAAAGAGCACATGGACTGATACCTTAGTGGTGAGGGTCTTCACAGGCTTCAGGTTGAAGTTGTAATCCAAGTGAAGGTAGTTCAGGTTCTTTCTGTGGATCAGCAAGTTCAGCATATTGTAGCCCTGGCGACACACCTGCAGGCCTACTTCCACCCAGTCCAGCTTCGTCGACTGGAAAAACTTCGTAGCCTTGAAGGAGCGGAACAGGTACCTGGAGAGAGCAGAGACTATAATCAGCTGAATCCTCATCACAGATCAGCAGTTCCCCACTGAACAGACCCCCACTTACCTCTTCTTCTGGGCCTTGGGAGGTCTGTGCTTGAGCGCATTCAGAACATAGTATTTCAGTAGCTTCTGATAGGAGACTCGCACTTTCACTGGCTGGCCTGCTGGGCAGTGCTCACGATACCTAGGGATAAACCATATTTCAATTTTTCAAATAACTCACATTCCTCAGAAAACAATGAGCCTCCAGAAAGTCTCCTAAAATCTCCAGAAACCAGTCACCACAGAATCTATTTTATTTTCATTGTAACAAGATAATAGTGTCACAATCATGAGAACACCCCTTCTCCCAGGGAAGAACTCACCAGTTCTTGACCAGTGGGATATCAAGAGCTCTCCGAGTCCTCCCAGACCTCAAGTTGAAGGGCCGTGGGGCCCACAGCAGGGCAATGCCATTGGCTGTGTTATCTGTGTAGAGCGGGGTATCCTTCAGGAAAGGTTCTACAAACTCTGGCAACTCAAACTCTTCATCATCATCAGGCAACGGTTCCTGACTCTGAAATGCAGAAACACCACACAAGATCTGTTTCCTGGTTGCTTCAAGCTCAGTTTTCCTAGTTAACCAAGTAAAAACCATTTCTTTGCTCTCATAGAAGCAGCGTGACAGTGTTGAGTATCAGAGAAGCACAAAGCACTCTACAAGGCAAACTCTGGCTACTAGACCCTGAGCTAGGCGTTACGGAGGTAACTCAAGGGAGACGTCAGCTCCATGAACGCACCAAGGACAACCAAAAAGATAAGTAACCTATCAGAAGACTCTGAAATAACACTGTTAATTACACATTCGGCTTTATCCTACAGAGACCAAAGGAGACAGCTTTGTGCAACTCCAGAAATAGAAAAAGACTACAAATGACAACTGTGGGTTTTTTTGCGAAAGGGCTATTGCTTTCTCCTGAAATATCTATGTGTGTGTGCCACTATCAGAAGCAAGGTGCTAAAGCCCCATCACCTCCACACGCAGGGTTTATCACAGGCTCTCTTGGACAGTGCCTCACCTTGACGGAATGTCTGTGTGAAATGGGGTTGATCAGTGGGTCGAAGTAAAAAGCTGGGAGATCAGGATCTTCTGTTTTAATGAAAACGACGTTTGGAGTATGATACCTACAACACAAAATATGCATTAGAGCATCCTGACAGCTTTCCCCTCCTCTCCCTGCTCTTGAGGCTGCTGCACTTACCAGGTCAGGTGGACATGGTGCGGCAGGTTATTGTACAGGTACGGGAAAGCAATTTTGTACTCTGTCCTGATCGGCTGCCTGATGATAATTTTGTTGATGTCATTAAATTCATTCCAGTCTTCATCCCTCAAATGAGACAAAAAGAAATTGTTAGATGAGCGTTCAGGGGGACAGAAAGGCAAACGTTTTTGACTGAAGACATGGTATCAGCACTTTTCCTTTAGCCTTCTGTTCACACTAACAACCATTCAGTGTCCAAAGCAGCAAGCACATCACAGACTTAAAGCTAAAGAGAGCGAACACCCAGGAATAGCTCACCCAAGGCAAGACACCTGGTAACAGATGAACCCTCCCAGCCCTTTTCCCAGATAACCACTTATCTTTCCTCCTAAACCCAACACTTACTGAAGATTGATGTCTCTAACAAGAGGCTCGAACTTGGGACCTCCAGGAATAGCCATGTTCAGTGCCTTGGAGGTAAAGAACGCTTTCAGGTCAAACAAATAGAAATAGTTGTCATCCACAAGGTCAGTGAGCAGCTGATTGGCCAGCCGGTACAGCGTGGACATCATTGGGAGAGTGAACTGCCAACGCTGGTACGTTGAACCATTTACATACCTGCAAAAGAACAAAGCACAGACACTCACTACACAGCCAGAAGACAACTGGGCCTTTACCGAAGGACCAGAAATAACCAAACACCTTCCACTGCCCATCATTTGCAGGAAATATCAAGGACACCTAGCACATGGGCCCCACTAGACAGAAAGAAAGGTTGCAGGACTGCTAAAGACCACTATGGACTACATCTGCCCAGAAAACACCGACTGCTCCAGTTCCACTCCTCCTCCATATCCAAACTGACACACAACGTCTGTGCACTCTTAGCAAATATCAATTCAAATTCCAACTAGACAATCCAGGTTGTCATCCTTATGGCATACTAAGAAACATCGGAGTTTTAGCAGTGAACTGGGCAGCAGCCCTCCTGGACAGAGAGGCCTTGTTTGCCCTCGCTGGATGCTGAAGACAAGAGGTAAAGCTTTATGACAACCAGGTTCTCCTTCCCATTCTTGAGGGAGGGTTTTTCCCTCCTCACCAACATCACACGTAGCCCAGTATAACACAACCAGAGGTTATATACTGCTATGGACAGGTAGTTTAGGCAGTGTGTTTTTTTCCCCTCTCCCAGTGAATTGTGCTAGCAGAGAGGCACGTACTTCCTGTTGTCTTTCAGCGGCTGGTGGTCATAGAACCAGTCCAGCACAGGGGCATCCTCCTCTGGATCCAGCTCAAGCTGAATCGCTTCCAGGGGCTCCACATCCAGGATGTTATCAGCATAATCCAGAGGGGGTTCTTCATCGTCAAACGGGGGGAATCTCATCCTCTTGAAGTGACGCCTATCCCTCTTCTCTCGCCTCATCATAATCCACATCGACCTGGCAGAAACCCAGAGACCGTTAAACATCGCTTTTACTGTGGATGCACGAGTGTTTGCTCAGGAGTTCCCACCAGGGCGAAGGAAGAAGGCACTTACCCCCACTGAGCAATGTACACCGGCTCTATGACCCAGGGAATCTCATTCACAAAAGAGATGGCGCCTGTGATATGGTACAACACCGGAACATCTCTGATTTGCTCCCAGGGCATGGGCATGTTCTCCAAGAGCTTCAGAACAGCATGAGGCATGTACTTCAGAGCGCTACCATGAGAAATCAAGGTAAATCAGGGTTAGAAGGGATGTCAAGAGAATAGCCATCCATCTGCCGCAAACCCAATTACCTCTACACCTTTCACTCCTGAAAACTGCTCATCTAACCTGTTCATAAAGGCCTCCAGTGACAAATCCACAAACTTCCTAGTCTATCCTTGTGCTTCGTGCATCGCACTACCTAAATGCTTTCTACTGGTTTGGCTTCCAAAAGATTGTTACACATTAAGAATGTTACAAACGAAAACAAAACATTTCAAATGAGTTTCTGGAATTTTTATGGGTAACGATAAGGTAGTGCAATGGGTCATGATGTGCATGAGATAGCTCTCTGAACCTAAACAGCAAAGAAGCACTCATGATGCTTTTTAATCTTGCAAAAAACGTATGCTGGCTACTTCATACTCTCCCCCATCTTCTTCTAAGACAATGTGTTATCCAGGGTAATGTTTTTCTCATAAATTTAAAGCAACAACTTCCTTTGCTTATCCTCTTCTGCACTGCTACTCTAGTGCAACTGATTATCCCATCCTCATCGAGCTACCGTGCTGCCTTCTACGCACAACTGACAGGGAAAGCCCTTTGGAGAAGGGGCTCTCCCTTCGACGATCAACGAGGAGCTTTGACACGGCAGCAGAGGAGGACTCAGCTCGGCTCCCCCTGCGTCACACAGCGGGGGGCTCCCTTACCCCAGGTAGACGCGCTTGTCGTGACGGAACTTCCTGTTGGTCATGTCGCCGTGGTCGCGGATGATCTTCCGGACGTGCTCGGGGGGCATGTCCTCCTTCTGCGCGTCCACGAAGCCGAATTTCCTCTTCTCCGCATAGCGCTTGGCCTGCAGCTGCTGCCACTTGCGGGCTGCAGGGACAGAGAGGCGGCACCGTCAGGCCCGGACCCGCTCGGGAGGATGGGGGTGCAGGGATCGGCCCTACCCACCTTTCTCCTGCAGCTTCTCCTCAGACATGTAGTCGGGCAGCGGCGCCAGCGGACTGGGCACCGGGGCGCAGCCGCCGCGA
>NW_008794371.1:843244-846860 GCF_000699145.1 Aptenodytes forsteri | reverse complement strand
GTTTCGGCAGGGCGGGGGCTCCCCGAGGGGTTCCCCATGGGGAGAGGGGCCTGCGCTGGAGGGGATCTGGGCTCTTGGGATGTGGGACGGGGCTGAAGGGGGTGCGGGCGGGTGGCAGGCTGGGGCGTAGCTCCCTGGCAACTAATTCCCCGATGGAAATGCTCCCTCTAGCCGCGTGAACCCCTGTACAGGGGGATTAGAGGGGCAGGTCCCTTCCCAAAGCCCTTCAGGCCAAGGCTGTAACATTCTTCATCAGGATGGACAAGCACAGGGTACCCCCGCGTCCGGCCGCAGTGCGCTGCGAAGCCACCGGTTATCCCACCCTAGCACTGTGGGAAAATCACGTCTGATTAGAGGCTCCCAAAACAGGTTTCCTGGCCCCTCAACCCCCCATGCCCGGGGTACGCTACGTCCACGTGACGGCAGGAACGTGGTAACACAATCCAGGCCTTGAGAAACGTCCCTGGTGTGGGCAGAGGCTGGAGGACGGAGCCAGCATTGCTGAGCGGGTGCAGAGGCCGTGCTAAGGGCAGGGATCGGCGGAGCAGCTCCTGAAAAACTGGGTGTAAATGGGTCAAACCAAAGAGAAAGCCCCTGGCCGTCAGCTCCGCTCCGGCTGGGAGCTGCGAGCGTCACACGGGCTCATAACCACCGCTCGAGGTGACGAACCCACGCACGGAGTAGGTGTCTCCAGTACCTGCAAGCTTCCCTGCGCTCTCCACAAATAGAATCGTAAGCAGCTTTGGCCACGGGTCATCTCCAGCCTCCCACTGCCCACACACATCGCTTGTCTTTTCCTGCCCAGGCAGAAATGTGGCTGCTCCCTTATTTTCCTCCTCGAAACAAGTGCCGCCCACTCCGAGCAGCGCATAGCCCGTTGTTTCAGCCTGTCACCCGGCTTTTCAAACCAAAGGAGAGATTTCGCGTTAAAGGTTATTTGTCACACAGAAAGCACGACAGATCCAGTGGATTTCTCAAAACTGGTACACGTAACCCTGAGTGGGATGATCTTGCTTTTATACACAGCGCTGGGCTGCTGGGGAAACAGTTCAATGTGTGGGAATCGGTAGGGAAAAGGAAACGTGGAGCGGGGGGGAATTAAAAACTTCTGATTCCTTGTCCCAGGAAGCCTCCAGGGACAGGCAGGGCAAACCAAAAGGATCCTAGCTTTGCTGCAAGCTGGCATCCAGCATCGGGAATGACAGCAGCGAAGCCATGTGCTGGGTGCTCTGCCTGCAGCCTGCCCTATTTCACAGCCGGCACTTTCCTAACCCCGCATGTTGCAAGTGGCTCCGTGCAGCAGGGCTAAAGGCCAGAGCCACGGTGGGAGCTGGCACCCGTCCTGCCGCCATTTAGCCTCCCGGTTGCCAGCCCCGAGGAAAGTTCAGCCTCCCCTTGCCTAGGAGGGCAGGAGAGCATCAGCAGGAACAGCAGAAACCTTCATCTTCCTCCATAGAAAGGAGAGGGGGGAAAAAACCCCCAAGAGAGGTAGACTGTGTCAGGGCACAGTGTATTTTTACTCCGTGGCGGGGAGACGTCGGATAAGAAGCACTGTGCTCAGCAGTGACACCCCTGGAGAAGGCTGGGATGCTGAGTCCCTTTTTCCCCTCTAAGCCCCTTCCCCTCAAGCTGTTTCATTTGCAGCCATTTATTAAAAGCTCATGTTAGTAAGAGCTCTTGCTGCTGGGTAAGAGCGTTACGCTGGGCTCTGCAGCAGAACTTTTCATTCCTAATAGATGCCTAAATCCTAATAGATGCCTATGCCTGAAAACTCCACATCTGTGGGAAGTGACCATCACATAGCATCATTCTGGCCAGCGACTCACCCTCTCCCATGCTCATTTATGTGCACTTAACATATCTGGGAACAAAACATGGAACAAGCTCCAGTTGTCAGGAGAAGCTGGCTGCCCGTCCCTGAGCACAGCACCGCAGCACCCGCTGCCCAGTGCTCTGCCCCTGACCTGGACCCCACAGCAGGCAGCATCCCACCCAGACAGGTCTCAGCCTCTCCCTCCGTCACCCACCTGGGACAATCTCCTCGGGGAGGACTCATGAGTGCAGGATTTGGCTTTTACTGGCCCTGGCCTCGAGGGCGAAGCCTTGGAGCCTCTCTTGCCTGGTGGTGCTCCCATGGGAAGTGCCACAGAGAACGCAGGGCTGAGCACAGTGTCTCCTGGCCGATGGGATGCTGCGGGCTGCAGCATCGAAGGGGTTAGAAACACACTGTGGTGTTTGGCTGTCCGGAAAAGCAGTGGGGAAACAGTGCTCTTCTGCTCCCTTCTCATCTCAGTGGTGCCTCAGGGAGCTGCAAGAGCTGTCAAGGTTTCTCTGAGCAGCTCCTGGTCGTCCGACCACATCATCCAAAGGTGCGGGGGGAGCAGAGCCCCAGTGCCTGGTCTGTGAGCACCTTCTCTGCTGTGCAGGGCCCAGGATCTGCAGCCACAAGAAAAGCCCGGATGCTCTGTTAGTGTGGGCCCTCCACGCAAGGTACTGAAACAGCCACGTTCACTATCCACTGCGTTTTGCTGTCCCCCTCCACGGGCTCGGGCCTGCTCATCCCCCAGACCCTGCAGGGAAGGGGGCTATTGCTCCTTCTCCCGCTGCACATCCCGGCTGGACTTGAAGAAGTCACTACGCAGCAGGCGGTAGAAGAGGATGATGTTCATGGGCGTCATGATTGCCATGCCCACCGTGCCTACAGCATACGTTGCTGGGGGCACGTTCTCCCGATTGAGGAAGAGCCAGCGAGTCATCCAGGCCAGCGTGGCGATGCGAAACACCACGTAGGTGCCCAGGTTGATGATGCTGTTGAGACGATAGCAAGTGGTGTGCACCAGGTTGGCCATGAGTAGGATCTGCCGCAGGTGAAGGAAGATGGAATTAATCTCCACCAGTAAAGCCACGAGGGCAAACCCAATGTACTGATGGAGCAGCACTGCAATGCCAAAGCAGACAATCACCTGGGAAGGAGAAAGAAGAGAGGCTGAGCCCGAGAGCTGGTCACCTTCAGCTGCTGCAAACCGGAGCCCTCCATGCTTGGGCGCAGCGTGGAGCAGAGGTGGAAATGGTTATCACACCAGTGTCAAACCGCTGGTCATCACCCCACACATATCTCTGCAGCATTGCAGCCTCCAGCCAGCACTGCAGCCTCGGGCACAAGATAAAGCCTCCCCACTGTTGCATGAAACCTGAGCAGGTTTTTTTTTTCCTGTGGGAGGAGAGGGAAACACTTCTATAAACTCCAGGTTGGCAGAGGAGACAGAGCAGCCAGACCTAACCCTGCTTTTGTGGCCTGGGGAATGCAGTTGGTTGTGGCCCAGCAGGTTTTTCCACACACGGTGAATGGCTGAACGGAGCAGGAAGGGAAATGTGTAGCCCAGAGCTACAGTTGCTGCTGGCTCAGGGATTCTCCCCAGGGCAGGCACGCTGCAGGGATTAAGTGGCTTTGGCGCATCAGAGAGCCCCCTGGGATGTCCCGAGCCTGGCGTGAAGCACCCTGGGGCTGCTGGATGCAGAGGACAGGGCTGCTGGGGGCAGGGAGGGCATGATTCCTGCCCCGCACCCTCCTTGCTGGGCTGGGGCGGGGGGGGGATGGGACGGACAGCCTCCCGCT
>NW_008794371.1:841043-843057 GCF_000699145.1 Aptenodytes forsteri | reverse complement strand
TGGGGCGGGGGGGGGACGGGACGGACAGGCTCCGCCTGCCTGCTTTTTAGTACACTCAGTCCTTTCTTCAGTTTATACCATTAATGCTGTTCTCTGTATTGGCTCTTTAATGAGATTATCTGCTCCCTGCTCGTTAAGTCACTGTCTTGGCCTGAATTAGCTCTATTGTGGAGATGACCTTTTGACTTGTGAGCAGCGGCTGGCAGAGCCGCAGGGCTCGCTGGGCTCTGCGAGACAGCAGGTCTGACCATCGCCTCCCCCGCCTCATCTCAGGTAGGTCCCAGCGCTGTCCCTGTCCCCCATCCCCAGGCCCAGCAGACCCCCGTGCCTCCCTTGCACCCCACAGCGTCTCTGCTGCTCAGCTCTGGGCTGTGCCACCCCCCTGCCCTGCAGCATCCGCAATGCTCCGGCATCCGGACATCAGAGGCGATCAAAGAGAAACCCATGCTGGGTGCAGACAGGAGCAAGGGAGGCAGAGGGCACTGATGCGGGGCTCCTGCACCGCGGCTGCTCCAGCCACCCCAGCCCCGTGGCCAAGGCTCTGACTCGAATGAGAGGAAAGCGCCCCGGGGAGCGAGAGGTGGAAGGAAGAGATGTGCAGCCCTTCCTGGCAGCTGCTCAAGTGGCCGAGAGCCCGCAGGAGCTGAGCTGCTCGCCTGTGCTGGTGAGAACACCTGCGTCACTCACTGCCTGTCCACACCACTGTTACAGATCAGCCCCCTGGCACAGCTCTCTGCCTCCCTACTCTGTGCACACTTGGGGTTTTTTCCTACCCCGTCTTTGGGTGCCTTTCTGCAGACCCTGGAAGAGTACACGAGTCCCACAGGACCAAGAGGAGCTCCAATCTCTGCTGTCTGGGCTGCCGGGCTCCTCTTTCCAGGCAGAAAAAACAGATTTTGTAACAGGTAGCAAACACCCACAGCCGGGAAGCCTGTTAGCACTGACCACAGGGCTGGTGACAGCTCTGCAAGAAGGTGACAAGGGGAGGGAGGAGGAAAGGCTTCACACAGCCAGAGGGGAACAGCAGTTCCCCCAGCCCCAGCCTCCCTGGTGGCACAAGTGCCAGGGTCTGTACCCTCAGAGAGCGGCCGGTGGACTCACCACAGAGTGATGGAAGAGCAGCTCCCAGGACTGGTGAAGTTTCTGATTGCACAACATGTCCACAAAGTCTTCAAGGAAATAACCTGGGAACAGAGAGGCCGTGAGCAAAGAAGTGGGGCCAGGAAGGGCTGTGCTAAGGGACCTCCCTCCAGCAGGCTCTGCACCTGACTGGGCTGAGCAGCACCTCCAGGGAAGTGATGGCCACAGCTTAGCCCAAGCCCTGGGTGGGTGGCGAGTCACGCGCAGAGCAGGATCACACACAGCAGAAGGGAATTGCTGTGTTTTGGGTCCCTCCTGCAATCACTCTGTAGGACGTGGTCCGAGGGAGAGGCACTAACTGACTGATCACTTGGATCTGTTCCTGGAGAAGTGTGAGAGTGAAGGCAGCACGCGAACCCTCAACCTGTTACCGTCCCGGGATCGGATCCCACCCCACGTCCTTTCAGCCTGGAGCCCTCAACAGCTGCAGGATTCGCTGCCACCAGACCAACCCCACATCGGTATTTTAGATACTCAAACCTCCTTGCTGAGCTGTAGCCATGCCGGGAAGCCTGTTAGCACTGACCACAGGGCTGGTGACAGATCTGCAAGAAGGTGACAAGGGGAGGGAGGAGGAAAGGCTTCACACAGCCAGAGGACTCAAAGCTCCTGGCCTCCACACTGGCAGGTTTAGCTTGAGGCTTTGGGGGGGATCTGCATTGACCCCCTATCATGGGCACTTTTGGGATGCTCCAAGCCCTGGCTGCCCCATGAGGACGGTGGCGGGCAGCCTGGTGCCCAGTACCTCCTGGCTGCGGGTCCTGTGGGACAGAAAGGAGCCACTGTCCTTTGCCAAGAATAGGGCGATTGTCTGGGGTGCCTGAGACATCGCTGCCCGCACATGGCTCCGAGGGGCTGGTGTCAGGCACCGACG
>NW_008794371.1:840752-840994 GCF_000699145.1 Aptenodytes forsteri | reverse complement strand
GCCCGACCGGCGGGCAGCCCACTCCCCCCCCCTCCCCTACGGACACGGCGACCAGGCTGTGTGCCCCGGGCGGGTGTGTGCCCACCAGGTCCTCGGACAGCCCGGGGTGGAGGCAGAACCTGCGGGGAGAGGGGTTGTGAGTGCCAGGCAGTGCCTCTGGTTCCCCAATTCCCTTCCAGTGTCCTTGGTGCCCACCTGGTGCTGCTGACCCCCCCGGAGCCCTCCTGTCCCCCTGGTCCCCC
>NW_008794371.1:828663-840010 GCF_000699145.1 Aptenodytes forsteri | reverse complement strand
CGGCGAGCATCGTCCCCGCGGGGAAGGGCCCGGGTGGGCTGCGGGAGCCGCCCCGCTGCTGGCGCTGGCGTTTCTCGCGTTCCCCCACGCAGAGACGCAGACACGCAGGGGCAGCGCTTCCCCTCGGAGCGTGTGACTCAGGGAGAAGGGGGGAATGGGAAATGAGCGCCCCGGGGTGTGCGTCAGCCTCCCCGGGGCATCGCACGGCAGAAACGACGGCCGACCCAAAAGCCGGCTGCGAGCGTGCCACGGAGCCGGCACCTGGGCGTCCCGCCACCGTGCTGGAGCTGGGGACACCTTCCTCGTCCCCCTGAGGTTCCTCCTCCACCTCGGTGGCACCGGGTGGCTGAACACCTCACCCGTGAGGTGCTGCGGCCGGTGGTCCTTCGCCCCAAAGCATGCCCGGCACGTGATGCCAAGTGAAGCTCTTGCAGCGTTGCACTGTGCTGGAGAGCCGTCCCTCACACAGACGCGCGCTCTGCCAGATCTGATCGCACATCAAGCAAGCGAGAAGGTCCAATTGCCCTGCCAAAAAAACCCACTCTGCCCACAGCGCCCTTGTCCTCCCTTCCCCTGTCCCGTGTCTGGTCGCGAGAGGAGCTCCCTGATGTCTGGGATACCCCAGCTCTGCTGTCCAGGCTTTGTGGGAGTTCAGGATCCCATGCCCACAATTTCTTTAGTTCCACCCTACAGCTATGCTGCTTTTCCAGCTTTCTGTAATTTGATCGCTCCCTTGTTGCTTTTTGATGTCTCCACCAGAAGCATGGCTGCTGCACAGACCTCGCTTCTCTTCTGCAGACGGGATGAGTCACCGTGTACACACGGATTAATGTCAAACTCTGCCTCCCCTTTGAGGTATTAATTTTGGATGAAATCTTCTACCTTCTCTTTGCTGAAACAGAAACGTGAGGAGCCTGAGCTCTCAGTCGCTGCCCTGGCTGGGGTGATGGACACTAAAACATCAACAAGCGATACGCTGATGGAAAGGACACTGAGGAGGGGAGCTATTAAATCAGATCTGAAGGAGAGGGGTGAGATAGTCCCAACTGGTAGAAAGGCATCTGTTCATGCTCATCTTCTACCTTCTCTTTGCTGAAACAGAAACGTGAGGAGCCTGAGCTCTCAGTCGCTGCCCTGGCTGGGGTGATGGACACTAAAACATCAACAAGCGATACGCTGATGGAAAGGACACTGAGGAGGGGAGCTATTAAATCAGATCTGAAGGAGAGGGGTGAGATAGTCCCAACTGGTAGAAAAGCATCTGTTCATGCTGCAGAAATTTGCTTAAAAGCCGGACAAGACAATGTAATTTCATAACAATTAAGTGGTGAGGAGACACTGCCTGAAGTAATTGGCGGACTTGACTGCTCAGGGGATTATAAATAATCTCATGTATTAGGACTTGAAGGATCACATAGGCTAATCTGTTACTGAGAAGGCCAAATGTGAAGACATTTCTGTTTAGCATAAGATATGCCAAGGAAAGGGAGACGTGCCTTGGAGACATGCCGGCCTGCTCAGGGCACCGAGGAGGAAAATCATTTAACAATTAATTGCAGTATAAAATTGCAGAGAGATGGTTCCTAAGGAGAAGTCGTCTGCGGTGGTTTAGCCTCAGAAATCTCGACCGCCCCTTTCCGCGGTGACAACCCTGCCCTCCGCCTGCCCGCGGGAGAAGTCCCAGACCGTGAAACGCCTGCGAGCCCGGCCCCGTTTGTCCCGGGGGCTCCTCCCTTCACCGTGTTATTCTTCTAAAAGATGAGCATTCGGCCAGGCTCGGGTCGAGGACAGGAATAGTTAAAATGTTTCTGGACACTGGAGAGCTTTTACCTACCACTTCCGCATGGGAGGAATTTAAGACATGATTAATTGAGCCTCTGGTTCAGGGGCTTTGATCCCACTGCTACAGCACTAGCAACAGCTACATAAATACTACTTTTTAGATAATTTTAGCCCAGATTTTACTTAATTTTACCAGGACTTGCCCTTGGGCAGTGGTTTCTCACAAGCCCTGTTTCCAGCCTTTTCTCCTCGTCTTCCTTCCTCTGCAGCGATGGCATTAACTGGGGACTGTTTCGGAGCTGGAGACTTCCAAGGCCAGTTACAAAGAAGTCCCTTGACACCAGATCAGGCCAAATACTCAGCCGCATGCCACAGGCTCGGAGGCCAGGCTCGTCCCAAAAGAAGCGGTACAGAAGAGCGGGGACAGGAGCTCTCGGGCACAGCTGCCACAAGAGGTCCCTGCGCGCTCGCCGGAGGGCCGGGCAGAGCAGCCCGATCTGATGGGGACTCTTCATTCACACCTTATTTGGAGATATTGCCTTTTTCACCCAAATTGCGAGAAGTTTTCCGACAGTCCCCAAACGGCCTCGTTTTCTGCTGGGAGGCAGCTCGGCCTGGTGACAGGTCGCTGCCAGCGCCTGCTCCCAGCAGGGCAGGGGACTCCTTCCAGGTATCAGTGAGGACGTGCCTAGGTCCATCCCGTAACGCTGTGGGGACCACAGCTAACCCCACAGCAGGGGCTTTACAGCAGCAGCCGGGGTGTAAATCGAGGGTGCAGCATTTTTTTCAATAGCTGAACAGTGGCTTTTTTCTCCCTCTCACAGGTTGGAGTCTCTCTGCAGCACATCTGGGAGAGAGAACTCAGTTTCCACAATAAAGGGCCGGCAGTTTATTGATAATCCCCCGTATGCATTCTGCCAGATAAACTGTGTCCTCCCCCAGATGCTCCCCACTACTTCTGGACGGCGGTGTGGGTGTGCTTTCGCAGCTCTGCCATCCCTTACACGAGAAGGAGCCTGCTCTGCTCCCAAACACCTCCCGGGGCTCGCCATAGCCAACAGATGTGGGAGTTCCTGACACGGCACAGTCCTTCTGGCCAAAGTCATACTCCTGTTTTTGGAAAGCCTCGCTCCCTTAATCTGCCTCTCTCCAGCCAGGGAGGCATAAAGCCCATCTGCTCATCTAATGCCAGACCTGGCTCACACCTAAAATAATTTGAGGAGTCCAAGATCTCAAAACAACTCAAGCAGCTTGGCTTCCAAACTTTAATTAATTATCCTCTTCATCCCTATCTGAAGTGTGTCACCGCTCTATCTGCTAGGCCGTAGGAAGTCAGACGATATAGAAAAGCTTTACTCTATATATCCTCATTTTCATTCAGAAAGTCTGTAACTTCACACGTATGAAAGGATCTGCTGTGCAAAATGCACGCCGTGTATGGCAAAGCATGCCCAGGCATTGCAGGGGTAGCTGTGAAGAGACCTGAAATCAATGCAAACTCGAGCGTCCACCCCTTCCAGCCAGAAACACTTTCCTGATGTGGAAGCTGGATATTCGCCAGGTAGAACTGGGGATATACTCGCCGTAGCCACAGGAGAAAGGCACACCAGTCTCTGCGAGCGTGGTGAGCAGGAGAAGGGTTTCTGCTAGCACTGACAGTGTGGAGAGTTTTTATTACCTTTTTCCCCAGCCCTTAGCTCCATTTCCCCCTACGCACACAGCTCCAGGATTTAATGCAAGAAACGCCAACGTGTGCATCACTTAACCACTGACCTCAGGACTTGACCTTGTCTGGCAGAGGAAATCATCTGGCTTTGCACCGCAGCCCGTCCATTCACCCTGCTCAAGCCTGCGAGCTCGGCCTCCCAAGGGGAAGACTCTTCCCTTCCCTCCCCCACTGTTTTGACCAGCCCTGCAGGTGTTCTGCTGCCCAGGTTGGTCATCCTTCCTGAGATCTGATTCCTTGAGTAATACAATGCCTCCTGGGAGCTTCAGAGCGCCGGGATGCTCTGGAGCCAGCTGCCAGCCGCTGCCTGGCCGGGCACAGCACACTGCTTTCTGCAGCCCGGCGTGCAGGAATGCCCCCCTCGCCCGAGAGCCGGAGCCACCCAGGCAGAGCCTGCTTTGCTCACCTGATAAACCACCCCATGGCAGGTTGCTCTGGATGCTCTTGCTTTTGGCCACCGCCTTTTTTTCCCAGGACTGGAAGTCTTTTTTTTTCTCAGGATTTGGCACAAGGGACCTGTAGGAGAAACCTGTGACAACAGCACAGCGTCCCTAGGGATGCTGCGGGCTCAGCTGTCTCGCAAGGGCTTGGGCTGGACCGTCTGCCACCATGATTTGGTTGATGTGCTTCACCACATTCTCTTTCCCACTTCGGTTGCACAGGTATGCCGTGGGATAAAAAAAAAAAAGTCCACTGACAGACTCATTGACTGGCAAAACCCCTTCAAGCACAGCAGCATGGGCAGTTTCTTATATTTCTCCTCTGCTTTCAGTAGCTGACATGCCCCAAATTTGTCTACTTTCTGAATTGTTTATCTGCTGCTATTAGTAAGGTTTCAGGTTCCTTCTTTCCTTGTGGTGAACAGTGAAACGTGGAGCCAGGTGTCCGCCCAGCCTGTATCCCATCTCTCACCACCGCCAGACATGAATGCTTAAGAAGAAAATGTGAAACAGCACGTATAATTATTCTTACCCTGTAAGCAAATTCATTCCCACTAAATATTTCCTTTTCCATGTCTTCTTCCCTTGTGACATAAACATATTTTTCCCTGTTTCATTCACCACTCTCAAGCCTGAGTAATTTTTGACGGATATCTATGTGCTTCCTGGTTACACCATGATGTATTTATGACCGCATGCTTTTTTTGCAATTCAGGCAGGTTCAGAATGAGCCCTGCAAGGTGGAAGCACGTCTCAGCCCCTACACCGACTCCGTGCAGCATCACATGTTGCTGAGCCCACTTGATTCCTCCTGCATTACAAATATAAGCACAGGAGCTTCCTAACTGCGTCTCCTGCTGCTGCCGGCTCTGCAGCTTGGAACAGGTTAGGTTCCCTCCTGAATTCTCTTGTTATTAATATCACAAACCAAGCTGTTCTGAGAGCGGTGTCCCATTAATCATTTTAGCTCTGCTGCGGTTTTCACCTCGCTTCCTCTTCCTGCGCCTGAACAGTCTTCAATAACATTCGACTCTGTGGATAATGCTTGGTTAAAATTGGCAAGTCTGCTAGGGCAGGGAAGGATCCTGACCTGAGCAAGCTGGGGGCAAGCAAAGGTGGGACAAGGATACATCCACAGAGCCACGGCTGCACTACGGCATGAAAAAATGTGCTACACCAGCTGATGGTAGTAGGGACTTGAAGGGGGGACATCTACCCCCATTAAAACTTCGCCTCTGAACTTGAATTTTCCGGAGTGCTGGCCATACTGGAGAGACACAGCAGAAGTGAAGATATCTAATAAAATATGAGGGCAGCTCAGTGGCTTGTGTGAGTCAGCAGCAATGCGGGCGGCCGGTCTGGTCAGAGATTTCCAATGCCTACTTGGGCTCTGTTCGCGTTTGAGGGCACCGCTTCCCTTTGCTCTCTTCCTTCCTACATTTAATCCTGCTGTGTGTTACAAGCAAAGGTCTTACCCACTCTGAGCATCTACCTCTGCGTTACCTAAAAAGGGGCCAAAAGATGCTTACAGAGCACCTTCCCGAAAATCTTCCTCCAATAGCATCCCATTGCCTGAATCCCTTGAGGGCATATTGTGTGTTCCTAGGTGCTGGCTCTCAGAGACGCAGTAAGGCAGCATCCCTGCAGCTAACCCAAACCTTCCCTCTTACATCCAATGCCCTTTTCAACTTTCTATCCTTTGCCATCATCTTTGCCCCCATCAGAGATGGGCGTTTTGTTTTGCCTTTATCCCTTTTGCATTTTACAAAAGCCCTTCGCCGGGTGCTGGGCTGCATCCAGCAGCATCCATCGGCATCCAGCTGCCGAATTAGCTGCTCAGCCCCGCAGTGCGAACGCCACCGCACAGGACCGAGCTCCACCTGGCTGATCCCGAAGCCTTCCACAGCCGCGCACCTTTGTACCTTCCACTTTGCTGGTGCGCTGCAGCTTTCATCCGTAAGCAAACAATGTTTTTCAGCGATTTCTGCTGAGTCAGAGAATGCCTCCGCGAGGGCTGCTGCTTCTCCACGTGGGAATGCGCTTGTGGGGAATAATTACAGAGAGTTTAAACAGGGACGTTCAGCAGCCAAATTGCTTCACATTCAGGCTCCTGGCCAGGAAGGCAGAGCCCAAAAGCTGCTCGTTGGCGCTGTGAGAAAATACCTCGCACCTGCGCCCATCATGGGCGTGCATCGCCCGTGGGCTAAGATCACTCCTTACACGGCAGCGCCTTGGCACCCGGCACTGAAAAAAGGTGTGCTCATGGCTTGGCGGGTCTGACAAGCGAGCTGCTTCGCAAATAAGCCAGCTTGCGCTTACCGAGCATCCCCGTGTGTGCCCTCTTCTCCAGGCCATGCCCACCGAGGGATTTTTATCCCCCTCCCCGCAGGATTTGGGAACGTGCTGCGTGGCAGAAAGCCGGTCCCTGCGAAGCTCCGGTTCTGCAAGGCAGATGATGGAAGCACACTGCTAGTAACTCCCCCCCCCCAAAAAATTTTGAGGCATATTTTAAGGTTGTGAAACATACTGACTGTGAAATAGAGATAAGAACTGGAGTAGACACAAACAGCGTAGGTGTTACTCCTGGTTTTTTGCAACTCCCACTCCGTTGCAAAAATAGTACAGCAAGGAGCACGCTGCTCTGTGCCATCCTTCAGGGACCAAACGACGATGGGACCACGTGCCTGGACATCAGCGGACTGAATCAGAAGCAGAGCTGGGATGTAAGGCACGTGCAGAGGTGCTGAACGCTTCGTGTTCTTTAAAATCAATGGAGAGAGAGATGTTACAAAAAGATCAAATTAAATCATTTCAAACGTTATAGAAATATATAAAAAGTAGTGATATCATTCCAAAGTGCTGCAAAAACACGTTGCACTGAGCTAGAGCGCTTTCCATCAAGAAAAGGGGCAATGGGAAGCCGCAGCGGGGTATCACTGCATCCCCTCAAGTTTCTGCTCACATTGCACACAACGCACGCAGTCTTTAGACCACACCCGCGCCGTAATTCCTACGTGCCCTCAATTCTTTTGCAATTCTAAACCCGAGCAAAATACACTTAATTAGGCGCAGACCAGTTGCAGAAATCAGATAAGACTCGCTGGCAGGCCGCTGCTTCCAGGAGATGCGCCTCCTGATGGACGGGGACGTTGTGCAACCCGGGGAGAGCATCACCCAGCCGTGGGCTGGTGGTGGGGAGGGAACTTGTGATAAGACGCGAAGGTGTCACCTCGGCAGAGCAGAAACTCGCGGACGGCGGCGGCGGTGGCTTTCTGACTCGGGGAACGGGCGCCAGAGCCCCTCACGGTGGGACCGGGTGATGCTTCTCCTAAGGGACCCGGGAGCGGGACAGCGGTGTGGTGGGGATTTGCATGAGCAAGTCACCACCCTGCATTGAAACCTGCCTCGAATGACCCTCCTCTGCTCCATTTCTTGCTTCTTTCCTCCAAAACAGAGAGGGAGATTTCTAATCAGCCTCTCAGCTGATTGCTAAGGCAGGGACAGTGCTACGGACCAAGGTTTTTGGCTCCTTTCTAGCCCAGGAGGCATTTTGGGCAGGAATTACTGCTTTCCTGGCATTTAGTGCAAATAACGACTCCGCACAAAGGTTGGAGAGGTTTGGGAGAGGCTGAAGCGGTTCTTCAGACGCCGATTTGGGGGAGCTGCGGGCTACAGTGGCAATGCCTCGCCATAAATAATTGTATTGATTTATGACACGACTGTCGCTAGTCACGTTTGCTTGCTCACCCTGCGCTGCAGCTGAGTTTAATGGGACAAGGGGCTGAACACAAAAAAGCGGGTTAAGCTGGAGGACAGAAGGCCAGAGGAATGGGCTTTGGGTTTGGAGACAAAGTTAAAAAAAGGGGGGGGGGGGGGGGAAATGTGTGTGTTCTGCCAGTTGTGGGTTTTTTCCTGCGGTACTGGGAGTTTGGGACCCCTTGAGCATGCGGCGCTGACCCGCTCCCAGGCGGAGCGGTGGTGGCCCTACATTTTGGGGTGGGATTTTGCAGCGACGGCACAAGGGCGCGTGGGGAAGACTGTCTGCCGAGGGGCAAAAGACAGCGCCTACAGGCAAGAGCATCCATGGCGGCCAACCCCTCCCTCTGCTCGCCCACAGCCACCGGCATGGACGGCGATGACATCGTAACCGCCGAGGTCTGCAAGGAGGATGATGTTGGGGATGGAGAGTGAGTACCCGGGGGGCAGGGAGGCCGAGGCCTGGCCTGCAGGCAGCAGGGGTGTCCCCGCTTTGGACACGCCCGCCTTTTGGGCAGCCGCCATGTTGTCGGTTGGGGGACCAGCATGTTGGCTGCGAGGCACCAAGCTTCGGCTCCCCGGGACACCCACCTCTCCGCCCCGCCTCTCCCGCAGGCTGTCGGAGGTGATGGTGGCCGGCTACCCAGTGCTGCTGGTGAGGAACAAGAAGGAGTTCAGCGCCCTGGGCAGCAAATGCCCCCACTATGATGCCCCACTCAGCAAAGGTGACCCTGGTGCTGGGCAGGGGGGGAGCAGCCATGTCGGGGAGGTCAGCTCTCATTGCTCTGTTGTGGGGGGCTTTTCTATTGCAGGAGTCTTGAAAGGGGAGAGGCTGCGCTGCCCCTGGCACGGTGCCTGCTTTAACATCAAAACCGGAGATATCGAGGAGTACCCTTCTCTGGACTGCCTTGCCTGCTTTAAGGTGACTTGTCCCTTCCTCCTCCCAGCTTGGACGATGTCCTCCATACCACTCATGTTCATTCACTCCCACAAGCTCCGTGTTCCCGACACCAACTGAAAGGATCCTACCCTGGCCACGGCTCCGTGGTCCAGGTCACACAGAGCTACACATGGGACAATTTCTTGGGATCATGTAACTCCCTGTCCTAAAGCTCCTTCAATAAAAGGTGATACCGTACATCCTGGTACGCATCACAGCCAGCACAGCTCTTTTGGAAAGAAAAAAGGATTTACACCTCTTCCTGAGTGCCCTTGGGATGAGGAGAAAAGCTCACGAGCTCTTCAGCATCATTTGACATCCAAGATCCCTACAAGTTACTCTCGGTGTATCAGAGACGGATGGCCCACTGGACCAGGCCCTCCCAGGAAAGCTCCTACCACAGCCTCATGATTGCAGCACTTAAATGCACTCTCCTTTCACCCCTGCAGGTAACAGTGGAAGATGGAAAGGTGTTTGTTACAGCAAAAAAGAAGGTACCGACCTTACCTGCTGTCACTAAGCACAAGCAGCACCTTGGGCTAGGCATGATTTCAACATTTCTCACTTACTTTCTTCTAGGATCTTGAAAGCAGCCTGAGGGTGAAGGACACAAGGAAGCGATGCCTTCTCAACCAGGACACGATGCTGCTTCTAGGGGGAGGTCAGTGAAGTGGCCTGTACTGTGTCCTCCCCACAGATGCTGTGAGCCGCCACGCTCTTCCCCAGGGAGGACTTCCCTTCTTCCTCCTACTCCATAGTGACATGTAAGAGGGCTGAGATGAGCATCTCTTGTAGGTGTAGCTGCATTGGCGTGTGCAGAGACACTTCGCCAAGAGGGCTTTACTGGCAGGATCATCATGGCCACCAAAGAGAAACATGTTCCATATGACAAGTCTAAACTGAGCAAGGTTTGTATGTGAGAAGGGCAGGACTATGCCTGGGTACCCCGTGTGAATTAGGGACATGGCCCATACTCAGGACCAGGCTGAGCAATCGAGTGAGCCGTTCTGGCAAGGCAGCAGGAGTGCCGAGGCACCCACAAGGAAAAGGGGTATAATTTCCAGCTAACATCTCACTTCTTCCTCCAAGTCTTTGGTCAGAGTCCACCATAAGACAATGGTTTTATCCCCTTTCACTGAGTTCTTCCGACTAGAGTTTGAGTTGATGTTTTTTTCTGGGGGAGTACAAGAAGATGATGGGGATGATGCAGTGTGGGGAGCTGTGATTTACTAATGCAAATTTTACCTCTTATGCAAACTTACTTCCCAGTAAACAGTGCAAGAGTATTGCTGGCTGCAAGAATTGCTTTAGTTCATATTTCTGTTTTGTTTCCAGGAAATGAGCTTGAAAGCCGAGGATGTCTACCTGAGGAAACCTGAATTCCTCGATGCTCATGGCATAGAGCTCTGGACAGAGAAAGAGGTACAAGAGCAGCTGAGCTCAGTCCTCAACGGGTGGTCCTGTCCCTGCCACGGGGAGGGGATGCCCACATCTGCAGGCATAGCACTATATTTATAGAAATTAGGGCTCTGCCTAAGTACATGCATTATCTTCTGGGACAGCACTCCAAGGCCAGCACTAGGGACGGTGTGCATGCCTTGGGGGTAACACTGATCTGTGCTACCCATGGACAGATGTGCCTGTCACAGGCAAAGAGTGTGGCCCTTGAAACTAGCCTTCTGCACACCCCTTAGAGGAACCCAGATTTGGTGCTGTCATACTTAGTAATCCTAAAGCCTAGGACCTGTAGGAAGTGAGAGAGAGGACTCCAGCATTCCTCATCTCACCTGGGTGTCCAGAAATAGGGCATGCAGGCACACACAGGCAAGCAGAATGGGTTGATGTGGCAGGACATCAGTGGACCAGAGGTACCTGTCTGATTTTTGCCTCCTTTCTCCTGCAGGCAGTGTCAGTGGATTTCCAGAAACAGAAGGTCCACTTCATGGACAGGTCCTCTCAGAAGTACAATCAGCTGCTCATTGCAATAGGCAGCCAGTGAGTGCACAAAGCATTTGCCACACGCAAAATTTTAGACAGGACAAGAGGGCTTGGAGGTCTTCTAGAGGCGTGTGAGAGGGAGGTGGTAGGAGGTGAGATAAAAGGACAGGATGGGATGACACAGCCAAGAGATTGCATGGGTTTGTGCTCCCCCCCTCATTCTTTGTTTCATTTCTAATCATGAGACATATCTGGATTCTCTCTCTTTCAGCTCCAGCTCCCTCAAAGTCCCAGGTGCAGACCTGCAGAACGTGTGCATTCTCCAAACTCCAGAAGACTCTAGCAAGATCTTAGAGCTGGCAACTGGGAAGAATCTGGTGATCATAGGAGCTTCATTCATAGGTACCAGGCTGGAGCAGATATCAAGTCATCAGTGATAGCCTTGAAACCCACTTCTGCCGTGTGTGCAGACTGAGACCCCACCTGCAGTACTGCGTCCAGCTCTGGAGCCCTCAGTGTAAGAAAGACACGGACCTGTTGGAGCGGGTCCAGAGGAGGGTCACGAAAGTGATCAGGGGGATGGAACACCTCTGCTATGAAGAAAGGCTGAGAGAGTTGGGGTTGTTCAGCCTGGAGAGAAGGCGGGTCCAGGGAGACCTTATTGCAGCCTGTCAGTACTTCAAGGGGGCTTCTAAAAAAGATGGTGGCAAACTTTTTAGCAGGGCCTGTTGCGACAGGACAAGGGGGAATGGCTTTAAACTAAAG
>NW_008794371.1:821810-828234 GCF_000699145.1 Aptenodytes forsteri | reverse complement strand
GACTAGATGACCTTTAGAGGTCCCTTCCAACCCAAACTATTCTATGATTCTATGATTAACTAGAGGCCCTTGGGGAAGGGATGTTCATTCACTGACTGGCTGGGTTCCTCCCCGGAGCCCTGTAGCTGGTGGGGGTATGCGTTACACAGCACGCACTCACTCTTTCCTCTGATAGGCAGAAATTTTGAGAGCTATAAACAGTTCCTGGACATGGATAGAGGGAAAGGTGCCTTATGAAAAAGGTCACTCCTTCAGAGGAGCTGGACTCCCCAGAAGCATTGAGAAAGTGAGGGGGTAAGGCACAGAAAGGGAGCTATTTTGTACACAACCAGGAGCTGTTCTTTGCATTTCCCAATATCTGACTCCGTAGTGCATGAGAATGAAGAACGGCGGGACTAAATACCTCAGCCCAGAAATGCATAGAAGAGCAGTTAAGCACTGGCACGATATCAGATTTGTTCTCCTCACTTGGAAGGGGAAAAGGTTTCCAAGGAGGAAGGTGCAGGTTCATGCTTGCAGCAGGCTTACCTTGAGCATGTCTTTCCCTTGCAGGAATGGAGGTAGCTGCTTTCCTCTCAGACAAGGCTGGTGCCATCTCAGTGGTGGAAAAAAAGGAGTTCCCTTTCCAGAATGCGCTGGGTCCTCAGGTTGGAGGTGTCGCCATGAAGGTTAGGAAAACCTGGTGCTAATTGCTAGGACGGAGAACGCATGCTATCCAAGCAGCCCTGTGATCCGCAACAGCCCCTGCACTGAGTCATGGCCCTGTGTGCCCAGCCACCTTGCTCACGTACAGCTCTCTGAAGGAGCTGTGCACACATGGCTGGTCCCAACCTCCCTCACACACACGTCACGCTCCCCAGCTCAGCTTCACCCCCAAGCCCTGCTTCATCCTAGACCCACCTCGTGCACCAGTCCTGACCAGGGCAGCAGAGCAAAGCCGGGCTTCCAGGCACCCTGCACCAGCCAGGGACACAAATGAAACCTCTCTGCAGCGTGGAGCAGCAGCTAAGCTGCCTGCCTGGGTTTTGGCTGGGTACGGCTGTTTTTACAGCAATACAGCCTGGAATTTCCTAGTGAATACTCAAATCAGCTTCCTCTTCCTTTTCAGATGCTGCAAAATAAAGGGGTGAAGTTTTACATGAAAACAGAACTCTCTGAGCTGAAAGGAAAGGATGGAAAGGTCAGTCATGTCATTGTGATCCCTGAACTGCTAATTTTAGGGGGAAAAAACACCCCAAACTGAGGTATAACCCAGTGCCTACATCTAGGCTTTCCTCTCCGACGTCTAGACCCTCACACTTCTTTTCACTGAGTACAACTCTGGGCTCAAAGGGCACCAGTATGTGTTCATATCTCAGGGACAACAGCATGATTTTTCTCTTACGTTCCTGGCAACACACATTAGTTGGACAAGGTGATCTGAACCTGGGAAGAAAAAAGACAGCAAAGAATGAGGCAGCAGGGAGGCTGCAGGAATTAGGACAGAGTTTTTAACCCTTTGTTAATGATTCTTGCTTCTTTCCTAGGTCACAGAGGCTGTTCTTGCCAGTGGAGAGAAACTACCTGCAGATGTGGTAGTGGTGGGAATAGGTAAGAGACCCCAGTTGGGAGAGGGAATAGGGAGAACAGCCAGCAATCCCAGAGCGTCCCAGCGCGTTGCCAGGACACCATTTCCTACAGTCTCTTTCCCACTCTGTTATCATCCAACCCTACCTCTTGGCCCCAAACACCTGGAGAAAGTCAGCAGCCCATGAGCAATGGCAGGAGGAAAGGAGCTACTTACCCTCTCAGTATGAATTTGGCACGCTTGCTGAGCTCCGTAGGTCACTGCTGTGTTATCAGAGCATGCCTTGTTCTGGGCCCTGGGTTTTATTGCCCTGGATTAGCTCAGCACCAGCCCAAGCACTGGCCACTGCTGCGAGCTGCCCTGCTCCAAGCAGGCTGAACAGGCACCACGGGCACGTGCTTGCTGTGGGGCCAAGGCCAAGTTTCCTCCCTGCCTTTGCAGAGCTTTGCTGCATTTGTCCTTGCTCCTCTCTCTGCAGGGGTGTTCCCCAACTCAGCGTTTCTGAAGGGCACCTCCATCGCCAGAGATGACAGCGGTGCCATCCTGGTAGATCTGGTGCGTGCCAGCTGAGTATCCCTGGTCCACACCCAGTCCCATCCCTCTCATCATTGCACTAATTGCTTTTTGTCCCATTAGCGCATGCAAACCAACATCCCAAACGTCTTCGCTGCGGGGGACGTGGTCTCCTTTCCTGTAGCGCTGCTCAACGGGGACCGCTCCAGCATCCATCACCAACAGGTGGCCGAGGCCCACGGTGAGACAGCGCAGCCGCCTCGCTTGCCAGCTCCCCTCGGAGATGGGCGTCGGGGGAATGGGGCAGAAGGGACAGCAGGATAAGAAAAGGCAGGGGGCACTTCTTTGAAGACCTACAAGAAACAAAAATATTTCCTCTGCTGGTCCACCACAGGTCACGTTGCTGCCTTAAACATGCTGAAGAAAGGGAAGGAGTTGCACACTGTCCCCTTCTTCTGGACCACGATGCTTGGGAAAAGCATCCGCTATGCAGGTAGGAGGGGGCAGAGAGATGGGAACAGCTGAACCACTTCCCAGCCCATCTGCTCATCCACCAGCGGGGTCTGGGGTTTGTAAACACACAGCGGTTGCAGAGTTTACCTGAAGCAGCTCAAGTTTGGGGCTGGCTGCCATGGTAGGTTTGTGAACCCTGTTTCTGAGCTCCGGGCCTGCAGGTTACCCAGAGCTCTTGTTCTTTGCTGATCTCCAGTGGCTTAGAGGTCACAAAGGAGGAAGAACTTCCCTCTCCAAGCCAAGGAGAGGCTCGGGGTCATGATGCAGTCTTGCACCTCTGGGTCAGTTCTGCTTGTCCAGGGCCTTCACGCCTGCTCCCCAGCCCTGTCCCAGCCCCAGCCGGGACCCCTGCCCCTACCTGCGATGGCACTGAGGTGGGATGGGTGGCAGCTGCTGTGCCAGGGCTCCCCGAGCAGGCTGCGATGCTCTCTCTTGCAGGCTGCGGGAAGGGATACGTGGACACTGTTGTGAAGGGCAGCCTGGAGCAACAGAAGTTCCTGATCTTTTACATCAGGTGAGCGAATCCGTGGCCAGTCTGTGCCCTGACACGGCAGCACCCTGGGAACAAGGCACAGTCCTCTCCCTTACGGCCTGCAGAGCTCCCACAGAGGCTCCACATCACCTCCCACGGCTTCGTGCTGCAGGCGGCTGCTGGCCGTTGAACCAGCAGGGAGATGGTTTCAGAGCAAACCAAAGCAGGGCAGGGAAGGAGAAGAGGATGAGCTTCGATGAAGACACCGGTCAGGCAGGGAGCCTGGGACACATCTCCTCTCCCTCTGCCCCACTGCTCCCAGGCTCGGTGCCCAGCTCCCAGCAGCACCAGGCGATCTGCCGCAAGTCCCCGTGCACCCTGCAGTACCAGCCACCCTGCCCTGAGCCCTCCAAAATACAGCTGGCCTCCAGCCAGGGTGCCATGGGGATGCCGCCGTGCTGAGCTACATACACTGAAGGGACCCACATTCTTCCGCTTTTCCTTTCAGGGATGGTTTCGTGACTGCAGCTGCCAGCCTGAACTGTGACCCCATGGTGTCTTTGATTGCAGAAGTTTTATACTTGGGGAAACAAATCTCTAAAGAAGAAGCAGAGTAAGTGACACCCTGACCGAGCTGGTGGGCGGCTCTGCGCTGCGTTCCCCGTGCTAGCAGAGAGCCCACTGAGGGACACAAAGTCGAGATGAGTTACTGCAAGTCCCCAACGTACCTCTCATTTGCAGGGCCTGCGACATCTGCAATATACCCTCGCTGGCAGAAACCTAAGCTCAGTTCATGCCCTGCTGTGAGGGGCACAGAGTCAACCAAGTGTTAACAGCTCCACATCCTCCCATCCTGGCACAAGAGCAATAAAATCACAAGCAAAGCTGAACCCAGCGCCTGCATTTTGTGTTTGCAGACAGCCCATGGCTGCTCGCTTGCACGCTGGGGCAAAGCGAAGCAGCGCTTTCCCCTCTCTTCTAGACGGGGATCTGCTGGGCTGGATAAGAGGAGGGTGCCCACGTCCTGGGGCTCAGCTGAGGGTCTGGGCGGGCAGAAGCAGCCACGCGTTCACAGATCCACCAACCCCTCCCGCTCCTCTGGCTGGCTGTTGGCAGGGAGCTTTCATTCAGCACACCGGTCACGCTGACCTTCTGCTTTGCAAAAGCACATTTTCCCAGCGAGGGGAGCTGTGACCGAGGCAAGCTGCGCACCCAGCTAGGAAACAGACAGTCTGTGTGCAGGAACTCACGAAATACCCTACCCCTAAGGACAGAGGGCTGCCATCCAACCTCTGAGCGAGCAGCACCTGCTGGCATTGCTACAGCCGCCTTGAATATTGCCTTAGCTGCCGCAGAGAGCGCTTCCCACCCCCTGAGAGCAGCCAGCCTCTGGCAGAGAAATCCCAGCCCTGGTTGGCGTCCCCTCTCCTGCTGTGTCCCTGCCTGCTGGATGCTTCCAGGAGGTGGCCAGATGCTGTAGGAAACACAGCCTCGATGCTAGAGGAAAGAGTTACTAGATTTTTGCAAGGCAACAGCGAGCAAGGCTGTGCTTTCTACAGGAAACACTGCACTTACTCACCAGTCACATGGGGCTCTGCAGGAGAAAGGGTAAGCCCCGAGAGCCGGGCAAGTGCCCGCAGGGACACTTACATTGTCAGCCTAAACCCCCTCTGCTTTTACTTTAAACGCAGGCTAGCCAGAGCCCGAGCCTGTTTGCTCAGCAGGTGAGATGCCGCAATGCTGGTTTTGTGTTAAACACACAAACTTGCACTCTGGCACCTTCTCAGGTACGAAAAGTTGACCTTAAAGGTGGCGTTTTACATTTCCTGACCTCGGGGGCTTGGTGCTGCTGCTCAGGGCAACTCTCTGCCCTGAAATAGCCACATCTCACCGGGGAAAGAGCCGGTTTTCAGCAGAGCAGGTCAGTCCTTCGCGACAACAGGAGGAAGCAGCAAATCTAAGCACCACCTGTACGCCGAGGCATGCAAGGGGGGAGACGCTGGTGGCCGGAGCACGCAGCTCCCCTCCGTATCATCGACGACACGGTGCTGCAATGCATGGGAGGGGGAGCACAGCCTGGGAGCTGCTCCTCCTTGCCCTCAGGCATCCCACACACACACACCCGGGGACTTTTTGTCCCCTCGGTGCACTCCAGGACTCTTTGAGCACTGAGCGGGTGCCAGCTATTTTGTATGGGCTTGCAGCAGGGCAGCTGCAGTGGGAGAGACTGGCTCTGCCTCAAGCTGGAGGTGTTCATCCGTGGTCCTTTCTGCTCAGAGAGCGATCCGAGGGGATTCAGCAGCCCCACTCTCTCCGGCTGACGACGACCCCAAAGAAACTCAGCTTCTTGTAGCCATCAGCAAGCACACGCCGAGCAGAGCAGCTTTATATAAGAAGGAAGGACGCCACGACAACAGATTTGCTCCACCTCTACCACTTAATGGACACCAGGCCACTTTCCGCACATCCCCGGGTGCCAAAATTGGGGATGGTAGCAGCCCTGCCTTGAGCGGCTGGAGCCTGGACAGGCAGATTTAGTTGAGACTGTGCAGACTTATTTCAGCGCAGGGCCATGCCTCCCTGCCCGCCCTCAAGAGCTGGGACCAGCCGCGGCCTTTCTGGCAGGTCCCGAGCAGCAGCACTCAGACACTCCCCTGCTTCCCAGACACCGAGGCAGCCTGGGAGGCGGTGGGTCCCGGCAGCCCCGTGGGAGAGGCACCTCCAGGAGTGCAGAGGCTCCCAGGAGCCCCTGCTGTGTCCACACAGAGACATTTCACCCTGCACTGAGCCGCAGGAGAGCTATACAGCTCCCCTCTCACCCAGTGCAAGGCAGGGGGGGTCTCCATCCTCGGAGAGCAGCTTCCAAGTGCCCTTCGGGGCAGTCTTCTGCTTCTGTCCACCAGCGAGGAAGAGCCTGGACCACGGAGGAGCCCAGCAAGGTTCACCTGGGCCCCTCTCAGCGCTGCCGGCTCCAAATACCTGGAATCCTGGCACTGCCCCAGGGCCGGCCGCAGACAGGGCTGCCCAGCCTCGCGGGACAGCGGTTCTCAGAACAGACGTCTGGGGCCATGACTGGTCCCTGAGTCACCCTCTCCCAGTGGCCCGGCCCCACCGTGCCCAGCCCCAACCCGCACCAGGGCAGCGTCAGTGCAGAGTCAGCCTTCTCCTCTGGCTCCATCCCGCTGCCCAGCGCGTTGCAGGATTAATCCTGCTCCTGAGCTCAGCAGCGGATCAGTCCCGCGAGCTACACCCAGCCTCTGGTCACCTCTTTTGCTTGGGACAAACCAAGGGGACCTGAACAACCAACCCTCCACCTGCAGACCCCAATGCGGCATTGGCTGGGGACTGAGCTCCAGCGC
>NW_008794371.1:820803-821780 GCF_000699145.1 Aptenodytes forsteri | reverse complement strand
GCACCCCCCCCAGCACCTCACGGGGTCCGCAGCCCTCACCGTCCTCCCACCAGGCAGGTCCGGGCACCCCACAGGCAACACACTTCCTAAAAACTGAACTGTTGAGGAGAACAGAAATTTTAATGCCTCTTTCAGTCTCCTCTAGTCAAATCTCAGCTCAGTGCCACCCCACCGGCGGGGGGGGGGGGGGGTCCCCCCCGCCGGCCCCCCTGGCGGGGCTGCCTGGCAACCCCCCAGCCAAGGCTCTGTCTGGAGGCTGCGAGGAGACTTCTTCATCCCGGTCGGGCTCATCCTCAGCCCCCAAATCCACAGGACGCTGCAGACTGGCTCGTCCCGGTCGCTCGGGGCACAGGTCCGGCTGACATCCAAGGGTCCCAGTGACGAGAAGAGAGTGGCTACATTCAACAGTTCTTCAACTGGCAGCTTTAGCTACTAGAGAAGGACATAAAGCTTGCCACTGAAGAACTGGTGCTGGTTAGCCAGGAGCGGGGCGGCGGGGCAGCACCTGGGAAGGGAACACACGCATCAGAGCCAGGATTGAACCGCGCCGAGCTGAGACGTCACCCGCAGCAGCCGCCCCAGGCGGCAGAGCCGCTCCTCTCCCCCACCCCAGCACCGAGTCCTGATCCACCGCCTCGTCCTTCCCCCCAGGCCTGAGATCCCCCAGGGTCGCCCCCCTGTCGCAGGGGATCCAGAGGCAGCTCCGACCTCGACTCTTTTCCCATCCCTCCTCCCCTCTCCCCAAAGCAGCTGGTGCATCGGCTCCGGCGCCTGCAGCCGGCACTAAAACGGGAGCGACGGGCAGGGAAATCAAGGCCCTTTCTGCCGGAAAATGAGAGATAAGGTAACCCGCCGGGGCAGGGACCGGCGGCCACGGCAGGGAGGCTACCACAGGTAGGGGTTAAGGCATTCCCCGGCTGCTCACCTCGGGCATCCGCGCTGGCAGGGTCCCACCTGGCCGGGGGCCAGCCGCCGCC
>NW_008794371.1:816846-817426 GCF_000699145.1 Aptenodytes forsteri | reverse complement strand
TCCTGGCTTTGGGGCTGGGGACGTGCTCCTTGCTGATGGGCAACCTCTCGTGTCACCCCCCGGGGCTGCGGAGATGCCATTGTGTCCCCCCTCCCTGGCCCTGGGATTGCAGAGGTCCCACCGTGCCCCTTTCCCCAGCACGGGGGCTGCGGAGGTGCCATCGTGTCCCTCGACCATCTGCAGAGGTGCCGTCGTGTCCCCTCAACCGGCCCTGGAGCTGCAGATGTCCCATCGTGTCCCCTTCCCCAGCTCTGTGGCTGTGCAGGTCCCACCACGTCCCCCTCCCTGGGTCCCATCATGTCCCCCTCCCTGGCCCTGGTGCTGTGGAGGTCCCTCCGGGTCCCTCTCCTTGGCTGCGGACGTCCCACCTTGTCTCCCCCAGCCAGGGCCGGTCCCTTCTCAACGCCCACCCCTCCCAGATACAGCATCTTTTGAACAAGCTCCTAAAACCAGCATTTTTTTTCCCCGGGTGGCAATGGGGAAGTGAGACTTGCTGCGCGGCATCTGCTCGGCGGGGGAGCTGGGGCTCCCGCGGGGAGGGCAGGGGCGGTGCTGCGCTCTGCCGCTCACTCGCAGCCCC
>NW_008794371.1:802227-816552 GCF_000699145.1 Aptenodytes forsteri | reverse complement strand
AGGCTGCGGAAGGATCGGCTGCCGTACCCCCTGCGGGTGCAGCCCCCCGCCTCCGACCAACGTAACGGCAGCCCGGAGACCCTGCATGGCTTCATGCAGAGCGTCGCCTCCCAGAATTACCGAAACCTGTGGTGCCGGGCTCACTGCCTCTACGTGCGGCCGTACTGGCACGCTGACGCGCCGCCCACCGTGCCGGCCCTGGATGCGCTGCGGGCTGCCCTGCAGAAAGCTTACGGCTGCCCCGTCCTTCAGGTAGGCAAGAGCGCGCCCGGTGCTTCCCCTGCCAAGGAGAGCGTGGCGGCCGCCAAGGGGGTGCCCTCCTGCCCCAACGTGCTGCAGGCAGAAGCTCTGCTGGAGTCGGCCAGCATGCTGTACGTCGTCTACCCTTACGTGCAGTACTGTTTGCATGACATCGTGACTTTCAGCCCGGCCAAGCTCACCAACAGCCACGCCAAAATCCTCTTCCTCCTCTTCCACGTGCTGCAGGCCATGAAGGCTTGTCACCAGGCGGGTCTGGCTTGCGGCGCCTTTTCCCTTCGGGATGTGGCTGTGGATGAGAAGCTGTGCAGCCGGCTCCGTGTGAACTTCAGAGAGTATGAGGGACCGAAGAAAGAGGAAGCAAATCTGGAGGCTGGTCTGGAACGACCGACCGAGCAAAGCAGCGCTGGTGTGCGAGGGCAGGAGGCGAGGTGCACCGCCTGCCAGAAGGACCTCCGAGACCTGGTGTTACAGTGGGTACATGGGCAGGTCAGCAACTTTGACTACCTTATGCGTCTAAACAGTCTGGCTGGGAGGAGAATGGGAGACCCCAATTATCACCCGGTTCTTCCGTGGGTGGTGGACTTCACTACCAAAAATGGCAAGTTCAGGGACCTAAGGAAATCCAAGTTCCGACTCAACAAGGGAGACAAGCAGCTGGACTTCACCTATGAGATGACCAAGCAGGCGTTTGTTGCTGGTGGGTCAAGTGGGGAGCAGCTCCATGTCCCCCATCACATCTCCGATGTCCTTTCGGATATCACCTACTATGTGTACACGGCTCGGAGGACACCCAAGGCAGTGCTGTGCTGCCACGTGAGGTCCCAGTGGGAGCCCAACGAGTATCCAGCCAGCATGGAGCGCATGCAGAGCTGGACCCCGGATGAGTGCATCCCAGAGTTTTATACGGACCCCTCCATCTTCCGATCCATCCATCCGGACATGCCCGACCTGGACGTGCCGTCTTGGTGTAGCTCTTATGAGGAGTTCATCGAAGTCCACCGCATGCTGCTTGAGAGCCGGGAAGTTTCTCAGGACCTGCACCACTGGATTGATCTCACTTTTGGGTACAAGCTGCTGGGGAAGGATGCTGTCAAGGAGAAGAACGTCTGCCTCCATCTAGTAGACAACCACACGCATCTGACGACTTACGGGGTTGTGCAGCTCTTTGACCAGCCACATCCCAGGCGCATGGTGGGACCTGCCTACACACCTGCTGAAGCTCCAGCCATTGCCCGGCCTCTTCTCCAGAACATCAGGGAGACTGTGTTTTTGGAGGATATACAAGGCCAGGTGACGGATGTGGTTAATGGGCTGGTCCTGGAGGCTACTCCTAGTGAAACCACCTGGTCTGGGGAGAAACCCATCGCTGGCGAGGATGATTTAGAGCAAGGCACAGAAGCCCTGGATTCGATTTCTGCTACTAGTAGAGCTGCTGATCAGCCCTGTGCCACTGTGCCTTCAGCACAGCCCTCCACCCTCCCTGCTTATGCCACTGAAGGCAAAACCTCAGGTGTCCGACCTCTCCGTCGGAGCAAGGCAGGTGCTGTGGATCAGGTTGACATGAAGATCGCGCTTCCTGAAGGCTTCAATCCGCTCCAGGCCCTGGAAGAACTGGAGAAATTGGACAATTTCTTGGTTAAAGGCTTAAGCAGTGAGATGCATCTAATGGAGCAGCCGTGGGAAGAGCCACCCCTGGGTCTCTCGGACCTCTTCCAGAGGGACATGCAAGCTTTGGGCATTCTGGTAGCCGAGATTATATTTGCACCAAGGATTCGTCCTTCGAAGCCTGACGCATCCCTGTTGGAGCGGTTCCTGATGGTGCGTAATCTGTGTCGCTACCATCCCAAGGAGATCCCGGCCCCGCTCCAGCACGTGCTGCACGTCCTGCTGCAGCTGAACGTGCCGGTGGAGAAGCTTCTGAAGACCAGGCTGGGCAAGGGCGCGGTGCAGTTGTTTGAATACAAACCCGTCTCCCAGGGCCTCCCCCCACCCTGTCCCACGCAGCTCCTCAGTCCCTTCAGCTCTATTGTCCCCTTCCCCACATACTTCCCAGCCCTGCACAAATTCATTTTCACCTATCAGGCAAAGAAGATAGAGGATGAAGGTCAGGGCCGGGAACTTGTTTTCCAGCTGTGGCAGCAGCTGGAGGGGATCCTTTCTGAAATCACTCCTGAAGGCTTGGAGATTCTTCTGCCCTTCATATTATCTCTGATGTCCGAGGAGAATACTGCTGTCTATGCAGCGTGGTATCTCTTTGAACCTATAGCGAAATCCCTCGGTCCGAAGAATGCCAATAAATACTTGCTCAAGCCATTGATCGGAGCATATGAGACCCCCTGCTACCGCCACGGCAGGTTCTACCTCTACACAGACTGCTTTGTCGCCCAGTTGATAGTGCGCCTGGGGCTGCAGTCCTTCCTCCTGAACCTGCTGCCGCACATCCTGCAGATTCTCGTTGGCATCGAGAGCTCGCGGGAGAAGAGCAAATCCCTCCTTGGCACGGCTGAAGATGATGAAAGTGGAGGGGAAAGCCCGGTGTCATGCGTGTTTGGGGAGGAGATCAAAATGGACGTGGAGCACAGCTCCACTGCACTCGACCTCCTCGACTACACCTCTGGCGTCAGCTTCCACGACCAAGCCTACCTGCCCGAGAGTGAGGACTTCCAGAGCGGCCTCTATGTCGGGGAGTCCCTGCAGCCTCAGGAGCAGGAATCGCTCAGCCTTGGGCGGCTGAGCGACAAGAGCAGTGCCAGCGAGGCGTCCCTGGGAGAGGACAGACCTGCGGATGGGGATTCCCAGAAGGACAAGAGCAGCTTGAAGTCGATGGACAGCAGTCAGGACCTGAAACAGAGCGAGGACTCGGAGGAGGAGGAAGAGGAGCGTGATGAAGAGGAGCACGATGACGCTGCTGTTGATGCAGAGCTGACAGTGGCTGTGGATGCTGGTGCCTCCGTGGACGTCACCCTGGCTGATGACAGCAGCGAGCCAGAGGATGGAGAGGGAGAGGAGCTGCCGGATCACTCCGATGACAAAGAGCAGACAATACTCCTGGGTAAGACCCTGCTAGCCTTGAGCCTTTCTGCCGAGCGTGGCAAACGTCCAGTAAAGCAGTGAGTGGGAGAAAGGGAGAGCCTGGGAAGAAGTGGGTCCAGATTTGGGGGTGTCTATGGTCCCAGCTTGGGGACAGCGATGAAACCAGTGTAAAAGGCCAGGTCTCCACTGAAGCGTGCGGATCTGAGACCCAGGGAGCTGCCTGTGGGGCAGGCAGGGTCTGGGCAGCAGCCAGGTGATACCTAATCTGCGCCGTGCCGGGCTCTGTCCTTGCAAACTGTTTTTGTTTTGCAGACACAGCCTGTAAGATGGTGAGGTGGCTCTCGGCCAAGCTGGGCCCTACCGTCACGTCCCGCTTCATCGCCAGGAACCTGCTCCGTCTGCTCACGTCCTGCTACGTTGGTAATGTCTGCTCCTCGGACCCCTGGGGTGGGCTGTGCCCCAAAACAGTCTGCTGGGTGCCTTGTGGCTTGGGTGTAGCCTGCTGCTTCAGCTCACGATGTTGTCTCTGGGCAGGCCCCGCCAGGCAGCAGTTTGTACCAAGCAACGATGAGAACAGTCCCCTGAGTACAGGAAATATCTACCAAAAACGGCCAGTGCTGGGAGATCAGGTGTCCAAGCCAGTGCTGGCCTGTCTTGTGCATGTGGCGTACCTGTACGGAGAGCCTGTCCTCACCTACCAGTACCTGCCCTACATCAGCTACCTGGTTAGTATTGCCTTTTCTCCTCTTCTTGCGCGCGCTGGGGCGAGAGCTGTGTCCAGGCACAAAAGGAGGTTGCACAGAAAATAGTCCAGCCTCACCAGGAGCCTCCCGCATAGAAATCTGTGCTCGGTTGAGCTCCATCTGGGCCAGTGTGGGCTGAGCAGCTCTTGATGTGTTGGCCGAGAAGGGCTGTGCTGATGCAGCCAGAAGAGGCACTTTCACCCCCAGCCATAAACTCTGGTCCGTTTCCAGCAAAGCCTGCGGCTGCGTACGTGGGCTTTGCTCTTTAGCAAGCCTCAGCCACTGCAGATCTGCATCGGGCTGCCGCAGCCCCTCCTTCCCTGTTTCAGCCGGGAGCTTTCCCTGTCCAGACCTTTCGATGGCGCGCGCGAAGCCAGAGAAAAAGGTTTTCTTTTGCTTTGCTGGGCGAGCGTGCCGAAAGGGAGCTGGCACGAGGGTGGGGTTGTGATAATGGGCAGGCAGAGCAGCTTGGGCTGCTGTGGGATTTTTAGAGTGAGTGTTTTTAGAGGTCGGTATGGGTAGATAGGGAATGAGCTGCGGAGAGGTTGAAGGAGGTTTTTCAACTATAAAAAATACTGGCAAGACTTGAAAACTTTTCAGCTTGAAATTCATAGCTGAATAGCAAGAAGAAAATGTGTGTAATGCGGCTGGTTGAAAAACAAACCAATTTTTCATCAAAAATGTTTCTGAATGTTTTAAACAGGCTTATTTTTCATATTGCTCCCTTTTTAGTGGTTATAAACACTTTGGTTATGGATTCTTGTTTAAATGGAAAACTTCAATAGCTTTGATAATTTAAACATAGAGGAAAAGAGGCCACAGCTGTTCATTTAAAGAAAACAAAAAGGCATTGTCAGTTTTTCCAATGTTGAAGGGGAGATTTTTCAGGGGAAAAAATCCCATTTTTCAGCAAAATCATTCTCCACCCAGTTGCAATCATAGCTCCAGCTGTTCTGCTTTGCTTTACTCAACTTCTTGCTTGGGGGCGCTGGGGGGATTAATACCCCCGTGAACAGCATTTGGCAGCCTGATATTAAAACGATGAAACTTGCAGGTCACAAATAGGATAAAGTCAATCCTTCTTGCAGGATTTGGCAGAGTGGCTATTTTGTGAGAGGAAGAGCCTCTGTGATGAGCTGGAAGATGGCAGGTGTACAAGAAATATAGCGGAAACTGGGAACTGTTTGTGGTTTTTGTTACTGGCTCTCTTTTCTTGGGTGTTTGATTTGTCTAGGAGTTAGGAAATAGGACAATCTAGAAAGAAATCTTTTCCTGTTGCTGCTGATGTTGTTAACTCTTTGGCATTGCTGTAACCAGCATCGGTACGTTGTCAGCAGAAAAGGATGTGCTCTTCTGCTTAATGAAGTTATTAACAGCTGGATTTCTCGAAGTCAGCAGCAGGTTTGCCCATAATTTGTGCTTGGATATTTCATGCAAGGACTGTTCCTCTGCAGTCTGTGCATCCAGGCTCCATGTCACGTGGGACGAAGACACTGATTTTTGCTTTAAGTTGTGTGTATGTAATAGGTTTCGCCTCTTCCTGAGCCGGCAAACGATGCTCTGCAGCCTCCAGGCTGGTGATGCTGTAGGCCAGTCCGGGGTTGTCTCTCCAGCTGTGTGGGAGCATCCCACAGGGAGGTGTCCTCCAGAGGATGCCTGCGAGCTTGGGGATGTCGTGCCCCGTTCTCTCCGGGCTCATCTCTTGTGCTGACAGCTGTCTGTCAGTTTTCAGGCTCGTCCCTTGAGTGCAAGACATGAGTTGCTCTTGAGACTCAGTGCTCAGGTTCCTCTCCCAGGAGCTGGGACCAGCACTACCGTGCCGGGTTTTGAGGCTGAGCTTGGGTGATCCTGGGATCACCCTTGATGTGTCCTGCTGGGGAGATGGTGGCCCTGGCACTGAAGGACTCCTTTTGCAGGTTGCGCCCAGCGGCGGGTCGGGTGGTGGCCGGCTGAACAGTCGGAAGGAGGCAGGGCTCCTGGCTGCCGTGATGCTGACTCAGAAGATCGTGGTATGTCTCTCGGACACCACGCTCATGGACATTCTCCCCAAGATCAGCCAGGAGGTGCTGCTCCCGGTCCTGGGCTTCCTCACTTCGCCGGCCGTCGGGTAAGCACTGCAGTCTGCCGTGCCTTCAGCCAGGATCAGCACCTCAAAAGCGGGGAGTTGAAAATGGTTCTGTGAGGGCCTTAAGGCTCCTGAAATTGTGGGGCTGCTCCTGCCCTGATGTGCACCTCCTTGCACTGGTACACAGCATGCACGTAGAGCTTGTGCTGCTCAAGACCTTCTGGTAACACAGATGAGGCAGGAAGCACGAAGCAGAGGAGGGGAAACGGGATATGTGAAGGGCAAGCTGGTAATGGATATCCTCTTCAGTTTCCCCAGTGGTGCCCAGGCCCGTGTTGTCCTGTGCGTTAAGACAATCAGCCTAATTGCCTTGATCTGCCTGCGGATCGGGCAGGAGATGGTGCAGCAGCATTTGAGTGACACAGTGAGAAACTTCTTTGGGGCGTTCTCACTGCTGCAGGAGCTGCAAGACCAGGTCAGTGACGTGGGAGAGGCCCTCCTGCTATCCCCCAGTACCCAGCTGCAGGAATGTGGTGGGCATACCTGCATACACCAGTACTGGTGTCAGCAGCGTCCATCCCAGGCCGTGTTTGTGTAATTATGTGGTGAGAGCATCTGATCTTGGGTATCTTCCTGTTTTCCCTTGTCCAGGGGTTGACGGCAGAGTCACTGAGCAGCTGTGAGGTGCCGGTGATGGAGGTGCCCCTCTCGGATGGGAAGCTGCTGGCCCTGGATCCGGCCATGCTGATGGAGTTACAGAAGGTGTTTAACCCTGAGATGGCCTACATCACCTACATCCCCTTCTCTTGCTTGCTAGGTACGGCTTGGCCACCATCTCCTGGGATTTGTGAGAGAGCTCTGCGCACACGGGCTGGATGTGAACTCGGGAGAAGTCAGAGGGCGTAGGGCTGCTGGGAGAAACCCACAGCTTCTACACTGTGGCTTGGTCTGCTTGCTGGGTACAGAGCCCACTGGGCTTCAGGCTGCTTTGGCTGGGAGCAGCGTGTGAGTGGCTTGTGGGGGACATCGTGTTCACGGCCCTGTGCTGACCCTTGTTCTGGTGGTGGTGGATGACGATGGGGAAATTCCTTCCCTTGGAGCCACATTCTCTCTCTTCAGGTGACGTTATCCGGACGGTTGTGCCCAACCACTCGCTGGTTGAGAAGCTGGCCAGCATCTACCTGGAGAACATGAACCCAAAGAGCCTGCAGGTGGTTAGCCTGGAGCAAACACCGAGTGCAGTGGGCTCAGACCAAGATACGCGAGGGACCGAGTCCTTCTCTAGCCACCAGGAGGACAGTCACTCTGGTACTTTTGGGAGCGTGCTGGTAGGGAACCGCATCCAGGTGCCTGTGGACACGCAGCGCGAGGGTCTTGGCTTACTTTGCCTCAGTGCTGGCACTGATGGCTTTATTCCCAGCTCATCCAGCGAGGAGAATGCCCTGAAGCATGACCTTCCTCGCAGCACCCACATGCTCTGTGGGAACTGGCTGGCCTACTGGCAGTATGAGATTGGGGTGAGCCAACACGACCCCCGCTTCCACTTCCACCAGATCAAGCTGCAGAGTTTCTCAGGGCATTCAGGGGCCATCAAGTGCGTGGCACCGCTCAGCAGCGAGGACTTCTTTCTTAGTGGCAGCAAGGACAAAACTGTCCGCCTTTGGCCCTTGTACAACTACGGGGATGGCACCAGTGAGGTGCCGCCGCGCTTCACGTACGCCGAGCACAAGAAGTCAGTTTTCTACGTGAGCCAGCTGGAGGCATCTCAGCACGTGGTGAGCTGTGATGGGACCGTACACATCTGGGACCAGTTCACAGGTAAGAAGGGAAAGGGTGAGGGCTGGCTGGAGTGAACTGGTCCAGTCCTTAAAGACAGAGGGGCCATACTGAATTTTGATGGCTCCTGTTGGAAAACAGTGCAGAACTGGAGATCTGCTGTGTACCTTCTCTGTACATCTACTGCTGTAACTTCTCCGTCGTGTTTTCACAGGCAAACTTCTCCGGACTTTTGATGAATTAGACAGCAAAGTCCCCATCACAGCTGTGACCACCATGCCGCCTCCCTATCACAGCATCTCTGTGGCCAGCGCAGACTCTGTGCTGCGGTTCATCGATCACAGGAAGCCAGGACTACAGGTAGGGAGTCTGGCGCGCTGCGAGCCCCTTCCTCCATCTGTGTGCTTAATGATGGGATCACGGCTGGCCCAAAGCCAGCTGCAATGACTCTGTGAAAGCCGGCTGGACCAGGGTCTCTTGTCCCCTAAATGCTGGATCCCCTGATCTTCGTCCCACAGCAGATGGACTCTCTCTCTTGCAGCACGAGTTTCGCCTGGCCAGTGGGGTGAGCGCTGGGCTCATCCGCTGCTTGGCTGTCAGTCCTAATGGGCGCAGCGTTATGGCTGGCTTCTCCTCTGGTTTCATCGTGCTGCTGGACACCAGGACAGGACTCATCATGCGGGGGTGGCCTGCCCATGAGGGAGACATCCTGCAGATCAAGGTGAGAGGTTCAGCTGGGATCAGGGTGGGGGGCTGCTTTGTGGGCCTCATCGATCCTCTGAGGTTGCGTGGAGCATCCTTCTGGTATGCGCTGCTTGGCAGGGCTTGTCCGCTCCATCCTCTGGGTGTTCCTCCATCCCTTGCTGTGTCCCTAAGAGGCTGCTCAAGCTCTCCTGCCCCATGGTTAGTGCTGCGGGCCGCTGTTCTTGGTCCAATCTGTGCTGAACGGAGATCAGCCCTCCCAGGTGTCAGTCCCTGCCGAGCAGGTCTGCAGCAGGGGCAGGAAGGAGCCACGTCTCCTGTGAAGAAGCAAATGCGTTGCTTTCTCCGCAGGGCTCTCAGCCCCCCTGGGAGAGCGTTGCTCTAATGAATAACTCTTATCCATATTTACCCACCCTCAGGGAGCGGTGCTGGGGCTCCCGTGTCCTCAACCCAAATGCAGGTTAAACAAAGTTCAGCGATGTGGGTTGTTTACCCTCTCACTAGCTCTGCTAATAGGCAGCTCCAGGCTCTCCTACCCTCAGCAGTATTTTCTACTGTGAGAGAGCCTCCCAATTCCTTTTCCTGAGAAGGAAAAGAATTTGGCAGGTGGTTTAATGGAGAGGGAGACCGCATGATAATCTCTTATCAACCCAAATGCAGGTTAAACAAAGTTCAGCGATGTGGGTTGTTTACCCTCTCACTAGCTCTGCTAATAGGCAGCTCCAGGCTCTCCTACCCTCAGCAGTATTTTCTACTGTGAGAGAGCCTCCCAATTCCTTTTCCTGAGAAGGAAAAGAATTTGGCAGGTGGTTTAATGGAGAGGGAGACCGCATGATAATCTCTTTACCCACTGTGGTAGTAACAGATGATGAATTAGTTGTGTTGGGTATCAGGATGTTGTTGAGAAGAGGCACAGCCCATCTCTTGGAGGATAGCACTAGAGGAGGTTGCCAGCTACCAGAGAGTCCTGTAGCTTGCAGTGTCCACCTGGATGCCTTGTTAATACTGCTCAGTACCATCAGTTGCTTGGAAATGGCTGGGACAGTCCCAAGGGATTGCACTGCGACTGTTGGATTATTGGCAGCTACCTGCTAATCTCATCTGCAGGATGAGATTGGGAGTTTGTACTGCAGCAGTGTTGGTTCACTGGCCTTTCCTCTCCTGCAGGCTACAGAGGGCAATGTGCTAATCAGCTCCTCTTCGGATCATTCCCTGACTGTCTGGAAGGAACTGGAGCAGAAACCTTTGCACCACTACAAATCTGCATCTGAACCCATCCACGCATTTGACCTCTACGGCAACGAAGTGGTCACTGGCACTGTGGCCAACAAGATCGGCGTCTACTCCATGCTGGAGTCCTCAGCCCTGCCCATCAGCACGACCAAGCTGAGCTCGGAGAATTTTCGGGGTACGCTGACCAGCCTGGCGGTGCTGCCCACGAAATGCCATCTCCTGCTGGGCTCGGACAACGGCGTCGTACGCCTCCTGGCGTAGCGACCCCCGGCCCAGGAGCTTGTGGCTGTCCCGCAGTGCTGGTGGTAGAGCTGAAAGCCGGCAGCGTCGCTTACGGAGGAGGCAGAGTTAGATGTTTCTGAACAGAGGATGCAGGGGGGAGGTGTACTTGTTAGTAAGCACTCGGTAAATCATCTCTAACCTCTTTCTGTATCTTTAAAAAGAAAAAAGCCATAACTGAGAAACCTCTGCTGCTGCTGGGAGAAATACTGGGCGTTGTAGGTCACTGTCACCCCTGCAGAGAGGCCTGGAGCTTTCCATACCATGTGTGCCTGATCCCCAGGGGACTGTGAGCTGCCCTCCAGAGTGATATGGACCACAGGTATCCTCTCTCCTTCAGTTAAAGGGTAAGAGGTGCCCCTTGACAAGAACACAACGGTATAGCTACTGCCATCTGCACTTGCCCTTCACTTACACTCCTGAACCACTGAACAGTCTTACTAGGATAGTATAAACTGGGCCTGGGAACTGCCGCCTTTGGAGCTGCGTGGTGCTGGGCATCTCCTCCTCCTGTGGTCTCTCAAAGCCCAGAGGATGTACTCTATTAATTTTAGGTTCTGCCGTCTGAGTTAGAGCCTGTATGGGAGGAGGAGAGGTTAACTAGAGCACTTCTGTTGCCTTACTGGCTCCAGGGCAAAGGCTGGAATGGAAGTCAGCCAAGGTACAACCCCCATCTGCTCCGCCAGTTCATTTAGGAATGGACTGCTGAAGAGGGACAGTTTGGGATGGGAATGTGACCCTCTAGGGAGGCCAGAGCTAGATGCTTCCATAAGGATTTTGGCTTCTGGAGCAGTAGGATAGGGATGGACTGTTGTTGGTTCCTGCCCCAGCAGCACTGCATCCTGTGATTAGGGGGTGAGAAATGCCCTGTGTGCCACGCACTGGCAGCGTTTCTCAGGAAATCATCCTTCTAATCCTCTCCTTTGTGCTGGTCAGACTCCTGGGGAAGACAGGACAGCAAAAAGGTGCTTGGTTTTGTCCCCTCCTGCCCTTGTAGGGTGAGAGCCAGGAGGCATGATCCAGCATGCTCTCCTCCTGACCTTCCCTTTGGGACAGCACCGCCTGTTCCCGCACCCAAAGGTGAGGAGAGTGCTGTTTGACCCAGCAGTAGGAGCAGTTGCCTCACTGCCATTGCAGCCCTTTTCCCATCCATCCTTCAGCCTAGTCAGAGCCAGTATTGGGGGAGCGGGAAGCTCTTATCTTGGGCAGAGGAGGAGCCTGCTGTGGGTTGTCCTGCGAGGGGAAAGGGCTTTCATTCAGCTGCCGGTTCAATCTGAGCCACCTGCAGTTGGGAAGGCTGTCCTCCGCTTCCAGGGAGGGCCAGGAGGTGAGCAGTTGGCCCTTGCTATCCTTCCCTACTCAAGGGGAGCTCTCAGTCCCGTGTTGCCTATTAACCATTTGCAATAGATGTAAATATTTACTTCTAATAAACTCTTTGAAAGAGATGCAGAGAATGGGTGTGTGGGGAAGCTCTGTGCTGGAGGGGCCCGGGTGCAGTGTGGTGCAGGGCTGGGTGTGCTGGCTGCAGCTCTCCTGCTCTGGCAGCCAAAGCTAAAGCTCTGCGTTCGGGCACCTCTTGTGTTCCTGGGTGAGCTGGAGGGGGGATGCTGTGAAGATGCCCTGGATGTAAGGTCGAACTGCTGCACAGGGACTTGGATCTGCTTTCCAAGGGGAAGTAGCTCCCCACGTTGCAGCGGCATGTCTCAAAGTAGTTTCTGGTTGCAGAGCTCAGACCTGTCTCCTTTCCACTCCTTCCCAGCGTCTGGGGTGAGTTTGGGAACCAAGAGCCGCTGCAAGGAATGGATGGCTGCAAGCGCTGCGATCCCGTTAGTGTTCCCCACCGCTCCTTAGTGACTCCTCTCGCGCTGAGGACATGGTCAGAGCCGGGAAGGATCACTATTGCTTCTGCATAAGGCACAAAACCGGACAGGACAGGACCGCTGGAGTTCTGCCTGTCCCTGAGCCTCTTCCTCCATGTCACAGCGGTGCATGCGTGCCGTGGAGCCCGGCACCGGCGCCAACTCCTCCGGCAGGGCTCCGGTGCGTGCTGTGTCCCAGAGGAGGTACCAGCTGCTCTTGGCTCAGCCCAGCCTAAGCATCGCTGCCTCCTGCTCGGGTATGCAGCCACGGGGCCTTGGGCACCAGCCATCTGTTAAAACCAGCGCCCCGTGCTTGCTGCCGCAGAAGCAGCTGGGATACAGGGAGTAAATATCTGGGGTTTTCTGCAAAGAAAATTCCATAAACAGAGTGAGCCCTGTGGCAGTAAATACCAAGCCCTGTGTTTTCACTAAAGGTTATGAATAAAAGAGCGTGTTCCCAGCACAGGGAGTATATGGAAAGCAGAGCCAGTACTAGGGACAACTGACTCTGCATGTTACTTCTGCTGATGGGAGTTTTGGAGCTGGTAAACTCGGTGTTAACATTGTCTTGAGGGTACAGCAGCCCAAAGCGTCTCCCCATCTCCAAATGCACGACAAATTCACTCTTATCCCCGAAACAAATGTTTAACCGGATGCTGTAGGTCAATATTTGCCTGCCAAATTCTCAAATAGGGGGTGGTGCCGAAGGTCGCCGCCGACGGGTAGGCGGGGTGGGCTGGACAAGAGACTGCGTTTGCCCCGCACAGAGCTATCGGCCGGGCTAAAGCAGGTGCCGGCTCCAACGTGGACATGAACAACCTCAGGTAAGGGGCAAAGAAATGAGGATTTGACGGTAAATGGGGGATCCTCCAATAAGCAATAGTGTCTCTCTGGGAAAGGGGAGTGAATTTGGCAGAGGGTTAAAAGATGGGCACCACCAGGGAGGAAAGGGGTATTCAGGGTTATATGTGGCTGCAGGATTTGGGGTGAGGGAGGAGGGGGAATGAAATGGCCTCAGGTTTTGCTTCTTCTACTTGGCAACTGGGGTCACAGCCCAGCAGTTTCGGGTGAAAGCAAGGACTGCTCGGAGAGTGGAAAGCAGCCCCAGGAATTAAGTGTATGGCAGCTGTGCAAACAGCTGGGCTTTGGCATGGAGGCTTTATGTTAAGAAGAAGAAGAAGAAGATGCTATTTCTGTTTGAAAGGGAAAAGTGGCTGGGTGAAGCAGTGGCCAGGGTGGGGTTTCATCCATGGCCCTGGAAGCCCTGCTCCCACTGTCCCGTACCGGAGTGCGGGGGTGGGAGAGGCTGGGTTTGCCAGCAAAGGGGGAAGGCGAGTGCTGGGAAGGGGAGGACTCTATTCTGGGACATACTGCTGAGAAACTGCTCTGGTATTGCATTTTCTACCTGCAAAGTCCCTCCCAGACAGCACTTGCTGAGTGCCTGCAGCCCCTCTGAGGCAGGTTAGTATCCCTTCTCCCAAGAGCCTAGGGTACGGCTGAGGGTGCTGTGCCCATACTTTGGCGGTTTGCACAGGAAAGGAGCAGAGACTTGTCTTCTTCCAGAGGCACGGCGTGTGCAGGACTGATTAGGGAAATACCACTTGCAATCCAGAGGAATGAGGGTGATGGGGTCAGAAACGCAGGATCCAAGCAGGAGAGCATCGTGTAGGAGCCTGGCTGTGGTTACAGCTCTGCTCTGGTGTGGGTCCCTGTTGCTCTCTGATTTCGCTGCCTTGGCATTGGACGCAGGAGTCCCGTGTTGTTTCTTTGCAGCATTGTTCATCTCTCTATTGCTTTCTGCAAGCTCCTGCGCCAACCTGTTTGGCCAGGTTGATAATTTTCTCCCTGTAGACCTGAATAGGCTCCACTTGCTGCTGCCAGGCAGCTGGAAATAACTTCTCTCTCAGCTGGTCCTTCTGTTCCAGAAATATGGTGTTCCTCTGGGGTCTGTTGCTGCTCTGCCTGTCTGCTCTGCACAGTCACCTAAGGGTAAGTTGCTTCACTCCAGCGATGGTGGGGGCGTCTGCGGTGCGAGCACAGCCCTCTCCCCAGCCAGCAAAGGGCAAGGGGAGCGAGGTGGCTCTCCTGCACCAGACCACGGGGCAAATACCACCTGATGCTTCTGCGTGAGAAGCCCTAGAAGGCAGATTGGTGGAGGACACTGCTGCTCTGCTATGGGGTTAGCCTGTGCCCCAGTGCAGCAAGGTTTCTAATCTTCTTTTTCCCAGCTAAAGTAGCTGTGGATATTCTCATTATTCAAGTGGATTTCTGTAGGAAATCTTTAGAAACTTGGCTTCAACTGTATTTAGTTACCATGACCTCCAGGGGTTAACAGGAGGTTGTTTAATAACAGCTCCCCCCCCCCCTCTTATAT
>NW_008794371.1:778748-802030 GCF_000699145.1 Aptenodytes forsteri | reverse complement strand
GTGTTTTTAATTAAACCGCCCCCCCCCCCCCCCCTTTTAAATATGGATCCCCGTCAGATCTGAGATTGCAAAACCGCACTGCTCGCTCTCTAGAGCATACATTATTTTCTACCCTTCTGACCTCGTCCCTTTCTAAACAAATCCAGCATTTGCAGTCTCTCCCAGCTCCTGCTCACTTCCACCTCCCCACGGTGGACCCCACCGCCTCTGCGCCTGTATCCTAAAGCCCTGCCCGTGCTGTAGCCACGTGGGGGTTGCTACAGCCAGACTGGTGCCAGTCTCTGACCTGGCCCCATGGGAATGTGTTGGGAGTGGGAGCAGAGAAGACTGACTCTGGGAATTCAGAGGAAATTATCTGGGACCTGACTTTGTTTCTTGTTGGTTTGGGGTTTTTTTTTCCCTACAGTTTTCTTCGGCACATGCCATTGAGCAAAAGCGTCTCTTCTTAGACAAAGATGGGGTGCTGAAGGTAAGCAATGACTGGTTCCACCCAAGGGGACTGAAGTTATGCTGTGGTATTTGCAATGGTTTTCCAGTTTGTCCTGAGGTAGGATGAGTCCAGGCAGCGCAATCTAGCAGCGCCAGTGCAATGAGAAAGTCCATCTTTGTGCAGGCTTCCCTCCCCGCCTCGCTCACTGCTGCTGCCAGCACTGTGCTCCGTCGTGTTGGAAGCTCCAGCCTAAATAACTGGGCAGCATATGGAGTAAACATCAATAGCTGGTGCGTACAGGGACTGGCAGGTGGATTATTTAATCTCTGATTGATAAAGGAAGATGAGGAAAACAACTAGCTATGAGGGTGACAGGGAGAAAGACCCATAGCTGATGCTACCCATCGAGCCTGGCTCTGACAGTACAGCACTCCTGCAGTAGAGGAATGTCATCCGGATGCTGGTGGGAACAGAGAGATCTGAGGAAAAAAGCATGTGTTTAAGACCATCTGAATGTGAGGACAGTAGCAGCAGTGCTATAGGCTAAAGCTTAGAAAACTGGAAAATGAGGAATTTGGAGAGAAAAGGGATGGAGTAGAACAGACAAGTCAAGAAGAGACAGATGCCTGGAGGAGGATTTGAGCCAAAATGGATCAAGGCTGTGACAGCAGTAGAGGGTGCTGACCGATGCGCGAGGCAGATCGGCAGTCCTAAAATATGTGAGAGGAGGTGGTGAAATCAAGGTTGAGGATGATGGATCTATAAACGGTGGAGGCACAGGACGTGTGCTGAGCAGGTGGTGATTCTTGCCCTCAGAGCATGCCTGTTGGGCTCATTTGCCTGGAGCAGGCCCTGAGAGCAAGTGGAGGAGGAACCACTGCAAGACCCTCACTCAGTCCATTTTCCCAGAATACAAGACCTTCTGTTTTCCATACTCACTGAGGTGCTTTTAACCTCAAGGTTAAAAGGCAAACTGAAGCGAATACACCACCAGAGTAGAGAAGCTGGAGAGTTTTCTCAACCCATTTAGGTGTGCAGTAAAACCCATGAGGGAAGGTCGCGCCGTGCTCCTGCTCTTTCCCAGTGCTATCCTTCTCGTTTCTCCCCAGGACGTGAAAAGTGTTGGAGTTGTACAGTCTGCTCTGCTGGGAGCCGTCCCAACCCTGCTGAATGCAGAGCTGATAGATTTTACCTATGACAGCTTCGAGCAGACTGACGGACCCATGTTACCTTTCACCACCACCCCGCCAGGCACGAGGAATGACTGGAACTCAGAAGATGAAGCCATAGCTGGGGCTGTGGGCTGTCATGAACAGCAACCATCTGGGGAAATTGCCTCTTCTGAAGAGGAAGGAGAGGCTGAAGATAAAAGCTGTAAGATGACTTGGAAGAAGAGCCAGAGGCTAGCAGATGGCTTGATGAGATTCAGCATCGATCTCCTGAAAGAGGTCCAGCTGGAGTCCAACGGAACCAATGTGATCCTCTCACCCCTCAGCATCGCCCTTGCCTTGTCTCACCTGGCACTGGGTAACTTCTTACTTACAAAAGCACCGTTTCCTGCCCTTACCTGTACCCCCTCCTGGAGGCACTAGGAACCAATGTGCAAAATGCAAAGATTAAATACGGCACCTTCCACTTAATCTTACTCCTGCAGCTTTAATTAGGTACGATTACAATTGAAGCTGCCCTCTGTGGCCCTGCTGAGGCTCCTACTCTCAGGTTTCTCCAGCGTCTTTTGTAAGGCACAGTATATTTCTAACAGGAGGCAGCTAGAGTAACGTCCCTGTTTTCCACTACATGGACATAACCTAACAGGAATTTGACTTTGCTTTTTAGGAGCAGCAGATCAGACAGAGAAGCATTTGCTGGAGGCGATGCATCTGGAGTCAGTGCCCTGTCTCCACCACATGTTGGGCACCTTTTGCAGAAGGCTCGCAGAATCCACCCTCAGCCTTGCGTCGCAGCTGTACCTGCAGAACGGTGAGAGCTGGCACGGGGGAGTCTGTACTGGTGTAGAATAAAACTCTCTTGGTGTCAGAGAGTGATGGAAGCACGCTGCCATACTGGGAGACGTCTCTGTTTCCGTAAGCACTCCTCCTGGGGAGTGTCATGCCACTGGATGAGCCACTGAGCAAATTTTTTCAATGTCTGATGACTTAATGTAGAATTCTTCCCCTCTGCCAGGATTTGAGGTGAAAGAGAAGTTCCTGGAGGATTCAGAGAAATTCTACAGGGCAAAGCCCATGACTCTTTCTGGGATCAGTGAAGATGACCTCGTAGCCATAAACAAGTGGGTAAAGGAAGCAACTAATGGGCAAATACCCACCTTCCTACAGCAGCTCCCTGAAAACACAGTGATGCTCTTGCTCAATGCAATCCATTTCCAAGGTGAGCTCCACAGGCCTTGCTTTTCAAGAGGAATAGTTAGAAATCTACTAGTTTTCTGCAAGCACTGTAGCTGAATGGCATCTCCTTTCATTGCTTCCTGCTAGTCAATCTGCTTGTTCTTTTCTTGTACATCTGCTGTTCCTCTTGCTTAGATTTCTTTACAGTAATGATTCCCAACTGCTTCACATGTGCTAAAAATGTTACTTGACAGCAGAGCCAGAATGCAGCAGGTGGAACCTGCAGTATTTTTGCCTCCTGGTTCAGGATCCCAGATGGCGGCACATCACTGCTCTTCTTAACCAGGTCACATGCAACTCACTGCACACCAACCACAGAGCTCGGAGGCAGCTTCTGTGGATTTCTTTCTGACTACAGCACAATGGTCAGGCACATCTTCCTCTTTTAATTCCCTGAGGGCTGTGCATCGAAACACAGACCAAACACTGACTTCCAGTGTAAATCTGCAAATGTTTTAGCTTGGTCTTGGAGCACTGTTTCACCCTACGCAGCACTCTTCATTTTTCAAAGTGCAAACAGCCATTACTTTATCTTCATAGCCTTCAGTAATCTCCCATGCTGAGGCACGAGGATTAATCCTTGTTGTTTTTGTTATTCCATAGTCCCTCTCTGGAAGATAAGAGCTTCCTGCTGTTAGGGCTCTTCCAGCCTTGGTACTGACTTCTCTTCGCTGTATTTCTACTTGCCTGGTGACCCTCTGCCTTGTTGGAGAACTCATGACAGGAGGAGTGTCAGCTAGGCAGTTTCTGTTTTCCTACCCAAGTTTAACTTCATTGATTTCTAAACTTTTCTTTTGATAGGGTTTTGGAGGAATAAGTTTGATGCTAGCTTCACTGAGCCAGATGTATTCCACCTTGACAATGAGTTCGTGGTCCCAGTTGAGATGATGAAAGCCCAGAAGTACTCCCTGAGCTGGTTTACACTGGAGTCCCAGGACATTCAGGTAGGGCTCTATTAGGAGCATTACAAGTTTTGATTGGAATTTCCTCTTGCTATGATATTTTACAGATTGCAAGTATTCTCTCCAAAAAACAAATGTCTTTTAACAGGCATAGCACACAAAAATTTAATAAGCATCCTTTGTCCTTGCTTCTAGCAAGAATGTTGAGTCTTCACTCTCAATCCCTAGAAAAAACCACAAAGAGATATTCCCACTAAGTGGGAATTAATGGAGTTTTAAAGCTCTGAGTGAAAGATAAATGAGGAAATATGGAAAGGAATTCCCTCAGACAATGTACTGTTGGAGCCCTTCAGAATATAGCTACTGCCAGAGTGGGTACAATGTTTGTGCATGTGGGCTTCCACTCTGCCATGTGTTCAATCTTTACAGGTCAGTGGCTAAATACTAAAATCTAATGCTGTTATTCCAACAAACTTTCTCCTCTGAAGAAATCAGATACCACCTTCCCACCAGGCTGTTTTCGCCCAATAGCTAGACTGGCTCTGTAGACCAATTAGAAACAGACGAAATTAAAAGCATCACTTTCTGGACTTTCCTTCCTCTTCCATAAATTCTTCTGGTTGGTTTTATTTCCAGGTGGCCAAGTTCCCCTTTAAGAGTAACATGAGTTTTGTGGTCATTGTACCAAACCAGTATACTTGGAATACCTCTCATGTGCTGGAGAACTTCCCTTACAAACAACTGTGCAGGCTTTTCCCCAGAGAGGTACCCACCACAGTGAAGATCCCCAAAATAAAACTGGGCTACCAGCTGGAACTCAACAAGGTTCTCAGTCAAATGGGTAAGGTCTCAAACAGGATTTGCACAGATAAGTGAAGCTGATCAATCTATATGGCATCTGTTCACTGACACTAAAAACTGCCATCCTTGTTTCTAAAGCTGTGCCTCACAGCTTGCTCCAGATAACATCCAAACTCTTTCATTTCATCTCTTATTCCTCTCCTCCTCCTTACTCTTTGCTTGCCTAGCACCAAATGTTTTGCTCCAACAAGATGATACTATAGAGAAGGCAGCATTCACAGTTCCTCACAATTTTTACAAGTTCTTCCTATTCCCCTATTTGTAGCCAAGACCAACTTCCTCCCATGCATCAACCTTTATCTCTTACTTTGTCATTTAACATATTGTCCAGGACATAGAAATTGCCAACAGAGAGACTGCAGATCACAAAACCCGGAACGGAGAGCTTACTGAAATAAACCACCATGCACTGCATTTCCAGATGAGAATAAATTAAGAGTTCACTTTGTTTTGCAGAATTGCTTAAAAAAATAATCTGTGTAAAAGTGTTTCCAGCCTAGCAAGAAAGAGCCTTCAGACTTGCTGCTGCTTTTTAAGGAAGGCTTTAAGTTCTTACACTACTATTCGAAAAGAGGTGAACAAAGCTTGTGAAAACTGTTCTGGTTTTGGCACCCTCAGCTCTTCATACAGAGAGGGACAGGGGAACCTGTCTGGACTGCAGCTTTTGTTTCTGTTGCCTGCCAGTTCTCCAGTCCTCCATGGTGGACAACACACGTAGTAGCAGATTATGGAATTGCTTTCTTCGGACAGCTTTGAGAAAAATCAGAGCTGGTGGCACCAACTGGGAAAGGTTAACTTTTAGTCTCATTTCTCTGTAGGCCTCCAGGAGCTGTTCATAAGCCCAAATCTCCGGAAGATCACAGATGAGCCTCTCTTCGTATCCAGTATACAGCATCAGTCTACACTGGAGCTTAAAGAAGATGGGGTGGAAGCATCTGCTGCTACCAGCATCGCGGTTTCACGCTCGGTCTCTGCCTTCAGCCTTGACCGGCCCTTTGTCTTCATTATCTTTGAAGATGAAACAGGCATACCACTTTTTATAGGTAGTGTCCAGAACCCTAACCCCAGTGCTGCTCCACAGATAAAAAAGTCATGGAACTCAGGTAAAGCAACAGATGTCAATGAGTACCCCATGCCCAAATAAGAGAGGAGCAGAGCCTAAGCATTCTGGGACTGCTACCTAACCCTTTGGACCAGCTAAGAGAGGCCTCCTGTCCTTGGAGACCTCCCTCTGAGGCCACAGGAAGCAATCCCTTGCTGTTTTCCTTTATAGATCCCTAGAGACCAGTCCTGGGGTAGCCCATTCCAGCCTTGACGAGCTTCTCCAGGCTGGAGTTCCCCTCTGTTGAACCTGAAAAGCTTGCTCTGCCTGGATTTCCCTTCCAGGGTTCTCAGTCCTGGAAGGGAGACTTCCTTGTCCCCAGACGCTAATAAGAGTCTTTATTAAGCTCTTATTAAGAGTCCCCTGTAGCCTGGAATCATCATTAGCATCTGGCAGCTTGGACAACAGCCAGAGATATTAATATGGCTCTTCCTTCCGCAGTTCCTGTGAACATGTCTCCCTCAAAGTGTTCCTCTGAAAACCATCTGTACTCACCTAGAAAATGACCTCTAGATCAACTGGACTAGTAACCAGTTGTCTTCTCTAGGATGCATCACAGCCATTTCCAGGCACAGGCTCTTTTCAAAAATTCCCTTTTCCCACTCCTTGGCTATTGGGATCTGATGTGGAAGGGCCTGCAGTGGGAAACCCCTTTGGATCCTTATCTCCAGCCCTTTTCCTGGGAAACTCTGGGTTCTTGGGTAATGCTAGATTTTTCGAGACATATTTTGTAAGGTGTTTTTTAGTAATTTTTATGTTGGCAGAATAATAAAGAGTAAAGCAGAATGTATTTGCTTAAGGTGTTGCATTGAAAGACCCAACAGAGAAAGGAAAAAGGCACGCAGCTTGAATAATTGCAAAGACTGGGAGAAAAAAAGTCTGGGCGTGATAGATGGAACGATAGGAGGGGCTCTTGCAAAGGATCTGCTTTTTGCTAGACCTCATCACAGAGGACAACAGGGGCTGTGAGGTGAAATGGCTAATCTGTAAAGGGTGTTCAAGGACAGAGTCCACTAAGCTTTGGGCATCTCACCTGCAGAGTGTGCAGGGAACACTCACTGGGTCAGAGCTGGCTTTGTGAGGTGGGAAGAATTCCTTGAATTAGGGCATGAGCTCAGTGGCATAGGGACAGGAGGGTATTTTGCCTGTGAGCAGCAATGCACTGATAAGCAGGGACGTGACAGTCCTTAACCTTTCTCTTGGGCAAAACCTGACCACTGCTGGTATCTACTAGGAGGTTCAAAGGTGCTGATCCGGCATCTGCTATCTGCGATTCGTTCTTCTACTGGGATATTCCTGGCTCCACAGCACAATGCTATATGGATGGTTGGGACAGCTTCCAGGGGAAGGAGGGGCAGATTTTGATGCCTGTAGCTGAATGTCACTGCTTTTGCCCTGTTTTGGCAAAAGGCAATGTCCCATTACAGCTTCACTTTTGTCAGAGATGGGCACAGCTCCCTGGGTCCTTGTTCTGAGGTAGCAGTGCATGTCTGAAATAAGCTACCATGAAAGAATCTTGGGAACCCTCCATCCAACCAAGCCATCCTACCACTTAAAAATATTAGTCTAACTCACTGTAGCCTGCCATGCTGCAGCTATTTCTGCACAAAACAACTGCTGTCCATAGTTGATTTTGCTTCTGAAATGCCTCAGCTTCTGGGTAAAAAGGATGGTGCTCTGTTTTTGCAAAATAGCAGTTACAGAGCACAAGGGCCATTCTTCTGGCAGTGTTTTCCTCACTTGGGAAGTCTGCCTTCCCTCAAAGGAAGGAGCAGAATGCTTCTGGGAGCCTCCGTCCCTGAATAGTCTGCACCATCTGCTGGAATAAGAGAAGGACTGACTCACTAACCACGAATTTCGGGGATGCAGGAGACTTCGGGGAATAAAAAGTCCTGGCTCAAACCTGCAATTACACATTTCTGGCAGTCTAAAAGGGGAAGAACGGCTAAAGATAATGTCTACCCCTCTAACCAATGCAATGACACGTACCCTTCAAAAAAGAGGGTGTAATTATGGGGCCATGTAATTTTAACAAGTAAACCCACAAGAATTCAGCCCTATTATGAGGGCATAGCTCTAGCCCACAAGGAACATTTTAGCTTATTTATTTATACAGATTCATTCCTAACATTCAGAAATACCATCCCATGCCTTAGGTAAGTCCTGCTTTGGCTACTGCAACCTCAGCGCTAACCTCCCTGTTGCACTGTAACCTGTGCAAAATTTGAAGTGCAAGTCTTCCTTTTCATGCCTCTGCCCTCTAGCTTCCCCTCTTCTAGTAAGTTTTTTCCCCTCATTCTCAGTTTCCTGAACAGCTTGGTTCTTATTTTCTGTCTTTCTGCCATCCCTCCTCCTCCAAGCTATTCTTGTCAAACTATTAATTTCATCTTATTTGACAGTACAGCAGCCCTCCATGACTGTGCTTTGCTCAACAAATTATCAGTTACACCAACCTTAAGACTCTTTTTCACTCTACCGACTCTCCAGAAGAGGCAGTTTGTAAAATGCAAAGTAATATTAATGTCTCTGCTCAGGAATTTCCACTTTGCGTTGCTACGCTTTCATTTTGACTGAGCTCTATTCTGAAAAGGCATGACTAGCACAGAGCATCTGCTCTATAGCTCATCTGCACCACTGGCTGAGAATATCAAATAAGTCTCAAAATCTTTAATATTAGATGTATTTTTTCCTTACTAGAGCAAATTCATATGAACATGATCAGCACTTCCATAGCAGAGGTGAACACTGTTCAGACAGCATATTGCCTACCATCTTGAACCCAAACCAGAACAACAGTAAAATGTTTGTATTGAGTTAACAAAACTGATTTAAGTCCTTGCATCTAGTTAGATGAGTATAATGCACCGTTTCAGGGATACCCTTCACCTACAGCAATAAAGGTTACTTTGGTCTATAATAACATTCTATACAACTGCCACTCTGATTTCAATGGTTCAAAACCAAACCTGTATTTAAACAGATGGGCTTTCATTTGAAGATACAGATGAGATGTTAAAATTTCTCTAGTGGTCCTTCCATAAAGGGCATTATAATACCACAAATAAGGTACCAAAAAGAGATGAAAACCACCGGACAGTATCTCCACAGCAAACACCCCCATTCTTGGGCCGACGATGGAAGACTAACAAGTACAAACATCTCTCTGCAGATGATTTCTCACAGAGCAAGCTGAGAAGCAGTTGAAAGCTGAGCTGTTACTCTTCTTGTTAGAAAGGGTCACCTTTGAAGCACTGACGAATCACAGGGCAGACTACCTGATTTGCTTTTCCAGCTTGCAAAACCAGCAGCTAATGCTTCTCTAAAACCACCCTTTCCTCTTTGCTGAGGGACTGTATGAGCTCGGTGCCAGCATGCATGAGTAACTCCTCATTACCTGTTAGCGGCGGGGCTGGCAGCCCAAAAAGGGGATGTCCCAATGCAAGCCTAGGCTGGGGACACTGATGTTACTGGCTACAATTTACTTTCAGCATTTCCAAGTAGACAAACAGCTGCCCTGGATCAGGCTAGCTACGTGTCCAGTTAGCCCAGTATCCTGGCTCTCCCAGTAGCCAGTAACAAATGACGGGGGGAAAGAAAAGCCAAGAATGACTAGGGACAAGGAAAAACAACTGTTCTCTGGCTGTATCGCCCAGCTGCTGGGTCTGACGTTACATCCGACCATTGTTAGCCTTCAATGGACCTGTCTTCCACTAATTTGGTTTGGGTTTTGTCCCCCCCCCAATCTATTTATCTTTCATCTTCTGCAATATCTAGTTACAATGAGTTTTACAATTTCATACTTAGGAAAAATACACTCTCTTGATTTAAATGTGGGTGCTCCCCTAGAGTCTTCCATTGCAAAAAATAATGAAACCCCTCTGCCCCTCTCCCTTCTCCAGATCATTTATCGTTCTGTAAGCTCCTACAACATTCTGTTAATTCATCTTTTTTACCAACAGTCCTTGGCTTTTTAGTCTCTTTCTTCTTAGCCAAAAACTTTAAGCCAGTTATGTTAATAACTTCTTGTTAACTAGTAACTATCACTGGATAGAGCCAGCTCTGAACGTCTTCCCCTTAACTGCTTTAAACAGCAACAGAATCCTGCTTCCACTTTACAAGTCTCTCCATTAAATCTTGGACATAAATCCATAAATCCATTAAACACTGCTGCATTAACCATACCTCTGAGACAGAAGAAATTCCCTCATGTGACATACGGCAAAACTGCGGGGATAAAAGACTTGCTCAAACAGGGCAGGGAGCATTTGCCTCTCCGACCTGTGCTTTACCCGCTAGACTGCCCTTATCACAGGGATCGCATTTGTTTTGGAAGGCAGGGTTAAAAACTTAGTGCAATTCAGCGGGAGGGTGGCAGCAGCACAAAATGGGAGCAGAGCACTTTAAGAGAGCCCTGGGAAGCTGTAACCTGAAGCCTGCCGAAGGCTGGGCTGGGGGAAGCAGCAAAAAGCAGATGTGGCTGCACCAAGCCCACACTGTCCCCGACTCGCACCGGCTGGGAGCCTGCGACGGCAGCGGCCGAGAGGAGCCCGAGGTAAGGGGCAGCTCACCCTTGCTCACTGCCAGCGGCCAGGGGAGCAGAGGGCAGGGGATGAGGCTGGGGAGCTCTCAGGGGACCTGGGAAAGGGGAAGAACGGTTCTTCTGCAGGTGTTAAAGGGTGGGATTCCCACCAAATGAGAGATCTCACCGAGGGTTGGGAGTCACCAGCATCCTAGGGCACCTCTTCGCCTCTGGCGCTGAACTGTGCTTGGGAACTGGGGTGGTTTTCTGCCCTTCTAGCATCTGTGTTGCAGCTGGGAACACGCTTTTTCTTTGCGATGGCAACAATTTTGGTGATAGTCAAATCTTCTAGAGCTAGTGGGTGCAAGATGCTTCAGAAGGAGTTAGTGCTGTGGGGTGGAGCGATCACAGCGAGCCGTCTGAACTCGTGGATGATGTTTCATAGCACCCCTAAAATCAGAAGTGTTTATAAACGATGCGAGACTTGTACCACTATAGATGGAAAGAAAAGTATTTCCTTTGCACCTGCAGGCCTCCACAAATAGACAACTCCCAGACACAAAGTTCCTTCTCAGCTCGTTTCTCAAAGTTTTCTTCCCGTACCTTCCTGACTGTAACATCACACGCTGCATGCTGTTGCTCCTTCTCTTCTCTTTAAAGACAGCCACAGATTTTAATATCGTGCCTGAAACCATCCCACCTCTGCTCCAACCAAATTCTTTTCTCTGCATTTTTGGCTGTGCGCTAAGTGACATGCAAATAGAATCCAGATGTTCAGGCCAATTCAAACGCAAAAGGCTTTGTCTTTCTAAAATGGAAATTGCTTTTTGGCAAAATTTGAGAAATATGAAGCTGGTGACACTACTGGCAAAAACAATACAAATCTGCAAAACCAATCTCCGCTCTCATGCTCCCAGGAGCTCAGTGTAGTTGGAAGCAGAAGTTGTGTTGAGATTATTATTTTTTTTCTTCAGAGAAAAGGTTATGCTCCATGGAAAACCTTAATCTCTAAACTAGACTGGGCCACATCTCTTCCGCTCCGCATGCAAGAGTACTGCTTGCTGCAGGCATCCTCACAAAGCCCTCGCCAAGACCTGTTTAACTTAAGACTCACACAGGGCTTCTGTCATCTCTTTTTCAGCATGGTGCCTATTCATTGTAAAATTCTGCAATCATATGAGCAATCCCAATATCATCTCCACTATCATACCACCAAACGCATTGGTTTGTTCCAGTATAGTAAATCCTCTTGATACACATCTTCTGCACCAGAATACCTCATCTGCTCGGCAGCTAGGATAGCAGCAGGTCACAGGATGCAAGCGCACAGGGAAAAGAGGGTACCGCTTCTGTGCTACACCGTCTAAACATAGATGAAAACTTAAAAATCTCCACCGTGACACCTTTTTCTCCAAGGCAGAACTACCTCCAGAACAAAATGGATTTGGCAGGAAAGGGAAACGGTGAACTGCCTTTCACTGAAGTAAAAACCTCTGCCTGAACAGACTGGGTCCTGAACTGGGGCTGTTGTAGCCACGTGGCTTTAAGTTGTATTTCTACCAGCAGGCATGTTTTCTTTATAGCTGAAGTTAATCTGAAACACATGTTCTTTCTCCTACTTCACTGGATGCCTGGATCACAGGGCTTAGTTAAATACAACCCTCTTCCTCTAATTTCTGGGAATCTATATAAACATTGCTTCAGACCAGCCTCAGTGGCGTCTGTTCTCGGGGGCATGACACTTCTGCAGTAGCTCTGGTTTACCCACAGTGAAACCCTGGGTTACACACTGCCCTTTGGACCAGACGGATCTGTCTGGAAGGGCCACATATGCCAACACTGGAGTGATTAAAAGTGGATTCCACAGAAGGAACAGCTTTGGGGAGTTTGGTACTTTTCTCCCACCTCCATTAAAAATGTTGAATAAGCCAAGCTCTGTCTTTCATTTCTTCTCTAGATCTGGCCCAGTGTTAGGTATTTACTCCCAGCCCCTTTCCTTACTGTCTTTTAAGAAAGCTCTTCTACTTTTACTTTACTGAATTGCAAATTAAAAGCAAAGGATGCATATAGGCTGTACAGCCTTCCAGGTACATGCAGACACAAGAAACATGACAAACTACTGCCTGAGGCAGGTAACTTGTATAGCAGAGCAGTAACCAGTCAGTTTCGTCTTCTGCCCCATTCAACAATATGGATTTGCTACCTTTTATAAATGAAGTATTGAATTTTTTAAAGTCTAAAACTCAGAAGATAGGATTTAGTGCTTTTCTGGACCTTGGCACTCAGTAACTGCCAGCATCAGTGTGGTTTGGGCCACACACATCTGCTTTTGTGCTCAGGCACACCCAGGCACGTGTGCTTGCCCAATTTTAAAGTCACTGGGGCCAGGCTGGCTGAATACTTCAAACCAGAGAAGAAAACCCCGCTAAGATCAGGTGTGTGTTTCACAATTGGGAAGGACAAGCAGCAGCATATGTCATTGCAGTTCCTGTTACAACCAGGTACAGCAAATAGTAGTGGTAGAGATGTATTTGCTCTGTTACTCAAACTACCTCTGTCATGTTCTTACTCTGTAGGTTCAGGCATGCAGATTCCAGTGGTTCTCCTTTTCCTGGGTCTCTTAACTGTCCCAAGCAGCTCCCAGAATTCAGCTACTGAGCAGGTGAGTAGGAGACAGCATGCAGAGAGTGAGGGAGAGATACTTGGAGCAGGTAATTTAATTTTAGAGAATCTTACGGAAGGATTAAGCACTACGCTCCTAAGTTACTAGGATTTTATTTAGCAACATAATGAGCCTAACTCCTGCTTTACCTAGATAAAACCACAGTTACATCAGGGGATGACTATGAGGCAGAAATAGTGGATTCCAATCTGAGTGCCGTCTTTGGCTTTACTGGGACACTTGAAAGTAAAGTAACTGTTCCTACACTCCCTACCAGCAAGATTAAGCCAGTATTTCTGCAGATCATAGGGGAGTATCTGTAGATTGCTTGCCTTTGAAACGTTTACCACAATTGTACCTGCCCCTGTAAACTGCAAGTCTAACCAAAGCGCTCCCTGTACCTGCTAGAACTCTGCCACCGCTGATGGAGCTAACACCAGCGAGGTCGAAGAGGAAGATCCATTCTATAAGAGCCCTGTAAACAAGCTGGCAGCTGCAGTCTCCAACTTTGGCTATGACCTGTACCGTCAGCAATCTAGCCGGACAGCCACTGCCAATGTGCTACTGTCACCATTCAGCCTGGCTACTGCACTTTCTGGTCTCTCACTTGGTGAGTTCTTGCCCCTTTTTCTCACACGCTGTTTGGCTTGACAGGCCTTCCCTCATACTGTTGTCCTTGTTGTTGGCAGGGGCTGGAGAACGAACAGAAGATGTGATTTCTCGCGCTCTCTTCTATGATCTGCTTAACAAAGCTGAGGTCCACAACACTTACAAGGACCTACTGGCCAGCGTGACTGGACCAGAGAAGAGCATGAAAAGTGCCTCCCGTATCATCTTGGAGAAAAGTAAAAGTCCTTCTTCCCCTCTATCAAATTTCACCTAAATAACTAGCAGCAGGTAGAACACACTGAGTAACACCGCACTAACAGCTTTGCCTCTGACATACTGTTGAGCCAGGATGCAGCCAGTGCATGGAATGCTGTCGCTGCTCCAGAAAAAGCCTGGAAAGTTTGTGTGCACCTAAATAAAAGACCAGACTTATGCACACAAAGACACTGGTGACAGAGCAGCTAACACGCGGAAGACCTAGAAGAAACTTGCTGAGAATTTTGCCTTCATTCTAGGTTTTCTGGCAGGTGTTGCTAACTTCCAGGAACCACAAATCACGTTTTCTATTTGTGATAGCATTCAGCCATATTCCTTTGTTTAATTCTTTGCAGAACTATTTGAAATGCCTGCTTTCGGTATGCAATAAACATCTGCTGAGAAAGCTAAGAGAGATCTTTTGGAACCTGCTGGTTCCAAGAATCCAATAGTTTGAGTAAGCTGTACTCATAAAGCAAGCTGGAGAAATAAGAAAGACTGATGTAGGAATAGCTGTGTGCAAGCCTTCTGTTCTTATCTCCTTTCTTTACTTTTCAGAAGAGAGTTATCCCATACTCCAGCATGGGTGGCTCTAGGATTTGGATGAGTTTCCTCCATGTGCCGTCAGTCATTCTTCTTCAAAGCAGGTTTCTGTATACACACAGCCACAGATGTTTTATGAGAGATCTGCTGCTGGGCTTTGGATTGCAATCTGCTGCCTTGAGATTGTTTTGATAAGGGAGCTAGCTGCAATATCAATGTTTTTGTTCCCCAGGACTGAGGGTGAAGCCTGGTTTTCACAGCCAACTAGAGAAGTCCTACAAGATGCGTCTGAGGGCACTAAGTGGCAATACCCAGTTAGACCTCCAAGAAATCAACAACTGGGTACGACAGCAGACAAAGGGAAGGATTATGCGGTTTATGAAGGACATGCCCACAGATGTCAGTATTCTCCTTGCTGGGGCTGCTTACTTCAAGGGTAAGAATGTTGTGTACTTGGTTACAGAGGCAGTCTATTAAGCATGTGTTAGAAGAGATGCGAGGGAACGCTCTCACTTCCAATAGAGCAAACAGACTGCCAAAGAGACAGAGTGTAAGAAGAAAGTGTTTGAGAACGTTTAGTAAAGAAGAAAAAATGCACGCTACTTGAACAGAAATAGTCCTCAAGGGAGGAATTATTACTCTTGGGAAGCTGAATCTTGACCTGTCTGCAGTAAGAGACCAGAGGAGAAAGTTTAAGCTCACAAAACTCCAAAGGGTGGGGAGAGAATCACTTTATATGCATTGACACAGTTGTTACCCTTTAAAATAGTTTTGTAATTACATAAGTAGACATCCACTTCCCAATAGCTACTCCACCCATACACTGGCTTGATTTTTTATTTCCCATTCAGGCAATTCTCAGATGAAAAGGAAGGGCCAAAGCGTGGCAGTAAATCAGTAGCTCCAATCAGTCAATTTCCATCTCTATCATCATTCAGTTATGCCTCAACTCTTAAAGCACAAATACTGTATATATATAAAGTGCAAGATTACTCAGCCACAGACACAAGCCCGGTTTCATATGCTATTATTCCAGAAAATCCTCCATTTTATTTCTTAAAAAATAGGGACGTGGAAAACCAAGTTTGACACCAAGAAGACTGCCCTGAAGGACTTCCATCTGGATGAGGCCAGAACTGTGAAGGTGTCCATGATGTCAGATCCCAAAGCCATACTGCGATATGGTTTTGACTCAGAACTCAACTGCAAGGTCAGAGAGCAAATATTGCACAAGATCTCCTAAACCTACTGAGGAACAGGCTCAGTGACACTTACCTGTTAACCCACTCCAGAAGACAGCCTTGCTCCTCCCATCAGGCTAGTTTTGCAATCCCTATTTTGAAAGGCAGTATGTTGATTCGTAGAATATCCTACTTCTACGTTGGCTATGTGACAAGCAGTCCAGAATTTAAATAATGCACAGGTCCTACTAGCCTGTATTGCTTGACCTAAAGTTGGGCAAGAAGGGCAGGGCACACTCCTCAAAACTTTTCCATATCTACCTCTTTCAACAAATCTTTCACTGTTGCATGAGCTCAAAGGTGTTCCAGCTGAGAATCCCCCAAAGCAATACTGCAGTTCGTTACAGGATTCAACAGGTGAGAGAGAGCACTTGCCATGTAATAGCAGAAAGATTGCAGCATGGGTTGATGAAAGCCTGGGCGCCAGAGGGGTCAGGAAGCATCATGTCCAGTAAAAGCAAACAGGGAAGATGACCAAATGTTAACTGGAAAGGCTGACCAGGCAGTCGAGATTCAGGCCTGTGCCTGGTACGGGACAGGTAAAACTGCTTATTATTGATGTGACCCTTTCTTATTTATAACTGGCCTTCCAGATTGCCCAGCTGCCATTGACAGAGGGAATCAGTGCCATGTTCTTCCTGCCTACGAAAGTGACCCAGAATATGACTCTGATTGAGGAAAGTCTTACTTCCGAGTTTGTCCACGATGTAGACAAGGAGCTGAAGACAGTCCACGCTGTGCTAAGCTTGCCCAAACTAAAGCTGAACTATGAAGAGGCACTTGGCAGCACACTAAAGGAGACAAGTATGTACATCACACACCCTCTACAGACTGCCAGGGCTCAAAGCAGGGGGCAAGTTCCTTCCTGCTCTCAGAAGAATATGAAGCTGGTGGGTTATTAGTTAGGTCCTGCTGTCAGTCTGTAGAGATTTCACCAGCAACTAAATCACCTTGGTCCAGGACTCCTCAACTTTTTATCACATCTTTCCACCAAGCTCATACAACGCTTCTGAGATTGAGAGGGAGAAGCTCAGTCCAAACAGATGTAAGCTTCTTCTCCCTGTTATCCTCAATAAACTCTACCAGAGCAGCTACGTGCCCTCCTGGATCACAGCATTAGCAGTACTGCTCCCCCACCTGCAATCTATGCTTTCAGCTAATGGAATTTTCTTTCTTTCCTCCAGGGCTCCAGTCACTTTTCACATCACCCGATTTTACCATGATTTCTGCCAAACCTATTAAGCTATCTCACATGCAACACAAAGCAATTCTGGAGCTTAGTGAAGATGGGGAAAGATCCACACCAAATCCTGGGGTGAATGCTGCTCGTCTGACCTTCCCCATAGAATATCACGTGGACAGACCTTTCCTTCTTGTACTGCGAGATGATACCACTGGAACCCTCCTCTTCATTGGCAAGATCCTGGATCCCAGGAGTGTTTAGATCCCTTCACAATAATCTGCAATAGTAGGGCCCAAATGGAAAGGGTGGTATTGGGAGGGATACTGGCTCCCTGCTCTGCTGCACAAAGACACAACTTGCAAATCTTATGCCTTCATGCTGCAATAAAAGAGCTTTTGCTATTAATCTCAGCAAGCCCCAGTATTCTCCCTTGAAAGATTGTCTGCCTACGTCATATGCCTTCACGCTCCCATTTTCCCCAGATGAGCCGCAATGCAGTTCTGTCCTATATGCAAGCATCATCTGGCATATACTGCATTTTTCCCCATCCTGTCTTCCAACCTGACGCCAGTTGTTTATCCCTTATCACTGACAGGTCTGCGCTGCGCTGGTAGCCCTCCAAGTTCTGCAGTGCCCCCTCTTACAGTTTGTAAGTTTGCACTCCCCAACCTGCTGCCTCACCCATTCCAACCATTTACGTTTCATGCTGGCAAGAAGAAAAATGCTTCATAGCGTTAGAAATAAAAGGCAGCGTGGTCTGGATGACTGTATGTTCATAACCGTCAGAGTACCACACATGGGAGATTCACATCTCTAGAAACACACGCATACACAAACATCTCAAACATTTGCTTCAAACCCACATGCAGAAATTACACAACAGCATCTATTCCCACCATACCACACACAGACCCCTCATGTTAGAATCGGTCATTTTATTTACAACAGTCTCACTAAAGAGCATTTCAGATTTCATTCAAGTTGTTGTTACACATGATTTTCCAGCTTGTACTACATGACTACCTTACCACGTGAAACTTAGCTTTGATGAAAGATCACATTGCAGCTTCCTTTGACAGGGAAATTAAGTCCTCTGAAGGACGCTTCTGGGAAGCTCTAGCAGGCAGGTCTTCATCTCTTGTAGTTCCTGGATCTGAGTACTCTGAGGACCACAGTGCACTGACAAAATCTCCTCTGCTCTTTGAATCGTGCTCAGAGCTTCAGAAACTGCAAATCTGAAATAGGAAGAGAATAAGAACAGAGTATACAAAATACTTAATTCAGCTCCTTGACTTACACAACCTTTAACCCCTCCCCAACAACAACCTAAACCTGTTCATGGGTACAGATCCTACCCTCCACTGCCTTTCAGCACCAGGCAAATAGTGTGCACTTTGGCTGCAAAGGGAGGAGGGGGGGGAAAAAAAGCTAAGGAGATGGACAAAAACTTAAAACATTATCTTTGAGTATAGGTACCCACTACTTCCTCGCTGCAGCTCCTGCTAAAATTAATTCAGTTAAAGGGAGGTGCTGTGAGAAGACTTTCAGAAGCAGTCAGGCGATTTGCTTGCCAAAAGAGGGCCAAAACAGAGCAAGAGGATTTTATTTCCTCTTTTGAAAAGATGTCAGCAACATTATACAACTGAGGTATAAACACCAAGGGTGACTAGTTGTCAAAATAAAACAATAGGACAGGGAATAAATGGAGCCATGGAGAAGAAAAGAATAGACGGGAACAAAGCAGAGAAATGGGTCCAAAGAGAGTCATGAGGTATAAGTGAACCCCAGCGGGGTTAACCAACTTGCACTTGAGTAATGGCCAACTTGTGGACCTGTGCCAGACTGTCCAGGGTCCTGCAAGACACCCTGCAGGTGCCAAGGACCACCTGCCATGATACTGCGTCAGACACACAGGAGTGGTGCAGGGAAGGGACAGAGAATGAAAGCAAATTTACCCATTGAAGAGAATTTGTGCCAGCTTGAAAAGTTCATGACCTATTTCTACACTTGATGGCCCGTGATGCATTTCCACAATCTCAATGCTCCTCTCCAGGTGTCTGGCTGCTTCCTGCCACTTCCCTGATGGAAAAAAACAAAACAACAAAAAACAAGTCATGAATAAACACTTTCTAGAGCTACTGCCACCCAAAGAATCTGACAGCATTATGCAAAATGCGATGAACTATGTCCTCAGCATTCTTGGGAGGCTGCTGACCTCAGAACCAGGACAGGAAATCCAGAAGAACATGAGATCACATTATTGTTCACTGGCTGCTGGGAACCCAGTTTTGGCTAAAGGAGTCTTTCTGAGAGCCCTGCTGTCAAAACTAGAGAAATGCAGTAGGAGAAAAGTGAAAGGGCTAGTCAGAGAAAAGGATAGTCATGTTAAATTCAAAGTTCAGAAAACTAAAGATAATGAGAAGACAATGCCATACCAAGAGTAGCATAGACCTGTGCCAGATGATCTTCCATCTCTCCCATCAGCAAATGCTCTGGAGACAAGAAGTTTCCAGCATCCATCCGACACTTCAGGAGCATTTTGATAGCCTGATCTATAACAAAACAGGGTATAAAACTCATCCTACTGGCCAGTCTCCAGCTTTCCACGATCCATGAAATAAAATCAGTCCAATCTCATCTTTGCGTCTTACACAGATAGATTTGGATTTGGTTAGGATTCAACATTGACTTCATCTGCAACCCTGCTTATTCTAACGCAGTGTTGGCCCGACTCGCTCCAGGAAAGCAAGGCCTGGGAATGCATAATTCCAATGTTACCCTGAGTTCTTTTAGTTACTATGGAACAACGTGTGACTTAGATTAACACCTGGATCAGGGGTATAAAAAACCCTAAAGCTCAAGTCCCCAGGGACACCAGGCTGCATGCCAGAAGACCCCAACTGCATAAGCAACAGTGCCATCTCATGGCTAGAACTACATCTCCCGATGCGTACTCATTAGCTGCTGACCTTAAAGTAGAAAGCTGAGCCTTACCAGCCTTCCTGTCTCTTAGCAGTTCTAATGCTTTCTTGATTTGTTGCTGAAGGTCCCGTAAACGGTGTGACAGGCTCTCTCTGCTGACTGAGATTGCACAAGCTTCATTTGAACAACAAAGCATGTCTTCCCCCTGTGGAAATCATCCCTGTGATCATTCCTGCTCACGTTCAACTCAGAGCTTACTTTCCATCTCCGTTATCTCTGTATTGTGTTGTAGAGATGCTAAATTGTATCTCAGTTGCATTCATTAAACAAAGTGACTTGCTTGTAAATTGCTCTTAGTCTATTTGATTTTATGAGAAACTTCCAGGAACAGCTGACTATGTGAGCGATAGATTAGGCCAAAGCAGGGTCATGCGGTACACAACTAACGTTCATACAAAATACATACTATGTTGACTTCTTCCCATCTAACACGCACTACATGCTGTTTTCATTCACGTCCTGTGAACCGCAGAGAGTGTGACTCTCTCTACATGCAGCCCCTGTATGTACAACTTCTGTCTAGACTTGAGGCCTCCATTTTCTTTCCTAATTATCCCCCTTCCCCTAGTCCACAGCCCTGATATTCTAAAGTTCCTTCATCAAGTTCAAAGGTATTTTAACTTGCTGTTAAAGGCACTATTTTCCCTATAATGCTGGAAGACTGACGTACAAGAACATTACAAGAAAGCTGCTAAGAACAGTGAGATACTGTCTTGACTCTACAGGGGCTTTTGCCTTCTGAGCAGAGATCACGGACTGAGGTCTTTAACTCTTGACTTTCCCAGAGACCCAAATGTTACACATCCCAATAAGTTATACAGTAACTATGGAAGAACTACCTGTATTGGAGCCTGGCAGCTAGGACAGCAGAATGAGTTTCTCACGGACACCACACTCTTGACATCAGACTCTAACTCATCAAGGCATGCCTGACAGCGACACTCAAAGAAATACTGACTGAGAAGCTGTTGTCTCTCAGCAACCCTCATTCTACATCGGTGAGGCCCTGCAAAGGGATGGCAAGGGTAGAAATCTCTAAACAGGTACAGTTCTTAACATCAGACTAAATCTATCTTTGTTATAATTGAGACTAGATATATCATCTTTTGGAGAGGACATAACTGGAGATTGAAAATGTAACAGTGGGCTCAGGAGATAAAAATCTTGCGTTGATATATTTGATCAAGGCTTATACATAAACAAAGACTCTAGCAACATTATACTGGGAATTAGGATATTAACGGCCATCAGTTAGCATGCCAAGCAGAGGTGAAAGGATGTCTGTGCCTTGAGACAAACAGAGAGTTAATACTTACCGTAGCAATGGAAAATCTCTTGGCCACTTGGGATTGGCTGTGATGCCCTGACAGTGGCAGCTGTCCCACTAAATGACACGCTGATATTGGGACAGCATGCATGGTTCAGAAGGCTGAGGACAGGAAAGAAGGCTGTCGCCAGGCGCACAGGCTTCTTATTTACAACAGCACAATCTCTGGACCCTAAAGACAGAGGAAAAACAAGTAGGTTGAGAATGAATGCTCAGTAACCCACGCAACTTATGCAACGAGCACTGTGACCAATTGCAGATAGCAGTAGAAAGGTCTCTGGTATATTGCTGCAATAAATAATAGCTAAATACCCTCTACATGTGCACCAAGAAACAGGCCAGCATGGGACAGGCCATTAAATTTTAAGCAAGTCATTCCCGTGTGCAATGGGAGCTTTCTACAACTGATAATTCAATCTCTTCACTTCACACAAGCTAGATGAGCAAGAACAACAGAAAAGGGCTTAAAAGTTTTTATCTTACCCGACTCCTGCATTACAGTGATCGCTTGTGCATTACACTGCAGCTGCAACACATGCCTCAGCATTGCTTCTGCCATAATCTTCAGCTCTGGAGACAATTCATCTGATGTTTTTTCACATATCTTTGGTCTGGACCACTTCTCGGATGATTCCTGATTCAAAACAGCCACCTCTAGGCCAGCTTCTTGCAGTTGTTTGCATATAGCTACTACACTCAGCATGCAAAGGAACTTATGTTCAGGGCTATGCTTCTCAGCATGTGGCAGAAGGTTGAACACAGCCTGGTAAGAACTCTGGTACTGACCATTGTCGTTACAACCAGGGATACCTCTGGTACCAGCTCTTGTACCTGGCGCCTCACTCAGATGTTTGCATCTTGCCTCAGGGTTATGAAGGTCACCACTGTGGGACCATTCCACCAGCCTGCTAACCTCTGCAAATCCCGCCAGTAGAACAGTCCTCAAGGCAACATGGCAGAAGACCCCTAATGTGAGAAGCAGCGCTCCCAGGGAGCACTCTGTCCTGTGGTACTGCTCCCATGCCACATCTGCACAGTTCTGGCTGCAGTACTTTGCGTAACTGCACCCACGGCAAGGCACTGAGGCTAAGAGCTGCCTCAGACAACGGTGGCAATAAAGATCTGCATTAGTGACTCGAGTATCCCATGCTGTTTCACTGCTGTCCTGCAGAAGAAAGCTCTCCCCTGGGCAGAGCACGCTCACAAAGGCCTCCTCTTTCAACAGGCTCTGTCCTGGCAGGATGTCCTGGGAGGCCACCAAGTGACGTCCTCTCTCTATATCAAAATTCAAGCTCAAAGATGAAGATGCACCTGAAATACTGTCATTCTCTTCCCAGATCTCCGACTTTCTTTCAGCGTCACCACATGCTTCTCGTGCAGGCTCTGGCCAGCTCTCTTTCTCATGTATTTTAATCTTCAGTTGACTTAACTTTTTTAGCAGTGCCTGGTGCGTAGGACTAGTCATGATCCCATCCATAGCAATTTTATTCTCCACCACACTGAGGGCATCTGCTGCATCCTGTAATCTCCCCAAACACAGCAGACATTCAGCTTTCCGCAGCAAGACCTTGGGCAGCAGCCTGTCTGGATAGCCATGACTTTCAGCCCTGGCAATATCTTCCAAACAAACCTAGAAACAAAGACAAGGCCTTTTAAACGTACTTGAAAACCAGCTGAGACTCGTGCTCTTTTATTCCATCTAAGATGCAGAATATTTTAATAAGACTACGTTAATCAGCAAATTCTATGTGCATAGCCAATCTGTTGGCCAAATAAAGCCTCCTGACACAAAACAAGAAGGAAAGCAGGAACCCTTCAGAAAGTTTCAGCAACGATGGATGCTTTAAGCACAGCTTTGGAAGCACATCTGATCTACAGTCTCTTGTTTTAACAACCAAACAGTTGTTATTGCGGGGTTCGCGGAAGCACCCGCCTGAACCCCGAGTGCAAACATTGTGCGGTAACACCTCAGATGCTGCTTGGGCTCTGCCTTGCCCCAATCCTCTCTCCTGCTACACGGGAGGCCTCAGGCCACCCTCTGGGTGTGCAAACTTGCTCGGGGGCACCCAGGAGCTCGGGGGTGGAGGGGGGCTGCCGTGGATCCCGCTGCCCCATCGCCGCTTACCTCAAAGCGCCCGAGATGGAAGAGGGCGGCAGAGCGGTTGGCGAAGCAGACGGACACCTCGGGGCTGCCGGGGAGCTCGTGGGATGCCGCCTGCGGAGACCAGAAAGCTGCTGCCTCGGGGGGGGGGGGCCGCGGG